>NC_134184.1:5793139-6117067 GCF_964188355.1 Buteo buteo | reverse complement strand
CTGTCCTGGTTTGAAACTTTCCATTGGTTGTATGAGCGCTGGAAAAGGCTGAGAGTGGTACACATCTACTTTGCTTCATGGGAGTCCTCCAGAATGCAAATCCATCAGCACCAGAGATTTAAAATGATACGCCTGATTAAACAGAGTGGCTGAAACATGGGTGATACGCTATTTTTAAGATTTGTGTTCATGTCTAGGCTGCTGTCATCATATCATGGGGCTAGAATTGGAGTACCTGAAAAAACTTGTGAGTCTTTCAGAGGTATTTGCTTAATGGATAAACAGGATAGAATCTACAAAAAAGAACAAAGCTGTTGTCATGTCATTTCACAGCATTAACCCTCTGTTTATCTAAAAGCCATAAAATTTGCTAGAACAGATAGTATCCATTTGCAGTTCAGGTGTGTTTTCCCTGTTAACCCTCTTCTAGTTGTCTAATTTCCAGAGCTTGAAATACACGCATGAGGTGAACTTTCAATGGAACGGATGAGTGCAGGGGACTTGAAGAATGATATGTCTTTCTCCTGGTTTTGATACTGTGGGGAGGAAATGATCTGATAAAGATGCATGGTCCTGAGGGTATTCACCCCCTAAGATTCTAAAATCTTTGGTTTGGATGACTTTTGGGGGGTAATATCCAGATATTGCTGAAGGAGCATAATAAGTTAAATTATGTTGGTAGACTGTTTTGTCAAGAGTGAATAGGGTAGCTTTTGACATTTTGTTTATTAACAATTAAACCAAGAAAACATTTTCTTGCTTTCCAAAAAACATTTTCTAGCAAAGGCCTTTTTGGAGGTTGGTCTCTAAGATTACCTCACACATTAACTAGCTTGTCATCATGAAGGATGACAAATTACAAGTAGCTTCCAGGTCAGTCCTGCCCATTTGGTCAGCCTTTTTCCATTCTAAGTGTCAGGTGGAGTATTCAGTAGAACATTAAAAGCAAAAATGGAATTTTTCATATTAAAGTGTGTAGCAGAGGGGTAGGGTTGACTTCACTTTGTGCATAGGTAGTATGTCAGTGCAGCTTCTTTGTTGCTCAAAAAAATGTATCGGAAATCCATCTGGGGAAAAAAGGCAGTTGCTTGCTTCAGCGGTTTCTCAGGAAGAAACGCTTTGGCTTTTGCTTTCAGATGCCAAATGTCGTCTTGTGTTGTTTGCAGTCCATGGTCTGCAAGGCCAGGAGAAGAAATTTTGAAAACTAGCAGTGAAAACAGGTGATTTATCATGAGCAATCCCCTAAAAGTTGGGGTCACTGGTTGGCAGGTAATTTATGTTGTGGAAATGTTTCTATGAACCAAGATGTGTTAGCATAAGCCCTTTTCAGAGAGATTTTTATGTTTACGATAGACTATTTTAATCTATGCAGTAACTACAGTTGACTTTACACAGTCACTTTGAAATCTTCAAGAATATAAATTTGTGTATTGTGCTTTGAAAGCAGTGTATAAAAGGACTGTGTTAGCACTGCTTTTCCTGGTTGTAGTAACACTTAGCTATTGTGTACAAGTTGCAGAAGATGAAATAATGTGACATTAAATGTTTTTTGCTTGGTTTTGGATTTTGGGTTTTGGCACAGAAAATAGCTTTTAAAGACTTTAAGACAGTCCATTCATTGAGGATGGAGATGTCTGAATGGCTTTATCATTATGTTTGTCACTGTTAAAGGTAATTTCTTGATTTTTAATGCATACAGTTGAAGTCCCTGCTAAATTTCACAGTATTATCAGTTTCCTTTGTAATTATCAGTAAGTGAATGCCAGAAGTTACTATGTATACTAGATAGAATAGTGCTGTTCAGAGCAGTGGGTTTTAAGAACCTTTTCCAAACTGCACAGCATTAGAGGATGTCTTCACTCTTACTGTGTTACCATGAGTCTCTTCTTTTAGAATTGTTTCTAATACTCTGAAATACATTGGACATGAGTAATATGTAAAATATGAAGTCTTCAATCTTCTTACCTATAAAATGTGGTTTATGATTTGACAGGAGACATAACAATCTAATGAAAAACCTACTTTCATCCTGGGTGCTGTTTGGAATGCAACAGTCCCATCCTGTCAGCAAGTTGGGTTGCTTTGCCTTGAAAAAGCTTGAGCAGCTAACTAGTAGTTTTGCTTAATATTTTAACGCTACTTAATCATGAAAACATACCTTCTTTGAAATTTTCCTTATAAAAGTTGCAAACACATAAAGAAGAATATTCATTCAATGCTCTTAATGTCTGAATCTTTCCTTTTCTCATTTTATGTTTGTGTGGTACCACTGAATGCCATGTTTCCTTCCTTGCTGTTCCAGGTAAACCTTCATGCATACATAGAATAGCAATCTTCATTGCCAACAGTATGAATTTAAGGAGCAGGTGGAGTGGAGAGAGACCCTAGCTTCTCAAAATAAACACTGCCCACTAAAACCTGAGTTAACAAGAATGCCAACACAGCACTAGATCTTTCTTTTCTTTCTGAGTCTTGATACACATCTATAATGTGGCTTTTACCTTATTTACAAGCTAGGTTTATTGTAAATCCCTGATGTTGCAAAGGTTGTGGAGGATTGGTAGGGTTGTTAGGAGTACATATGAGCATTAAAAAAGTTTAAATTTGTATGACAGAGGTGCTGCTTTGCGTGAGAGGGGGTGAAATGACAATCACTTTATTTTGATAAAAAATTAGAACAGTTTAATCATATCAAGAACATCCTGTAGTAGAAAATCTAGTGGCACATGTTTACTGTAATCTCCCATGAAAAGAAGTCATTTCTGTCGTAACTAAAGCCATGCCTGAAATGATAGAGATTGGGATAATTCACTTCCTGTGAATGTAATTGCGGTACTAAAAATTCAAAGTGAAATTCATGTGGTCGGAAAGTAGCTATGATGACATTCATTACTGCTATGAAAGAAAGTTCATTGGGATTTTATGTAGATGATACTTATGTTATTGAAACGGTAAGATAAAAGCTTGGGTTTGAATGGACTCTAATTTAGAAATGACGTGCAGGAACCCTGGGCCTGTTTTTAGACCTAGTTACAGTATGTATTTCACTAGAAGAAATTGGATTGGAAGCATAAGGAAATCTTTGCTTTAACAATTAAAAAATGAAGAGGTATCAAGCTAGCTTGAAGAAAGATGAACGGCACATGCTGTTTGCTGTTTTGTTCCTGAAGCATGACTGTTGAGGGCTTTGGTTCTGCTCTTGACATCTACTAGTATCTGTTGGTGGGTACATAGTCAGTGACCTCAAAATCAACTTTGATGGTGTGTTTTTTTTTAAAAAAAGTGTGTGGGCAAATAAACTCTTAGGACGATTTACTGCCACTTGTAAAAAGACATAAAGTTGCAAAGCAGACATAGGTTGTTAAGGGGCGGTGGAATTGTCTTGTGTCTCTAAAATTCTCTGGTGGCACTGAAAGAGCCTGTTGAGGATTAACTTTGGGAACGAGTTACCTAAGCCTCTAATTCTAATAAGGCAGCACTATAAAAAAAAAAATACTACCCTCCCCCTCCCCCAAAACCCAGGGCCTTTAAAGTCTGACTTTCACTTAGTCTTGTCTATGTTTGCTCATAAAAAGACAGGTATTTGTTACTTTAGAGTAATTAATTATATTTGTTCCTTAAATAAATTATTAGTTAAACTGTCTTATTAGATTTTTGTTGCAGGAATGAAGTAGCTGATGGAGTTTTCATGAGAGCTTATTAAATCTCTCTGAACTCTATTGTCTTTTTTTTTTTTGAGACACATTAGGAATAGGTGACTGTAACACAGAAAAACGGTAGTTGATTTCTTTTAAAAAAGTATTTAATGTTTTTTCAGATGAACATTTACATGTCTCTGCAGGTTTCCGTTCCCCTAATTAGAACTTGTGCTGAATCAACTATAGCCACCTTAAAGGAAAGGGGAGAAGACAACAGGAGTTAGTTGCCAGTTAAAGGTGTTTGGTATAGAAACTTTTCAAAAGTGAATTTCTTGTCAATGAAGGTTGTTGCTGTTCTGCCAAAAGCTGATCCCTTTCAGTGTTTCCTGATGCCTCATTCTTGTCTCCTGATAGAGATGTCAGCGAATAGCTGAATGTGTGTGTTGGGGGTGTTGCTTGCCTTTTGCAACAATAATCATATGAAGCCCCTATAATCCAAGTGGAAATCGTTAGGGACCTGCTACACCCCTTAAGACACACACAAGTCTATGGTGCTGGATGGGATCCACCCAAGGGTACGGCGGGAGCTGGTGGAAGTGCTCACCGAGCCACTTCCCATCACTTATCAGCAGTCCTGGCTAACCGGGGAGGTCCCAGTTGACTGGAGGTTAGCAAATGTGATGCCCATCAACGTACAAGAAAGGCTGGAAGGAGGATCCAGGGAACTACAGGCCTGTCAGCCTCACCTCAGTTCTGGGGAATGTTATGGAGCAGATCATCTTGAGTGCCATCATGCAGCATGTACAGGACAACCGGGTGATCAGGCCCAGTCAGCATGGGTTTGTGAAAGGCAGGTCCTGCTTGACTGACCTGATCTCCTTCTGTGACAAGGTGACCCGCTTAGTGGATGAGCGAAAGGCTGTGGATGTTGTCTACCTGGACTTTACTAAAGCCTTTGATGCCATTTCCCACAGCCTTCTCCTAGAAAAACTGGCTGCTCTTGGCTTGGACGGGTGTACTCTTCCCTGGGTAAAAAACTGGCTGGATGGCTGAGCCCAAAGAGTTGTGGTGAATGGAGTTAAATCCAGCTGGTGGCCAGTCACAAGTGGTGTTCCCCAGGGCTCAGTATTGGGGCCAGTTCTGTTTAATATCTTTAACGATGATCTGGACGAGGGGATGGAGTGCGCCCTCAGTAAGTTTGTGGATGACACCAAGTTGTGCAGGAGGGTTGATCTGCTGGAGGGCAGGAAGGCTCTACAGAGGGATCTGGACAGGCTGGATCGATGGGCCGAGGCCAGTTGTATGAGGTTCAACAAGGCCGAGTGCCGGGTCCTGCACTTGGGTCACAACAACCCCACACAGCGCTACGGGCTTGGGGAAGAGTGGCTGGAAAGCTGCCCGGTGGAAAAGGACCCGGGGGTGCTGGTCGACAGCCGGCTGGATACGAGCCAGCAGTGTGCCCAGGTGGCCAAGAAGGCCAACGGCATCCTGGCCTGTATCAGAAATGGTGTGGCCAGCAGGAGCAGGGAGGTGATCGTCCCCTGTACTGGGCACTGGTGAGGCCGCACCTCGAGTCCTGTGTTCAGTTTTGGGCCCCTCACTACAAGAAGGACATGGAGGTGCTGGAGCGTGTCCAGAGAAGGGCAACGAAGCTGGTGAAGGGCCTGGAGCACAAGTCTTGTGAGGAGCGGCTGAGGGAGCTGGGGCTGTTTAGTGTGGAGAGAAGGAGGCTGAGGGGAGACCTGATCGCTCTACAACTACCTGAAAGGAGGGTGTAATGAGGTGGGGGTTTGTCTCTTCTCCCAAGTAACAAGCAATAGGATGAGAGGAAACGGCCTCACGTTATGCCAGGGGAGGTTTAGATCAGATATTAGGAAAAATTTATTCACTGAAAGGTTTATCAAGCACTGGAACAGGCTGCCCAGGGAAGTGGTTGAGTCACCATCCCTGGAGGTATTTAAAAGACGTGTAGATGTGGCACTTAAGGACATGGTTTAGTGGTGGACTTGGCAGTGTTAGGTTAATGGTTGGAGTCGATGATCTTGAGGGTCTTTTCCAGCCTAAGTGATTCTATGATATTATCTGGAGAGGAAGGAGAGGCCAAGAGGGAGCAGGGAAAATCTGGTATAGCAATAACAAACTAGTAATAACTTATGAGATCATTAACTGGAGGGTTGGTTACCATTTCATGGTCTGAATTTCCTCTGTAGATGAACCTTCAGGCTGAGCTTCTGTGCAGTCTAACTGATTCAAGGAGTCTGTACCTCTTTCCTTTGGTAGATAGCTTTGAGGAAGTCCAGCCTTGTGACTGGTGCCCATGCTCCCCTGATTTCTTTCTGTTAGTCTGTAGGAAACTTCAGCTTTTTGTAGATATACTTGACACTTGTTTTATTTACGCATAATATGGATGCTTTGAAAAAAAGCCAACACGTTCTCATTTTCCTTGCAAGTCAAGGCAGGAGTGACAGGAATTCTCGACAGGAATGAGGTACAGCCTAAAGACAAAGGAAGGTTTGTATTGCATCATTAATCTTCTCTCTTTTTAGTATGGTTGTGCAATTTGTACCTTTTTTGTTGTTGTTAGGGTACGGTATAGAATTAATCTAAATCAACTTTAGGATTTGCATTTCACTAGTAGTTAGGTTTTTTGGGGAGATAACTTTGACTAAAAACTAAATCTTGTCATCTGTTGTTTGATGTCTTGGTCCTTGCTTCTTGTTTCAAGTGCTGAACTTCCACTTAATGGCTATTAACAGCATAACGATATAGTTAGGGTTTATTTTAAAGGAAACACAACTTGCCTCCCCCCAAAACCAAGCACCACCAACTAACACAACTTCACAATTTCTTAATTTTTGTGTACAGTTTTGAGATTTACCTTCCTACTTGGATATTTCTTGAGTTTTTTTAAACTTGTAAGAGGAGTGTGTTTGTACATAAATGCATGCCGGATACGGAAAATCAGAGCACCAAGCAGAGGTTGTCTTTCTATTAAAATGTGATAGTCTCTTAGAACATTTTTTCCTAAGAGAAATGGAGAATGAAGTAGAAATGTAGTTATTAAACAGGGTAGCAAATGGAATATATTCCTTTCTTTTTAATTGCAATAAGGGTGCCAGGTTATACTGGCTCCCTTAACACCTGGATACTGGAGTAGTGCGATAGCTTGGAAAGACAGTGGAATTGGTAAGGAGTTCCAGCTACTTAACCAGTCACTGTTTCAGAAATAATTTCTCTAAATTTAAAGGTGATGATAATTGAATTTAGGATTTCTTCCATTTAGCTTTGTGAAATGAACAGCAATATGCAAATCCGAATGATTAGTCACAAAAATGAATGTTGTTATGCTAGCTTTTTAGCTACAAGTGAATTTTTAACTCTTTTTGAAAGATGAATGAGCTTTTATTGAGAGGCACCTCATTCTTAAATGTCCCGGTTTACATCTTTCATCAAGAAGCAGAGCGTTTTGTGTTTTGTCATGTTTCCTGCTTCCCAGACCCAGAAGCAGGTGAGTTACAAAGTTTCTATATCTCACCTGTCTTGCCAAAAATAGAAAAGTTTCAGATAGCTCAGGGGTTTGCAGTTAGGTAGCAGTTACTGCCAGCTAAATTCAGAAGACAGAATTATTCTGGAGAGAGATAAGAGATTGCTGTGCATCCCCCTACGGAATGCTTTGCTTCCGTCGGAGTGTTTGTTTTCTTTTCAGTCTGGGCCATCAGAGAAATGCCAGTGTTGTAGTTTGGATAACAGCTAGAAATGAAGATAGCTCACTGAGGGCAAACTTTTTCTGGGGAAAATAAATAAAAATATAAATACATAACTACTAAAACTTATTTCAGTAACAAGTTTGATTTCCT
The DNA here is from genome assembly GCF_964188355.1 of Buteo buteo. Lineage (NCBI taxonomy): Eukaryota > Metazoa > Chordata > Aves > Accipitriformes > Accipitridae > Buteo > Buteo buteo. The sequence goes on along the minus strand of NC_134184.1, from coordinate 6,109,572 downwards.
ACGTTGGCTCTAATTTTAGATCGATGGAAATGTTGTGAGTGTAGCATCTTTCCCTCTCCCCTCTTCCTTCCAACCAGCCCTTCCTTCTTTTGTGCTCAGTCTTCACAGTCTACTGTATTTAGGTTGTGTGTTGAAAGTTATTGTATATGTGGGACAGTTCTGAGGGGAGCTGTTGGCAAGGAGCGTAGAATTGAAGTGGACACATGGAGTGGTCTGTCAGCGTGATCAGAATATGCAAGGGTATAGGTGTATCTTGATCTAACTGTTGCCCTGACTTTTTTGTAGCTCAGATGTATGCATTTCCTCTGGGAGCTATGTTTGAAGAGATACAAAAGATCCAGAGATCTCAAAAGGTATGAAAGCAGCAGAAAGATTTAAAGTTTATATGTATTCCTGGGCATGCCAAAAGTGATCCTGTCTTGTGGCCCTGATCACTTTAGTTCACAGAGGAGATGCCTTAGATGCATCCAAGTGAATCTAAGGGTCAGTTTTTAACTTTTTATAGGTCTTTTTGTAGTGATGACTGGGGCTTTCTGGGAGCGCTGAAAGGTTCGATGCAGCAAATTAAAATTTACACCTGAGGCATATGTTTGTTGCACTGAAACCATAAAGCTTCATTTTACTTTTTTCAGATGTTTGCTTGACACTTACAGGTATCCATTATAGAAAACAGCAGTTTCTGAAACAACTCCAGTGAATTTTGCAACGGTACGGGTTAATAAGCTTGGCTTTGAGGAGGACAAGCCTAGATGGCTCAGAAAACTGGTTTATATTTCCATTTGGGGCTATAAAAAAGGGAACCTAAAGCTTGTCTTCGAGTTTGTGTTTTGTTGTGCTCTTCACCATGGCCCCTGGAGTTCTTCCAGAGTGAACAAATGAAATGGCAAACAGATTGCAAAGTAGTGAAGACTTCTTTACCTTTGTTTCAGCAGTCTTTTGTGTTTACCTTAGTAAAGATGATGTCTGTGTGTGTACAAAGTACGTCATATGCTACTGCTTCTTTCTTACAGGGGTGAAGGCTTATTTACCTCTAAGATAAGTTTGAGTCTTCTTAATGTAGTATGTAAGCAATAACGAGATACAGCTCACTACTGACTGTCTTTTCAACAACTAGTTTTTCTGACAAACTGTCATGGGCTACTTTTCTTTTAAAATGGTTCCCTTCTCCCTTCCTCCTTCTTCCCCATTTGTTTGGGTAAGGGTGTGTGTAAGTAAATGTCCTCTCTCCCTTCTGTGATAAAGATAGATCCAGCAGCTATCTCTCAGGTTTTGGTCAGCAACCTCAGGGCATACTAGAGTCATTTTGAATGATTACAGAAAAAAATTGTTTTCGATATGATAAACATATATCTTGCTGGTGTAGAGATACAGGTCAGAAGGGAGATCTGTAAAGTTTTTTTATTACTTGCTAGGACAACCTTAGAGCCATAGTTTCTTTTTAATAGTGTATGCACCATGCCTGCATTATAATATATGTAGAGTCCGAAAATATGGTAAGAACTAGTCTCCACTCAAATGATATTGGGGCTATTTTTCATTTTTTATTTTTTAATCAGGAGCCATGTTTTCTAACTTTTCCTTTTAAATGGGAAAGATGTACAGAGATTTCAAGCATGCCTTTTCTGGTGTAATTTTATTCAACCAAGAAATAATGGTAAAACTCTAAACAGTAGGTTTGGATTCTCCTATTTTATTTTACAATGTGGTAATTCCCAAAGTTACAATAAAGATCGTCCATCTTTGCCTTTCTTTTAGCAGCATCAGTGCTTTAGACCTTTCTGTTTCTTCCAGGTACTGAAAAATACTGCTTAAAATAAAATATGTAGGAACCTAATGTGTTTGAGGACTCTGTTTTTGTCAACTTGTTTGAAGCTTGTCGGTGAGCTCAAAAGTTAGTGGAAGTAGTTATCAGTCAGTATTTTTCTATTTTTTTTTTCTTCCGTAGGGAGGCAGGTTATATATAAGATTTTTAAAATAAATGCTAAAGATGTCTATATTTGATATGCATAAAAATGTATGGTTATCTTTTTGTATAACCTGGCAAAATCCAGAAGGAAGAGGACCCTATAGAAGTGTATGAAGAAATAAGATAATAGCTTAGGAATAATTGAGGACAACTTAAGACTGAAGAAGTGAAGGTTATTAAAGGGAGTCTTCTTTTCCAAAATTACTTGTTTGGATTAAATTCAGTTCCATTTTGAAGTGGATATAAGGCATGCTTTTTTAAGAACCAAGATGTTCTTATAAAATGACCTGTTCTCCTAGATCTGTGTCACCCTTAGCATTCCTTTTCTTTCTTGGCTGTTTTTTAGTCTGAAAGTTGAACATTGTTTTGCTTTATCACTGTGTTAGGTTAATTTTCAGGAACAGAATGTGAATATCTATCGCAAGGTGCTTTTAACATAAGTTTATCTTATTGTGCTATTTTCTTTGGCTATGAAAGCATACTTATTTTATTGGGAAGATTTTGAAGTCCTCCTAGCACATCTAGCCCTGGTACATGAGGCTCATCATAGGCAAAGGGCAGCTGATTTACTTGTAGCTTCCTGTTGAAGTATTTGCAGCACATTAGCAAAAACCTGTCAGGATGGTAGGAGAGGGGTAAACTGGATGCGTGAGTGGGGGGAATATGTGTCGTCTGCTTATGTGAATAATACTTTCATAGTGTTATGGGCCTGTGTGGCGCGGGTTATTTTTGGTAGCCGGGAAGGGGGCTACAGGGCCGGCTCCTGCTGGAAGCTGCTGGAAGCTTCCCCGGCTGGGAGCCGGACCCGCCTCTGGGAGAACAGATTCCAGAGGGGAAACCTGCCGGGAGTCGGGGGATGGGGATGGGAGAGGAACCCCTGTGCAGATCCCGAGGGCAGGGAGGAAGGAGGGGATGCCCCTGCAGCCCGTGGGGAGACCAGGCGGCAGGCTGTGTCCCCCCAGCCCACGGAGGGGAGCGGGGGAGCAGATGCCCACCTGCAGCCCGGGGAGAGAGGAGCCCACGCCGGAGCAGGGGGATGCCCTCCAAGATGGCCGGGACTCCATGGGAAAGCCCGCGCTGGAGCAGTCTGTGCCCGAAGGACTGTAGCCCGCGAAAGGACCCACGCTGGAGCAGTTTGTGAAGGACTGCAGCCCACGGGAAGGACACATGTTGGAGAAGTTCATGGAGGACTGTCTCCCGTGGGAGGGACCCCACACTGGAGCAGGAGACGAGCGAGTCCTCCTCCCCCTGAGGAGGAAGGAGCGGCAGAGACAGCGTGTGGAGAACTGACCGCAACCCCCATTCCGGAGGGAGAGAGAACCGGGAGTGGAGTTGAGGCAGGAAAGAGGGAGGGGTGGGGGGAAGGTGTGCTAAGGTTTGGGTTTACTTCCCATTATCCTTGTTTTGATTTGATTGGTAGTAAATTGAATTGATTCTGTTTCTTCCCCAAGTTGAGCCTGTCTTTTGCCCGTGACCATAATTGGTGAGTGATCCCTCCCTGTCCTTGTCTTGACCCACGAGCTTTTCTTTATATTTTCTCCTCATCCCACCGTGGCCGAGGGGGGAGGGAGAGAATGAGCGAGCGGCTGCGTGGTGCTTTGTTGCCAGCTGGGCTGAAACCACGACACATAGCTATGCAAATTCACAGGTAGAAAGAAAAAAATCCACACAAATGGCAACAGTTAAAATCAGCTGCCAGAAGAAAATTCCATATGGAATCAGTAAAGCTTAGAAAGTGGTCAGAGGACAGGCAGGGTGCTTTGCTATATTAGTTAAATGCACTTTTCAGGTTTTGGGGAATACCTAGTTCTTACAGAGAGCATAGCTCCATTTATTGTGTTACCGGCAGCAGTGTCATCTATTGCAGTGTTTTGAGCATTTCTGTTTTAGTAACATGGGTATTTATTCCAGCATGGAATTCATTTGGGAGCTTCCCCTGCCTCAACTCATAATTGCTCTAAATCTTTCTTAAATAGGGCTGAATGAGTTTCCTTTGTGTTTTTAATACTGTATTTCCACCTCTTTATGATCTACACAAGAATAGTTTGTTTTTCTGGAGCTGAAGTGTAGGTAGAAATAGCAAAGCTGAAGGTAAAGTCTAATAAAGTTGCCTTTGCTTTTTGTTAACCTTTTAGTTAACTAATTTATGACTGCATAAACTGTCAAGCTCAACACTTCATAATGGTCAAGCCATTAGTTCAGGATATTGTTCTGTGTACTGTGACAGCGCAAAAGCGTTTCCTAACTTGAAAACGATCAGTGTTCAGAACAGCAGCCTAATTAACTCCAGTAGAGCACTAGGAACGGCACTAGATAAGTAGTCATTATTAAAAGGCTATGAAAAGTTATTGAATATAAAGCTTTATTAAAAATAAAACATTGTTTGTGGCTGGAACTTATAAATGAAGGAATCCAAGTTAACACTGTGTCACACGGCTTTGGGGCGGAGGAGGAAAGTAGCTGAGGTAAGCTTTGAAGAGTAAGTGATGCGAAGGAGCGCAGAATTCTGGATGCTGGCAGGACGGGGTGGGGGTATCCAGCAGAGTCATTTTTGTAGTTGCCTTGCAGTAGTACTAGATTTCCATTGGCTTTCAAGCTTGTTGCTGAATGTGAGGAAAAAAGTCAATTTTAGTGTTACCTTCAATTGTTTTAGAGAAATCTTTTTATAAAAGTACTGAAATTATTGAGTACTGTAATATTCCTTTTGAGTAATCAAATCTGGTAAAGTCTGTGCAGAGTATCTTCTGTTAACCAGACTAGTCAAAGTTTGGGGACTGTGTCGGTGATTAACAATGTAGCAACTAATTGGTGAAAGTTCTGCTGGAATAAACTTCTCATTTAAATAAAATACTGATATCTTTGAAGAAAGTTAAAAAAAATCTCTGCATCTGAAGGTGTTGATGATTAAGGACTTTGTCATGCTTGGAGTAATTGCTTTAATTAGCTATTAAACAGGTTTCAGGGTCAATGTGAGAACAGGTTTCTCTCTTTCATTTGATTTAGTAGGAGCAGTTAATGATTTTTTTTTTCTTTAATTTTCTTTACTCTCTTCTTTAGAATTATTTACTTAGCACATGGAAGGCAACAGATATTTGCTATTATAAAATCAATTTCATGCCTGACTAAACTATCTCTTCCACCTCTGTCATTACTCTTGGTGCTTGGGGTGTTATCTTAGGCTTATTTGTGTTTATACAACTAGATGGCAGTGGGCCTTTCCAATAATTATTTGGGGATTTTGGACCCTGCAGCAACAAACAAAAAAGTGTTCAAAATAGCAGACTTTAAGTATGCTTGCACATGATTGTCATATTTCTTCCTTATAGAAGTATCACTGCTTAATTTTGGATAATGTATAAAGCACATAGATACTGAATAATTTCAGCTATGTCTTTCCCTTTAAATAGAGGAAAACCAGCTCAATAGAGAAAGGAAAAATGTTTATATAGAAACTCCTATTTAGTCATGTAAGTAAGAGTTGTAAGTAAATGTCTGCAAAGCAAGATTTGACAACTAAAATGTTGACATTTAGTGTTTACCACATTCCATATATTTCTAATCTCTATCTGCTATAGCCATATTTTTTCATTTTGAGCTGATGAATCTAGTAATAATTTAATAGATTATGGAACAGCTTTTGAATTCAAAAGGACTTCTCAAAGAATATATACAAAGTTAGTTGTCAGAATGAAATGATGTTAACCTCATCAGTTTTTTGTTAGATCTGGCATCTATAAATCAATTAAAATATTATGATATACAAAGGAGAAAAAAAAAAAAGGAAATACTGCAGAGGCAAAAAACACATACCCAATTCCCACAGTGACGAGCTGTGTTTGTATGTGGTTTTGGTGTTGGATAAGCTGAATTAGTTTGTTTCAAGTAACTCCAACAGTATTCAGGTTAATACCCTAAATGACGTGGGTTTTAGTTGTACTCTTCAAATGTTAGGTCAACTTGCATAATATAATAGAAGACTAGGTTTTTCTTCCCATCAAAGTAATGTCCATGTTTTCAGATCTGGGAATTTTCTTGATGGTCACACAAGAACCATCTGTGTGCCTCAGAAATGAGCTACTTCTACTTGCTTGTGATTTTTTTTTTTTTAATCATTTTTTGGGGGTGGAGGGGAAGACTAGCTGGTGCAAGTAGAGTTGTGCTGGACCTTCTATTCTAGCTGTGCTGAACTTGTAGGTTGTTTCTGATAAATCAGAAAGGAGGTACCAACTGGGTCATTGTATCTTTCATAGCTGTGAAAGAGGACGTTCTCCTGCTCATTATATTCTTCCCAGTTGAAGTGTCCTTGATACTCTTTTTTTTCTTTCTTTCTTTCTTTCTTTTTCTTCTCTTGTGAAATACTCAGCATTGCTGGTATTTTCCTTCTCATTAAAAAAAGAACTTGTGCTACCTGAGCACCCATCGGTGCACCTGCAGCGTATAGGGATGTAGGAGGCAAACTGCCCTAGCAAATGATTAAATGAGGGTGTTATCTTCCAGCTCTCATGTCTGCCAGACACTTGCCCTGTGCTGTGCAGTGGTGTCTAAACTAGATGTGCATTGGGCAATGCGTATTCTGTGGCAGTGTGGAGGGAGCCAAGCCAGTACTCTTGAGATTTCTGATCTGTCCTTCCATTAAAAGTAAAAGGGAGGGGGAGGGGAACAGGGACAGGATGGGGTTACAATCTACATATACGCCACAGTCATATTCCTGTATGCAGTTACAATTACAAGCTTTCATGCCTTTTAGTGCTTTCACAGGAACTAAGATGCTGAGTCTATCCAAGTGAGTTGTTTTACTGTTTTTCACAGCTGCGTTTTTCTTGTGTGCTGTGCTGTGTACATCATCAAAGCTGTTAAAATGGCACTGAGAAAAGTACTACTTCTTGAAAGCTATTGAAATCAAATTATAGTAAGGAGATGGTAGTTTTGAGCCTTACAGTGAGCATTTCAGAATGTTAGAAATTTGAAAATTAGAAAGATGAAGATTGAATTGGCTGAATTGAGTTGGTTGTTGCAACTGAGAAACCAACAGCTCTGAGATTTTTGTTTCATACCTATTGCTCTATCTTGATCAAAGTCATAAAGTTACTCAGCTATAAATAAATATAAGTAAATGAGCATAAATTTTGATTTTTAGTCGGCTGTGAGGTTTCTAACTGTCATTATGTATAAAGCATATCTGACTTGTAGATGTTCACAATATTAAAAGGAGTCTTTTGGAGGACTAGTAATTTTAAAAAAACCCACCCTTACCTGGATTGTAAAGATATGAGCCTGTATGAAAAGATACTCCTTCTACCACCATATGCATGCTGTGGAGGCTGGCCTTAGGAACAAGTTGCTGTTTCAGGAAATAATTCTGATTATTTCTTTTTAATATTAGTTTCATTAGGTTTTCCTCCCTGCTTGCGAGGGAAGACATCTATTTTTTGCATTTTTCTTTAATAGCACTATTCATAAGAGAGTAGGTGTGGCCTCTCTCCCAAATAGTTGATCGATACAGCACTTGTTACTAGGCTAATGTAGGCACCCTTATTTGAGGAGATTTGGCTCGGCTGTGCTAATATAACAGTAAATAGACCATGAGGTTGTGTTACATGACAATGCTCTTCATGGAATTGTGGTAGGACACACTTCTCCAGTGCAGTCAGGTGCAAGCACAGGAGAAGCTGTGCTGAAGCAGGGGATGTTTTGGGGCTGCTGTTTCCCTTTGACTGACTTGTATGTGTATAAATAAACATATAAAGTTGGGAGGAAGCAGCAGTGGGAATAGATACAAATTGCCTAATCTTCTGCCAAATGTTTTCACTTTCTGAATTTGTTTTGGAGAAATACCTATTAAGCATTAAATGGAAAGAGTCTGAAATTAGATAGAGCAATTTGGTGTTGAGATTAGGAGAAAACTAAAGAATTTATGAAGCCCAAATAGATGGGCTTTCTAGTGACTGTTACTGGGCTTTCTATTCCCTGAATTGAGCCTGCTGCTTTGGTCATTGTGGGAAGCAGTCAGGTAGAGTCAGGTAGAGCTGAGAGGTATCAGGAACTAAGTGTTACAGAATTGCCTTCTGTAGACTTTGGAGATGCTGGATGTGTGTAGAGGCCTCTGGATTTTATTACTATTCAGTTCTTGGGCTTGGGATGTGCTGTTTGCATTTGGTTCTGGAGCTCAGTCTTTCTGCAAGAGGCTGTAGTCCGCTGGTCAGTTTATATGTTGTGGCTGAAAAGGTTGAGAAGAGGCTGTGTAGTCTGAGGCTTTAGAGGCAGAGAACCAACTATGAAGCCAAGTTTAATTTGATCACTTACTGTATTAACCTTGCACCATGGTGGTTATTTCAGTGAACGTTTGCCTTGTCTTGGTTTGAGTGCTTAATACAAAAGCTGGTTTTGATAGCTGGTTTTGACTTCATGTAACAGATGGTGACACTTCAAAATTGTTCTGTACTATTATTTTTGCAGTAAATTGGGACTGGAAAGTACTTTTTTTAAAAAAATTAAAAAAGCCTTTTATGTTTGTGCATATAATTGTGAGGACAAATGATACCTACTCTTGTTCAGGAGCTCTCCTCTAGGAAGTGTTGATGTGTGTTGAGTCCTGCTGATGTGTGGCTTCCCCTTTCTGTCGTTGCAGCTATACTTTTTAAGCAGTATGTGGCAGAGGGAGAAATCCTGGTTTCTACTCTTATTAAATTTATTTTAATAGTGAGGAGTAATTAGGTTTCTGGGTTTTATTCAGTGACTAGTTAGTTTGACAGTGAAATGGCAATAGATATCCTAGCCTATTGATTTTATTTTTTTTTTTTCCCCCAAGACAATGACTTGAATTATAAGATGTAATTTCATCCTAGCTGAATAATAGCAGCCAACGTCTGTATTTCCACACCAGCTGCTCAGGAGTAGGACTGAAATAGCGAGTCAGCTCCACTGTCAGCTCTTCATTATCTAGGACAAATCTGGAACACAGCAAAAGAGACTGGAAAAAATCCAGATAATTTGCTTATATAAGATGTCATAAAAAAGCTGCAAAGAGAAGTTTCTGCTATCAGCTTCACTGTTACTGAGTTGTGGTTGAGTACCACTCAAGGTTGTTTCTGCAGAACAAGAAAGCTGTCTCCGTTGTGCACTTCAATGTCCTGGCTTGCTGAACATGCAGCCCCTTTTTTCTTGTCCCACTGCTGGACTAGTACATCAGGAAGAGATGGCTTGGTGCTAGAGACCAGTGGTATCCAAAGTGGGGTGCGTGTACAATCCATTAGGGTGCAGGAAAAAAATTGGTTTTGGTACCATTAGTAAATAACTGTTAGTCTGTTGACAAGAGTCCTCCTGCATGGACTCCTCAGTCCTCTTGGGTGTTCCATGTCCTGGTGGAACTTGAGGCCTGAATGTGAAGATAAGTTGACTAGAACAATAATAGTTACCTGTTCATTTTGTTTATTGACACATTCAATTTAACAGAAGTATTCACTTCCCTTCCTATCATCCTTTTCTCTGAGATTTAACTAATTCATGTGTTGTCTGAAGTCAGGAGCAGAACATCTTTTGACTGTGTGTGCTAAGATGGTATTGTCAAAATCTTTATTTAAAGGAATTTCATTAAACAAAAAATATGCAGGTAAGTGTTAATTCTGTAAGTGTTTTATAGAATATTTAATACAATTTAATGATACATTTTAATGCATGTAAGGCTGCCTGTGCTGGGCCATTTACATGTTTTTCAGTGGGAAGCTTTTTATCATGTGTCAAGTATTAGTGAAATTTGGTGGTAGATTACATATTACCTGTAATAGGCACCACCCCCCAAATTTGGAATGCGCTCAACTGTTTCAATGCTTGATTTGACCTGTTGTCAAGTATGCCTTGTATCCTTTTGTATTTGGTAAGAGTTCTTTGCTCTGACCATCCTTTTGTGTTACTTCCTCTTTACTGAAGCTATTTATTCCTGCCTTTTTCTTATCACCAAAGGTTAAGACGCATATAACTTCTGTCATGCTGTTTTTCTTTTGTGTAGTTCAATACTTTGTCTCCAGTAGGAACTAAGTACCTGACAGTGTTTCTGTAAAAGTTTCAAAAGACTGTTGCTTGTATGTATTATTAGATAAAAAGAGAGAACTGAGCACTTAAGTTACCTTTTAAGATAGCATATTCCAAAGAGAATCAGGTCTGATTCTGATGTCAGGCAAAGCCGTTTTTCCATTACTTTTTTTTTTGTCTAAAAAGAGTTTCTGCATAGATGTTCTTTGTAAAATGATACCTCTTTTCCTTTCACTCTTATTTTTGTTCCTGACTTCTCACACAATTACTGTGCTGCCTTAGCTGTTCTTAGGAACAAGTTTAAGCTGGTAGGTCTGTGGACAGAATTAGACTTTTTTTTTTTTTTTTTTTTTTAAAAAAAAAGAGGTGGTGATGTAAGCAACTGGTTATCTCCAAGCACAAGTCAGAATTAAATTGGTTTTAGTACCTCAATAAAATCTTCACATGCAAAAATGACTCCAAATTGAATACATTAATCAATGTTGCAAGAGTACTGGAAGTCTTGTGCATTTCTTCAGATGGGTTAAGTTGATCTGGCTGGTGATGGAGATTACTTAAGCCAAAAGTGTATTGATTTGTTATCCATGATCCCACTTTTTAGACCATCAAAGTAAATTCCATATGTAGGTCTTTTACCATGTTGTATATCATACACTCTTGTTTAAAGCAGGTTATAACCAAATGGTTACAGAATACAAACAGTGTAAGTGTAGTGCATGTGGACTGAAGCTGAATACAGAAATCATTGTGAGAATTTGATTAAAATTATTAACTATTGTATCTGACTAATTTTGTGACAAGTATCTGCATTAGTACTGTGGGCTCAGTTGAGTAGCTGCTGTCTATACGAACAGGTTTTGTTGACAGGGATCCATACTGCACTAAAGCATCTACTTTAGTATTCTTCCCAGTTGAACATCATGATGCTGTGGTCTGCTCTACATGATGAACAGTATGCCCTAAATCATGGGGAGTAATGAGTTAAAGGAAGTGATACAGGAATTTCCTTAAAGTAATTTTTGTATACTGAAAACTCATCTTTGAAGCTGAAGCTACAAAGGTGAGGACACAGTGAACTGCATCCGTCACTTGCTCTGCACTGTGTGAAGCTCAGTTGTGTATTTTCAAGGGTTCCCTATTCTGATGAACAGACCATCTTTCCCTCAAAGTTGTTTGGGTGTTATTTTGTGACTAACAAAGCATATATTTAATCAAGTATGTACTGACACAGTATAACGCCACTGAATGGTATGTGTCAACACAATTTTCAAACAAGTTACATTAATCTAAACGTGAAGTACTTCGCATGAAACTGATGTTGGAAGACAACATTTTCTAAAATGTTACTGAAATCCCAATAACGGAATACACTCATTACCTTGGGCTGTTTTTTCAAGGGCCTGTTAAGAAGTCCTGTGTTAGCTCTGGGTTGGTGTGTGCAGGGCTGTTCTGTTTTGTGTTTGACTGCTACCACTTGCATCAGCCTATACACATACATACTCACTATGTGTGTGTACACATCAGTGTGCACCCACCCACTTGCCTCTGCTTGAACGGAGATGTCTCTTGGGCTGTGCTTGGGCTGTGAATAGCCAGTATACCTGGTGTCTGCCAGCTGGCTAGCGTCCTCCTGAGGCTCTTTTCCTGCTCAGTCCCTCAGAGGCTTTGAACAGGCCTAAACCGTAGCAGATGTGCCCTTGTGTTATGCCCTGGTTTATTGTGTGGCTTGTGGCTGTCAGTGCTGCGAGTGTTGCAGGTTCTCTGGCAATGACTCTTGGGGGACCGGGGTCTCTTAAAGGACAATTGAAACTGCTTCGACAGATTCTTAACGCCCCTTTCCATTGTAACAGCAGCGCTTTTTGCAGCTTTAACATTAGTACCGATGCTGGTCCCAGCCTTGGAGAAATAATTCATACCTCGCTGTGATTCATACCTGTGGATGTGAGTAGTAACTGTGAAGATGAAGGGGATATCTTGACATTATAGGTGTCTTGTTAGAAAGTGCTGTAGCCTTATGGGCTGGTAGCATAAGCTTCAACGTTTTGATAAGTTCCATCATTCCTGGGAGCTGTCATGTGTCATGGTTGTTGCTTAGAAATTAGAGACAGCTGCCATGGCGGAGGAGAGATTAAGTTTCCTCTCTTTCAAGTCAAATCCAAGGGTACGGTGATGCCTCTGCTAATAGTGGAATGGTGGATGCAGCTGGATCTCTGTCCAATGCCTCCAGCAGCTGAAAGAATGGTTGAGTGTGATGTACCCAGTTTTCTCTTATGACTTCAGTACTTCGCAAACCTTCTTGTTCTTTAGCCTGCCTTCAGAATATAGGAAGGCTCTAAATCTTTTCAAGCTCTGTTGTGAGAGAGTTTCTTGGACTGATTTTTTAAGCAGAAAAATATAGTCGCTAGGACTGGGTATACATGTTACTATCTAGCCACAGGTGATTATGCACCATCAAAACCCGTCCTAAGGTGTTACGAGACCCTGTCTGAGTAGTGGTCCTGAGGGCTAAAAAAACCTGGCAGAAGATCTAACAGCTAAAAATCAGGAAGCTTGCCTAACGTGCTCTGTATGCAAGATAATATGCAAATCAACAACATACTTGAAAGTGATCTTTTGGTTAGTTGTGGATATTTGTATGTCTGCATGTATGGTAAGTTGGGTACACAGCTTCTACCTGGTAATCCAATATTTGAGTGTGCACAGTCTGTGAACAGCTAAATGATTATGTAGATATGCTTATACATGTCACTGACTTGAGTATGATAAGGATGCATATAGAAGTCTATATTGCATAGCTATGAGAAGACTAAATACTACTTAAAGATAAAATACTCTTATCTGTCCTAGGAATTTGTTTGAATTCTAACCTTCTTAAACATATTAAAGGAAACACTAGGTGTTGGCTTCGTTGCAGTATTAAAGGTGCTTACTTTCTGTATCTTTTTCTGGAGATTTATCTCTGAAGGTATCCTGTAAAAATAACTGGAGTTTCTCAACTATTACCATGGAACTCAACAGTTATCCTCCAGATCTTGGGATGGTGAACAGTCTATATTCTCCAACAGCTTCACTGTATGGCTTAATTTTTCAGCATATTTTCAATACATGTGTCTTCGTAGGAATGAGAACTGTTCAAAGATTTTGTTTGTTATTCTACTCTTAAGTGCCACACAGAGAATCCAAGTTGCTCTTCAGATTCTATTCCTCTTGTTGTTTTATATTGGAGAGGAACTATTAACTTAACCTCTTTAAAAAATGGAAATAAGTGAGAGTTCTGTTACAAATATTGTCCAGCTCTGTAGGCAGATTTTGGATTGTGTTCTTGAAAGAATTGTTCTGATTCAGAACTGGTTCCTGAAGAAAAGCTTTATTTAAAATAGCAGTCAGTGTATATATCGCCCCAAAAGATAATTCTGAACTCTTTTCAATTTTTTCTCATCTTGTAAAACATGTATTATGTCAACCTTTAATAGTTCAAACTTTGGTTAACCTGTTATGACAGGTTGCAAATCAACCACTTTGTCTCCATTTTAGAAACGTTACCCCTCCTGCCCCAAGGGAAACCTTAAATATTCTGTTTCTGCAGAACAAATTCCCTTTCGATTTGATGGAAAATAAAAATAATATAAATTACTGTTTTGTTTTGTTTTCCTTCAAGAAGCCTTAATAAGGATCACATTTTTATTGTTTTTGCACAAAAATATATGAAAGTGTTGCCTGTGCATCAGGTAGCTTACCAACACACAGTGATAAATGAAATTCAGAGCTTGGGAAGGAGGGTATAGTAACATTAAGTGCAAACAAAATGATTTGTTCACATCATTGGGGATATATAATGCTATCATATCTTGCTTCCCCCTGTTCCTGTCTCCCCTTTGTGCCTCCAGCTACCTTTACTCTACCGGACTTTCATTTAACTGCCTTACTCTGTTAATGTAGAATATATGAAGATTTTAAAGTATTTCTTTCTGTGGTATTATGTCTATGCTGCATATGTTACAGGAAAAGGTGCAAACTTGGGATGCTGCACATACATTATTACGTTGACTCTTCCCTACCTACCCTGGAAGTTAAGGCCAAGAAATATAATTAAAGCATTGCTTTGCATATAAAGAGCTGAGATTAGTTCTTTTGATGCCTTCTGAAGTTGATCACACAGCTTGGTTATGTAATAGAAGCTTATTATAAAGACTTATGTGTAACGTACAGATTTTCATGGAAATCTGGGATGATATAAATAATCACCAGTAGGTTTGTCTTCTGAATTATTCATATATGAAAACCAAGTTTTCTTTGTCTCTTTGTTGGGCACAAATCTTTTTTTATCTTATTCTGAATATGGTGAATATAATGTTGAAGGTTAGAACAAAATTAGAGGATCTTGTGTTGTTGAAGTGTCCAAAGATGGTCATTACCCCAATGCTTTTTACTTGAAATGTGCCAGTGAAACATACAAATGGATGCACTGACTTAATGAAAGTTTTCTGTTGGCAATAGGATAGTGACTTCCATTGTCGCTGGACAAAGTCCCTGGAATACTCTCCAAGCCTGTGGTGGATTTTATTTTCTATAGCTTGGAGGAGTTTTAGTCCAAAAAATATGTCCGGTTGTTTTTTAAACATATGAAACTTCTCAGGTCTGTTGCAGGTACTTGAGCAAGGAAATTCATAGGATAACAAATAGTGAGGACTGCCCTCTGTGAACTTGTCATATATTAGCTTCATTTAATGTTCCTTGGTTATTAAATTGGAAGACGCACTGAACAGTTGTTTTGTCTCCATTTTCATGGTACTCATTATCTTATAAATTACTTTCATATCTCAGTTATCTCATCTTCTGGACTGAGTCGTCCAAGTGTCTTAATGGTTCCCCACATTAATCTGTTCCATGTGTTTGAAGGTCCTTGCTTTCCTTCTCAGTAACTTTCCCATTTACATCTTTTTTTGTGGTAAGAGGAATCAGAAGTGCCCAGAGCACTGGAGATGTGGTTGCTCCATGAATTTATACCAGGGCATGATGTTCTCTGCTCCTGCTGCTGAATAGTTAGATTGTCTATAAATAGCCGAGTATAGTGACTCTGACCAGATTCCCATGAAATACTGCTGGACAATGTCTTTCCAGGGTGAGTACTGCCCATTTCTTTTTCCTTGGTTTTCTGTCTTTCATAAAGTTATTTATCCAAGCAAGGATGTTCCTCTTATGGTGTGGCAGCTTTGTGTTTTTCAGAACTTTTTGTGAAGGACACTGAAAGATACTTTTTTTTGGTTAATAGTGCTTGATGGGATTTCTGATTTGCTTTTCTTGCATGCGGAACCTTTTTTTAAGGTTTGTCAATCATGATACCGCTTTACATGAAAGCATGAAAAGCTTTGTTAGGTCTTTTGCAATGTGTCCTGCTTGTCTGTGTAGTCATTAATACTGTTTTTCAGAGTAGTTCCTCCCACTTTGTCTGGTGTAGTTTACAAGGCTTACTGCTTTGTACTTACCCAGATCTTCTCAAAGGTTAGTATCCCATTAGTCATGTTAGTCTTTTGGTATGACGGAAGTTTTAGTTGAGAAGTGGCATTATTAGTCTTTTCCAGATTGTTCCTTAAATCTTTTCAGGCATGATTTCTTGTCTTTAATTTTTTGGCCTGTCAGACTTACAATTTTATAATTTCAATAGGCCCATTTTAAAAAGTATTTTTTGCTTCTGATAGCCTATGTTATTATTTTGCTCAGCCATATGGTTTTCACTTGTATTTTCTCAAACACTTTGATAGATGGTGTGCATCACTTTACCCTTTAGTACAGTGCTGTTAAACAGTGTTGAGATTACCCACAAAGCTTTTCCTTTTTATAATATTTTGCAAAAGTTTCATGGTTTTTCATGCTGTTTCCATTTTTCAAATAAGCATAGTGCGAGTAAACCCTTCAACTCCTGTTGCTCCTGCAGAAGTGCTGAATCTAAGTACATCGTGCCAGAGTAGCCCTTCAACAGTTTTATGAACTTGGTTGGTGTGCTGATCCAAGCCATAACAAGATTTGCTTCTCCTTATGCTTCTCCAAATTTGAACACTATGACAATTCTTTGTTTGGGCACTGTGCCCCAACCAAGCACTCACCCACTCTGTGAGGTCTTGACTTTTGCCATTGATGGTGTTTCTTGGCCTCGTACCTTCTGATTCCTTCAGTGTGTTACTGCTGTTTGTCAGCATCCAGACCACACTGTGAGCTGTAGTCTAGTTCTTGTCTACGCACAGATTTCAACCTAGAATTTCTTAGGCTTCTGAAACCCTCTTCTGTCCTATTTGTTGGAGTGGTTATGTTGCTCATTTGACTTGACTCTAAGGTGGGGTTGTTCCAGTCTTCATGAATGAATGGATTTGATGGCCTGTTGTTTGTAAGAGAAGTTTAGATGACAAGCTCACTTGCAGGTACCTACTTTTGCATGCCCACAGTCGGGAGTAATCCTGCTCCTGTGATGTGTCACCTTTCTGCCTACCAGGCTTCCACCCTGCATCTGCTGTGGTATCACACTGCAGTGGTCTACACAATACCTTTGTCCTCCTCTCAGCATCCTTCTGTTCCTGTCCATAAAGGAGTGTACACTTTGTCGAAGAAGTGTCCATATGGTGGTCTGCTGGTGGGGAGGACCCAGCCATGGTTCCCTCAGGCTTGGTCTTTTGCTTGTACAAGAGTCTTCTGTAGTATTCAGTTGGGCTGGAAGTGTTTGGTCATGTCCCTAAATTCTCCATTTGCTGTAGTTTGCTGGTTTTCTTTTTTTTTTTTTTTTTTTTTCTTTTTTCCCTAGCAATTGTTTCAAAATTTGTGATCCAATACTCTTTTCCACCAAAACGGCAGTCAAAATAAATGTCGCTTTTAAGCCTCATCTCTACAGTTTTGTATTAATTTAATCATTTAATAAGGAATATGTGTTTTAGAAAGCTATGCAACTCCTCTTGTGGGTACATTCACATCCGTGTAAAAGGTTAGAGGAATGATCTTTAATACGAAAAGTATGTTTTACACTAGTGTAACTGCATTTGTGTAGCTTGTACCCCTAGAGATGATTTCTAAAATGATTCTGCTAATAGCACATAAGCAGTGAAGTGACAAGTCTTCGGTGAAATTCTGAAGGTCACTGAAGAAAAAGGATCATTAACAGCATAACTGCTAAAGCTCAGTTGCCTTTGGATTTATGTCCTTTACCTTCCAAAGGATTCTTCTTCCTTTTCCTCCTGATTTTCTAATCTAGCATCCCTGTTTGAAATCATTTGGTGTGGCTTCTCTGAAGCCACACGCACAACACACCACCACCACCCCACCCCACCCCAAAATTGTTTAGGCTTTATGGGACCTCTTGAGATCATAGAATCATAGAATGGTTTGGGTTGGAAGGGACCTTTAAAGATCACTTAGTCCAACCCCTTTCCTCAAGCAGGGTTGTCTAGAGCTGGTTGTCCAGGAGCATGTCCAGTTATGTTTTGAATATATAAAATGTATATATACTCAAATATATATACACACAATATATATACGCTCAAATATATATATATATACAGACACACACACTGAATGTGTTTATTTCATTAGTTAGGTGATGAATAATAGATTGGTCAAAACTCCTTTGCCTTCAGTAAGAGCATTATGCACGTGTCTCTTTTGTACTCAGCCTCTAATTTTTGTAGAATTTACAGGAACTTAATTATTTTTGAGTCTCCAAGCCCTTTATCAAATCCAGTTGAAACTGGCCAGCAAGTTTAGAAGTTAAATGTGACAAGTGAACAGATGTGGGACTGCCTAAGCCTCATTTCCTTGGAGGCTTAGACAGTCCAGGTTAAAAATGTCTCTATTTTTGGGTTCTCTTTGCATTACCAGACTAATGTAGCATGAAGCTGCTCAACTGTGCTGGGAAGTTAAGGTCTGGAGTCTGCTGTTTAATGTGTATTGTATGAGTGCTGTTATTCCTTTCCAGTGATGAAAGCAGTGTATGTAAAGTCTGTCCTGGAAATTGTTAAAATACACCTTTCTTAATTTTAGTGATAATAGTAACAGATAGTGTATTATCTAAATCTTGTTGCTGATGGGGGCATTCTTTCCCACTTCAGAGGAGTCTTTAAATGAAATGGGTTGGGGTTCCTTTGTCACTTTGTGAATCTTATTTTTCTGCTTTAGCCTTGTAAGAGTTCACTAGAGTGTTTCCTATCAGATTCAATTTCCTGAGAGCACATCTGTTATGTCTCAGAGGGGGACAGAAGAGGCAGAAGTAACTTCCTAGCAAGTACATCAACTTCAGCTCAACAGAACAGCAACTCCACAAGGGTTTGTGTCTTAAACACTAAATGAAGTTGTTAGATATACCAAAAAGATTAATGTTGTGACTACTAATCATCTTGTCCTTGGCTTCTCTTAACTCGATTAAAAAAAAGCCCAAAACCTTCCTGTAATTAAGGCAGCTTCAAAGAAAACTTTGTAAATCCAGAGACTTCATGAAGTATCTGGGTATGTTTAGGCAAAAAGTGACACTCTATGTAGAATTTTACAATAAATAGCAGTTGTGGTAGACTGTGTCATGAAAGGAAAACTTTTCCAGAGGATGAAAAATACTTCCATACATACAGCAAATAATAGCATAGTATGCATGTGAAGTGTAAATTCTGAAAACTGATAGCTTAGAATCTGATACTTCTTTCTTTATGCATGGAAAATGTGATTTAAGCTGTGGATCCTGAGCACTGCTTGGGTGGGGAGGAATATTTTGTTTCCCTCACCTAAGCAGTGAAACAGGAGGAGCAGCTCTGCAGCAGATAATGTCACTGGACATGTGTTCAGGCTAAAACTTCTGGTAAGGAAACCCTGCATTGGCTGTTGTGGTGAGCTGTTAGATTGCTTTCTGTGAGTGAACATCATGTGACTTTCATAGCGTTTATTAATTTTGAAATATTTCTCAAATAACATGGTTAGCTTTAGGAGATGACTGGTTATGGGGTAAAAAAAAAAAAAACAGGTAGTAAAGGCAGTTAGATATGCATCTGCCAGAAGTGTACAGTACAAGGAAAACTGCATTTAAAAGTGCCTGATTTCAGAAGTAAAAGTGTATTTACTATTGGACTCAAAGCCAGGCTATGAAATCCTGTCTTGACGTGGTATGGAGAGTTAGAAGTCTCTTATACTACTTGATCAACTGCACCTTTTTATTTCCTCTCTCTCCCTTTTGTGTCTTTCTTTTCTTCCCCTTCCTTATACCCTGCTGCCCATGCCAGGTGAGTGCAAGTGAGATGAGGTATTAAATTGGTAATTTAAAATGCATATAATGACAGGAATACAGCATGGATATAATTAGGTGATAAACTTGTTTCTGCATTGTAACAGTATTTTAAACTAGTGATAGCCACTTAAAAATGCTATTCCACAATTAATGGGAAAAATAAAAGAGAAGTGTGGTAATTGCATTTAGGTTTAGGTGTGCCTTGAGTTAAGTTTGAAAAGGTATTTCGGGTACCAAACAGAGTCTGGCTATTGCTCAGTGGAATAGATAAGTTTGTGTTAAGCTTTCACACCCAGAAGGATCCAAGCAGCGAAGGCTTCTTGAAATCTACCTTTAGCATCTTTACTTTATTCTTCATTGTGTGGGTAGTTTGGACATATCCATCCTACAGGAACCACTGCTTTTACTGAATGAAAAATGAGAATTGAAGACAACAAATTTACAATCGGAATACATGAATTTTACCCACAAGGACATTTCATCCTGGATTTCTGACATGATGAGGTGGAGGTCAAAGGCTCACTCTCTGTCAGCTGACTCATTAAATACATCTTCCTTTCCCTAAAATAATTTCTGAAGCTATTGGGCAATTGTCAGATTGGAAAGAAAAATAGGGTTCCCAGAGGTGCTAGATTTCCCCTTCTGGGACTGTTTAAAGTAGGAAATAAACCAGCACTTTTCCCTTATTGAGGGGGGAACCGAGCCTGTATCCTGTTCCATAGATAGTGGCAGCCAGCTGGCCGGTCATCATACAACATACATCATGCTTAGATCCCTTACAGGACGTGTGGTGTGTCGGAGTGTACTGCACAGCGGGGTGTCATGGGCTGGGTAAGAGGAAAGCTGACTGAAGGGCTGGGCTGCAGACTTTCGTGGGGTAAGGAAGACACATTGGCTGAAGACCAAGTTCTCTTGTTTCACTGCTTGTGTTATGGCATAGTTAAGTGAGTTGAACTTAAACTAAAGAGTCTTTCAGGAATTGATTTTAGATATTGACAACCCTTTCAATTCTGCCTTAATTCACTTTAAACTGAGAGGATTTACAGCCTTGAAATCATCTTGGTGTATGACAATCTCACACCTGATTTAAATTATTTTACTTTTGTGCTTACATTCTAAATGGATGGCTTCTAATGTGAATTGGGTAAAAATGTGTTTTATGATAGAACACACTTTTTCCTATGATACACAACAGTGTAGTTATTTCAGGTAAGATTTTTTTAAAGAGGACTGATGGTGTACTTAAAAGCATAGGGCACTGAACAGGTGTCTTGTAATTATTTTTACATATAAATGTATTATAAGGTTTCATTATTAATATGGACGTTATCAACTGTTCTGTGACCTAAACAATAAAGTCTGGTGGGGATGAGGCAAACCCTTTCTCTGGAGGATTATTCATAGGACAAAACACTGTCCTAAAAGTAATTGATTAACTCTTTGTAGTTGTACATCCTTTAATATGTTGCATTTTGACTGTTCAGCACCGAAGATGGATTCTGTTACTAACACTGTCCCCAATGCTTTTTTTTTTCTTTTTGAACTAAAGCTATATCCCACATCATGTTTGTGTAGGTAGCAAAACCTACAAAAGCGATATCCCATGTCACGTTTTGCAGGTTTGTTTTTGGACTTTTTTTGTCCTGTCAGCTTGTGAAGGTTTTTCAGAGGTTCTGCGGGCTGCTTATTCCTGTTCGCATTTCTGAGACAATATTGTTCTGTTCCAGCTTTTGTTAATAAAATAGGTTCACAGTTAGACATATAATAGGACAAAGAATTATATTTAATCGCATCAGGAAGCATTGATATGCTTATCAATAGATGGAAAATTAAGAAGGTAAAATAAACCTTGGGGTATTGAATAAGAATATCAACTCCCATCCTTTAAATTCCTTACTGGGGTAATTTCCTTGCCCCTCTTTGCTTAGGGGACAGTGGTAGCAATGGATTTCACGACCGTTGTCAACTATTATTAAAATCATAGAAGTTGTATCAGCTTACTGCAGTAGTGAATGTAGGTCTGCTTTATCTTTGTGAAGGATTGTTGTGCATTATGCTGAAAAAGAATTAGGTTTGAGATCCTAGGTTTCAGATATTTTGGTTTGTTATTTTTATAATAATGTAGAATTATCTGCTACCCCATTTTAAACTGCATGATAGGATCTGTGAAGATATTTTATTTATTCTTACAAACACGTTATTACTGTTACTCTTTGGTTTTTGTCAAACAATTGGATTATCTATGGGTTTGAAGTATTTTTGTAATATTTTTTATTTTCCCGTAGGGCATGTACGTAATGCTAAGATATATTCAGCGGGTATCT
The DNA here is from genome assembly GCF_964188355.1 of Buteo buteo. Lineage (NCBI taxonomy): Eukaryota > Metazoa > Chordata > Aves > Accipitriformes > Accipitridae > Buteo > Buteo buteo. The sequence continues at coordinate 6,088,004 of NC_134184.1, read as the reverse complement.
CTAACTCACTTAACAAAGTTTGACTTGAACCTTAATAAAAATTTGTCTTCAGATTAAGTATCATATGTCATATATAATATGCTTTAATTTGCACTTAGCAATTACAGCTCTGCCTGAAAAGGGAAGGTTGATTTGATTAATCACACTTAAAGACTGTTACAGTGAGTAAAAAGGAAAATGGTTTGACTTGATTTCTGACATAATTGCTTCATTTGGATTGGCATCGCCTTCCACCAGTTGTTGAGAAAGGGGGGGACTGATTTCATGTAAAAGAATTGTGAAAATGATGACCCGATGCTGAAGTTGATAACATTTAAATACAGCTTTATATGAAGATTAGTGAAAAGAGAAGAAAAAAGCTCACTTTACAATACCACTACTGTAGCGCGTACTTTTTCTTAATCTTAATCCCTCATAATTACTGTAATCTTGCAATAAGTTTATTGCTATTATTATCCCTGCACATAATGTAAGTTAAAAAAATGATGCTGGGAAGAAGAGGGAAGGGGAAAGTAATTTTTTGCTTTAATAATTTTAACATTTTAGAACAGCTTTTTTTTTTTTTTTGGTTGGTCTGTAGCAATTTCTTCCTTCGTAATGGTTTCCGTATAAATTTAGATGGCATTTGTGGGGCAGAGTCCCAGTTTGAAGACTCTCGTCCATTTACAGCTGTCTTGCAACATCTGTCTCCTCAACATCTTTGTTGTTTTCTTCCCTTGGTGCTTGAATAAGTTCTTTGATGCTCACAGTTGTTGTATACCTAGGCTCTTGCTTGGAAAGTGAGAGTGTGCTTTTCTGGTACTAACTAACTAAAAGTACTAACTGTGGTGAAATATTGTCTTCTAACTTCATTTTGGCTTTAAAAGAAAGCAGCATTGCATTTCAGAATTAATAAAATAATTGCAATCCCAATGTCTGTAAGCTTTTTAGAGTTTGTTTTAATTTTGGAGGTTTTTCTGGATCCTTGCTTACAAAAAAGGAGCCGCCTTATGCTTACATGTCAGCTTGTTTTGCTGTTTAAACCCAAATTCTTACTTGTTGTATGTATTTCCATGACTGAAGAGCACTGGTCTTGCAGGTGTGCACTGCAAGCAAGCAGCTTCAGAAGGAACCCTTTGATCATGACCTATCAGTAAAAACCAATTTGGCAGAGTTCTGGCTTCCTAGGCACGCAAAATCCACTCTGCAAGTTCTTTTGAGTAATCTTTCTCACTGCTTAGTCTTCCTTCTTTGTAATTGTCGTGGTTTAATCTCAGCCGGCAACTAAGCACCACGCAGCCGCTCGCTCACTCCTCCTCCACCCAGCGGGATGGGGCAGAGAATCAGGGAAAAAAACAAAATGTAAAACTTGTGGGTTGAGATAAGAACAGTTTAATAGAACAGAAAGGAAGAAAGTAATAACGATAATAACAACAATAATAAACTGACACTAATAATAGTAATAAAAGGATTGGAATATACAAAACGAGCGATGCACAATGCCATTGCTCACGACTTGCCGACCGATGCCCAGTTAGTTCCCGAGCAGCGATCCCCTCTGGCCAAATCCCCCCAGTTTATATAGTGGGCATGATGTCCCATGGTATGGAATACCTCTCTGGCCAGTTTGGGTCAGCTGTCCTGGCTGTGTCCCCTCCCAACTTCTTGTGCCCCTCCAGCCTTCTTGCTGGCTGGGCATGAGAAGCTGAAAAATCCTTGGCTTAGTCTAAACGCTACTTAGCAACAACTGAAAATATCCGTGTGTTATCAACATTCTTCTCATACTGAACCCAAACCACAGCACTATACCAGCTGCTAGGAAGACAATTAATTCTATCCCAGCTGAAACCAGGACAGTAATAAAAACCTCAACTGTATTAATTCTGGTCTGATGCACTTCTGGTCCCTTGTACTGTTCTCTACATCTAACAACTGCCTTCACTTTTTGAAGTGAGAGGTGGTAACTTATTAGTTTGAGCTTTAATATGAGTTTTCTCAACTGTATTGTATTTTTGTAAGTCTCTTGTATGTTGTGAACAACATCTGTTATCTTTCTTCCATTTTCCAACTCTCCTTATTCCAACAAAAATTTTCATGTGTAGGCAATATCAGTGCCAGAGTCATTCTCCTGTGATAACGTTTGGAACAGCTGCACAGTCAGCTGGTAGTTGCTGAGTGGGATATGAAAACAGCCCGGGAGCTGCTTTCAGGGCCGGTGTCTGTGTGGTCTGATGGTCTGGGTCTTCGGCTGAATTTCTGTTGCTTTGTGGGAGAAATTCCTGTTGCTGTTCTGCTTCAGACTCTGCTACTTTGTAGGGAAGGGATTGAATCCTGGGTGGGTGTTTTTTCTTTCTTGTTTCTCTCTGGAGATCACCCTGTGTTTCTAAATCTTCAAGTTCTGCTGCCCAGCAAAGGAAACTTCCCAGCCCTGCTCACACTGTGTGGCCCCTGCTCTACCATCCACGGCCTCTGTTAAGCTGAGCTGTCACCTTTGGCTGACAAATAAGAAAGTTTGTGAACCCACTAGGCATGCTCTTTCTTGGCTTGGGCATGGGTGGTGTCGTGCCTGACTACGTATGTTGTGTGCGGGCCTCTGTGGGATAATGGTGGCAGGTGTTCACCAAAAACTGGAGCAGATGTAACCATGGTGGTCTCCCTCATTCATCTATGTGTGCATTCCCAAAGTGGGCGTTTGTGTCACCTGTACCCAAGCAAGACAGGCTTTGCCATAAGCAGGACTTACATGGCTTATTCACATCTTGTATATTCTTATACTGCTGCAAAGCATAGGTTGGACAGTAACTGCAGTGCAGTGCATATTGTGAATACTCTAAGCATGCTGTTGCTTTGTACTCTGTCCTTCAGTGTCTTTAAGATGCAGACTAATTAACTATAATGCTAGAAGCGTTTCAATATGGCTACCTCGAAACCCTAAGCTAGAAGTCAAGACGCTGCTCCTAATTTTACACTCCTGCTCCAGCATTTATAGCCTTGACAAAGATATAGTGAACTTGAGAGTGGGGACAAGATTAAAAAAGAATCTCTGGCAATAGAAACTCTTTTTCATGAAGGGAGAAAGAGAAATAGGCCACAGGACACTTGTTTCAATTTTACCAATTTGACATCATGAGTACCTGTAGTCCAATAGATCTTTCTCAATGTACTTGACCTTGCAGAGGCATGAGGAAGTCTAATTGCTTCTAAGGAGGAAGTTTTGTCATCCAGTGGATGTATTGTCAACTACTTCAATGAAAAAATAACTGATTTATGTCCTGTCTCTGCAAAAGACTTAAATTATTCATTATTGGGTAGTTTAGGCATGCTGTATGTCTTTCAAGCCTTGTCAACCAGTATTTTTGGCTATGAGGTGAAGTGGTGGGGTATAACAGTATTTCGGTTCCTGATAAAAACTGGGAGCTTCATAATGCATGATAGCTGTCAGCAAAGACAGTGATATATGGTGTATGTTGTTAATGCATGTGACTTCTGAATATCTGTAACCATTCACCTTACCTTACCGACAAATCTATGCATGAGCATCTCTTAAGATGGTGGGAGGAGATGTGTCTCATGAGTGTTGGGAGAAAGCCCTTGAAGTCCGGTTTGATGAAGTAGTTAGTAATAATGGGTTGTTTGTTAAAAAAACAAAACACACCCCTCCCCCCCAAATCAACAACAAAAAAACCCACCCAAAACGCCACAACCCCCAAAAAACAACCCAACCCCAAAAAACACAAAGAGGAATTACAAAGCTGATTAGCCCAATTCTGCTCCCAGTGAAATTGGTCATAAAATGGTCATCACCTATGGCATGCTACCATTACTTAAAGAAAAAAAATCCCAGTAGTTAGGAAAACTTCTAGAAACAAATGATCTGAAAATGAGGTGTGGGAGTGAAACACAGGTAGAGCTTGAAGTGGGACAGGCAAAGAAGAAATTTGGCTTCCAATCATACAAGGTCATACTTGACCCCAGTCCTGTGATTTTGCAGTTGTTTGTGAAGGGATATGAAACATGAACAACAATAAACATGTAAACAAAGAAACCTGCAGAGTTTTTTAGCCTTTATGACCACTTCTTACAGGTCTTCTGAAGGGTGCGTAGTCTGTTGTCAGAACTGTTCCATGGAGCGTACCGCTGGCAGCAAACTAGAGATGTTAATTAGGAGATTCTAATTTGTTACTGTAGATTATAGACCTTATATGAGCCAGTAAGAATAGGTGTTATGCTTGTTTCTGGCCTTTCATTGTCTTTTTTAAAAAAAAACAAAACAAAACAAAAAAAACCACTATAAAAAAGAGCTGTTAATTGTGAATTTGCAACAGCATATAGCACAAAGAAAACTGTTTTATCAGACTACGAAGAATTATAACTTTTAGATTCATGCCTTGTGGCTATGATGAGAAAATCACAAGAAAGTGGAACCACCCCCACCAAAACCCTCAGGTGTTTTTAATGAGGTTGTTAATGTTCTTTCAGAAAAATTGACTTCTATTTATTTGCCTCATTCTCTTTACTGCTTAATAAATACCAAAGAATTAAGTAGAAGCTTTGAAAGGTGCTTGCAATATCCTTTATTCTATTGATATGTTTCTTTATTTTCCAGATACAATGTAAAGAAACGTATAATATAATTATGGCTTAAACACTGAGTTGAAAATGAGGTGAAGTCTTGATATACCAGTCAAATTCAATTTTAGGTAGGTTTCAGACTTGGTTAGAATGACTGGGTTGGATAATTAGGTTTCCAAGTAGCATAAATAGAAGTGTAAGTAATGTTAAATGTGAAGGCCGTGTCAGTCAGTGATAAAATGCCATGTCCAACTTCCTTGAAAAGATTATCTTGCAGTGCCTTTGAAATATAAATGTTATTTGCAATGTCATGTTAGTCAGTTTGTGCTTAGGAGGTTTGCAGCTTTGGGAACAATTACACTTTTCTCTGTTCTTCACATGATAACTGCATGGACAAGGCACATCAGTAGCCACTCTTAGACATCATCAATAGCATAAACTGCTGTTCAGACTTAATGCTGAAGTCTTCAGCCTTTGTATTTTGGCTGGCTTTTTAGTTCCTACTTCATTAGTTAACACTGAAATTGTGCCTGAAAAGAATATAAAGATTTTGGGAGGCAATTGTAAATGCAAGAGATTGTAGTTGGTTATTGAATAAGATAAATAGTAGTTGCACTGAAAATTGGTCTGTTATCAAGCATTTTTTTAATTTAAAAACTTTGCAACCTTACTATAATCCTGAATAATCTTCTTATGTGAATCTGGTTCATTAGGGATTTCATACTAAGATACTTCAGTTCTATATTTTGGTGAAATGAAGAACAAACCCAAATGTTTCAAAACATTTGGAACATGAGAAACACTGGGACTTTTTCCTAACCTTGGTGTCTTTTTTTATAATTTTGAACTTATCTCTATTTAAAGAGGAAAGGCATCATCTTTATTGACACTTATTGTTATATAAAAATGTGAGCTAATTAGTTCCTCACTAGTTGCTAGGTGATTATTTGAAAGGATGGCCCTATTTAGCTTGCATAGTAAAAATGAAAAAAATACCAGTGGTAGGAGTAAAAAGTGTTGAACCTGTAAATATTCTTGCAGCAAACACTACCTGTTTATCATTGCCATGATTGCTGAAGGATAACAGGTATCAATTCTCCAAGAAAAGAGTTTCCTCCCTACTTAATTAAAACCTTAAGTTATTTTCACTTGTAAGCTGTAGAACATGCATGTGTGTCTGAAAATGTTTGGATTTTTTTTTTCCACTTAAAATTATTGAAATTTGGATTATTTCTGTGAATAACTCAAACATCTAAATTTAACCTTACAGCCCTGTATAATGACCCCATGTTTGGTAGTTCCTGGTTTGAATAATACACTGAAGGTAACCTACCATACTGAAGTCTTTCAGCTACCTGGATCCTACTGTCCTCATTGACCTAAAGGTCACAGGTGTGCCATAAATTACAACACATACATGAACAAAATATTTTTCAATAAAATAGACTTTCTAAATAGTTAAGGAATCCTGTGGAAATTCCCTCTTATTCAGTTCTCCCCCACAAGAATCAGCAGGTAAGACACAGGTGCTAATCACAAGGGACACAGCTTTGTAAATTGGGTAATAGAATACATTAGAATGTGAAAACTGTTAATTTTTATCAGCGGAAACCTGGACACTGAGCATCTTAACTACTGGAGGGGAGAAAATAAAGAGCCAGTTCACCATTGTACTTTGAATATAAGTTACCCAGTTACCTCATTTACTTATTTGCATTTATTTGTTGGCCCATCTTTACAGTCAGATGTTTTGAAAAATAGTTTACACATAGCTAAACAGGACCTATGTGAAATAATCTGCTTGTGGGTTGAGCAAACTTAGTATGGTAATCTTGGCTTAATTTAATTTGTTCTAATGGTAGCGGTGAAGTTTTAAATGGTTCATTTGGTGCTTAATTATTGTTTAAGGGATTTAGTATACTTTGAGAACACTCATATTGGTGTCAAGTGCAAAACCCATTCATCTGGATACATTTCTTGTCTTTCCACTATATAGTATATGAGCAACTGTAGGAGGGAAAACCTGGTGATTTGATTGCTTAGAGACAGTAAAGGTTTATTCTAAAAAGGTTTTTAATATCATGATATGTTTTATTTCCTGTGACGTAGTACAAGAGGTGTAGTCACTGTTAGTGAATGCCTCAAGCTGGTGGTCTTTTATTGACCTCTTAGGAGGCTGTAGGAGATGCTGAACCCATGTCAGAGAAGGTCATGTGTTCACATGAAATCACGGGGTTTTTTTGATAATTTGCATTTATACTATTTAATAAAGGGAATACGTAACATTTTTCTTTATGGAAAAGATTTCCAGTTCTAAATGAGTTCAATGGTTTTTAGGCAGCTTTGTTGATGGAGTCCTTATCTGTTTATATATAGAGCAGATACAGCGCAGAACCTGGTACACTGCTCATGTTATGATGTTAATGTGTTAACATGGTACAGTGCTGTAGAGAGTGATACACATGTAGAATTACACAGCTGCTCTGAAATCGTGTTTGCCATGCTTGTTTGAGAGCCTCACCTTTGATGTTCCCATTAATCCATTTTCCCAGGGACTTGTTCTGAACTTAGACTGCTCAGGGGGTTCAAATAGTTGTGGGGCAGAAGGGGAGCAAATAGCTCATCCTTAGGTAAATGCTTTTTGGTCTGTACGGAAACAATACATATAAATATTAAACTTTCACAATTTTATTTACTTTTAAAACATCTAGCACGTATGAGCATAAGACAATGTAAGTTGTTAAGAGTTGCATTAAGACTCACGGAGGTGGGGAACATAATTAATTGGTTTAAACACTTGTATAGGTGCACCTACTGCAAAAATTATTCTGACAATACCTTTAGGCCATCCTAAGCCAACATGTCTGCTCTCCCTTCCCTCATCTTCTGTCCTTACTCAGGGTCATCTTGTGTACTGGAGTGACGCACGTGGCACAGTTGAAATACCATCTCCACAGTGAACCTCAGAACATTTTACACTTGTTTGTATCTAGGAAAACTATGAGTTCATTCGGTGGCTCTCAGCTGGAAATGCTGTGCCTCCAGGTGTACATAGTAAGGTCATGGTGGGGAGTTGCTTCTTGTTGAGCGAAGATGAGATTTGAATGCAAGCAGTAGGAGATAGGTTCGTATTTTCTACTGAAATTACTGTCAGTTTACACTGTGACAGGACTATAAATTGAAAAGCGACAGACCTGTCCAGCAATGCACTCCTGCAATGTGAGGGTACCATACCTCATTAGTAAGACTTGTTCCTGAGTGGTAGTGGAATGAATTCAGGTCTCATTTGCTTTCATGGTGTGGTTTAAGTAGTATCTCTATAACATCCTTCAATCTTGTGATCTGACTGAGAGCATTAGCAGTCACAATTATCACACTAGGAGCAGCTACATTACAGTTCGCACACCCAGCTGAGAGTAATCACTGAAAGTTTTTATCAATAGCTTTGTACCTCCCAGGTAAATAAGTCCTCAGCACTGTTTCCAATGTTGTGTTTCAATTGGTGCCTCCTTTTTCTTATCTTCCTTGTCTGAAAACATTGTTAAAATCTCTTTGTCTGGAAAAGAAATCAAAGCAAAACCTGCTTCTTCAATACTTTGGTTGGTTGGTTGGTTTTTTTAACCTGGTGTGCTGCCAATTTCTATCTTTAAGATTAATATATCTGTACTTATTTTCTCAAGATGTCCCTTGCAATTAAGTTATATATCATTACAGTTTTCAATGAGAAATAGTTATCTTTTCCAACTTAGATTTAGAGATCTAGTAGGGCCAGTAGGCAGTATTTACTCTTCATTCTTCTTACTGCTTTATGATACTTGATCCTTATTTCAGGCTCTAATGAGTTTTCTGATGTAAACAAGAGTCACTGGTGCTTCTCTTGTTTAATTTTATGTAACCACCACTTAAAAAACTTAATTGACCCTTTATTTTTTTCTCCTCCAGTAACTTAATTTGTGTTTGGGATGAATAATATTTCAAACTGTATACAAGTTTCTTCATTTAATTCTAGTTGATGTTGGTGTATAGTCTTCTAAAAATTGGGAGGCAAAGGTAGTGATCACAATACCTGCATAAGGGATGTTTCGATGTCTTTATCCCTCCCTGTCTATGTCTCCAGAACCCTCTTGCTTCACCATTCAAAGCTGAGTCAATAGTAATGGTTGCTTCAGCATTCAAACTAGTATTTTGTCCCTGAAATAATTCTGTAGTAAGATTCTTGGGGCAGTGAGCTGAAAATTATTTAAATAGTTTTGTTGACTGAAGTCAACTCCCAATTTTTATCTGTTTAGATACTCTTTCTGTGTATTCTATCTGTTTTTGGAGAGAATCCAAAGAATCAGAGAGGTCAGGTGATCTTTGGACATTAGCCTTTTTTTTTTTCCCCCTTTCTTTTTTCATGACTCCCATTCTGGGACCTTCTTGTGCTGTACAATGTGTGGCTTTCCCATAATATTCTCATGGAATGACCAGATCTGACTTAGACTGCAGTCTAAGGAAGTCTCCTTAAGTCTCCCTTCCTTTCTTACATATTGCAACTCTGACTTTGTGGACATCTGTCTAAAAGACTGGCTGTTGACACTTAGTCCTGAAAAATATGTCAGTTCTCTACTAAAAAGCTGAATCCTGTAGGTAAAAACTCACTTCTCTGTAGACCCTGCTGCTCACAGATGTGAAACAATCTCTCTGCTGTTGAAGAGGGATGCAGTGCAATTTTATATATTCACTTTTCTAAGTTCAAAATTTAAAAAGGTTGCAAGGTTGCATCTCTGTTAGCATATCTGTTGAAATATTTCAAGACCCATATCAGATGATTTCAAGTTGGCTGCTCAGCTGTGAAGAGAATTTTTGAAGCACCCATTATCAGTGGAGAGTGCCGAGAAAGTTGACTTTTCCCTTTGAACACTAAATTTTGCTTTTCCTGTTCTGGTAATAGAAGAATATCACTAATTTTGGTCTCTAAAGAAACCAACCCTGCTCTTATGAAATATCTTTATTGTTTACAAGCGGTTTCACACATTGAATCTATTTGAAATTTAATTTGAATCTATGACCCATCTACACTTTAATAGGATATATGAATTTTTATTTTAACTTTGGCAACACCTTTTTTCTCTCACTTGAATTTACCAATTTACTTTAGCAATTCCATTATGAGGATATCTAGTTCTGATGTTCATTAGGACGACTGCATAAGGTGTGAGTACAGTTGATTTGCTTTGCCTCTTGGAGATGCAGTGAAGATACACCATTAATTTTATTCACCCCAATTCAGTGACATTAGGTTATAAACATGCAAATAAAGTTTGGCTGCCTTGGTTCCTCTTGTTCAGTAGGAGAAGGTAACAGATTCCCTTTCCGACAACTGCTATGTGATTCCTTATGTTCTTTTTAGCAAGTAGGACTTCTAAACATTGATAGCAGGGCTGCAGACACAACCCAAAATGCTGACTCCAAAGTTCAAAGCCTAACCCCAAATTGTGACATTGATTTCTGATTCCTGGTATAAATAAGCTGTTTTTTTTCTCTTTCCTTCTAGCATTGTTTCTATACATTGATTACTGGTATGATGCTCAAGAATTTTGCGCTGTGTAAGAATTTACTTTTATCCTTGTGATTTCGTTATTAATACCTAAATCTCACATGATGCTTGCTTCATTTTTTTCTTGACAAAAATTTTCGTCTGTATTTCTTTTTCTATATGAAGGTGCATGGTCAGTTATTTACTGGGGAAATAATGGGGAAATAATAATCTGTAACAATAAACTTTTATACCCTAAAATACTCTTAAATCTTCAACTATCTTGTTCTCAAAGCATCAGAAAAACAAAGTTGTAAAATACAAATGGTTTTCCTTTCATAACAATGGATAAACATATTAATAATTTAAGTGCATAATGAAATGTTTAATGTTGCAGTCATGAAATATTTGTGCAAAGTGTACTTTTTCATTGTAGGATTTTCTTTTTGACTAAACACAGCATCCATTTCTATAGCTATTTTAAGCGCGGAGATTACTTTTTTTTAAAGGGTCATAGTACAGTGTGTATAGATTGGAGACTGATAATCTATTTTGATGACTAAAGTGCTGCTCTGGCAAAATTTTGGAAACTGAGTTTAAATGAATTCTGTCTTGAGTGTCATGGTTTAACCCCAGCCGGCAACTAAGCACCACGCAGCCGCTTGCTCACTCCTCCCCCACCCAGGTGGATGGGGGAGAGAATCAGGAAAAAAACCCCCGTGAAACTCATGGGTTGAGATAAGAACAGTTTAATAGAACAGAAAGGAAGAAACTAATAGTGATAATAACAACAATAATAAACTGACAATAGTAATAAAAGGATTGGAATATACAAAGAGAGTGGTGCACGATGCCATTGCTCACCACTTGCCGACCGATGCCCAGTTAGTTCCCGAGCAGCGATCCCCTCTGGCCTCCTCCCCCCAGTTTATATACTGGGCATGACGTCCCATGGTATGGAATACCCCTTTGGCCGATTTGGGTCAGCTGTCCTGGCTGTGTCCCCTCCTGAATTGTTGTGCCCCTCCAGCCTTCTTGCTGGCTGGGCATGAGAAGCTGAAAAATCCTTGGCTTAGTCTAAACACTACTTAGCAACAACTGAAAGTCCGTGTGTTATCAACATTCTTCTCCTACTGAACCCAAACCACAGCACTATACCAGCTGCTAGGAAGACAATTAACTCTATCCCAGCCAAAACCAGGACAAGAGACAACATAAATACTTAAATTTTGGGGCAGAGTTTTCCCGTGAGTGCTTACTCTGGTGCGTCCCAGCTTTTGGTGAGCTGACTGGTGAAAAGTGTCCATGTGCTGGTAGATCCCAGAGTGCTGCTAGCCAAGACCAGGCATCTTTTCCGCAGGCCATGGACAGATGCAGTGCTGCAGACCGCTTGCTTGGACAGAGGAGACCTGCCTGGGTGGGCAAAATGTCAGCTGTTGTCAGCCTGTAGGCTGTGATCCACTTAAGCTTGTTTCAGTGGGTAACTATACATGGGTATTTGTATGATCGTGTTATTTTTGTTTTATGGAGCGGTAATCCTGGCTGTAGGAGGAGAAATCAGAACAGGAAATTTTGATTCATTTGTTATTTTTATTTGTTGCTCTTCTCATTTTGTTTAATACCACCGTTCTCCCCTCGCAAATACCTTTGTTAGTTTTGCCTGTAAACCAGTCAGGAAAGCTAAGCTGCTGGCTGTTGCTTCAGCTGACCTTGTCCACATCTCAGAATACCGTCCCGGATGCTGGGCTCTGGGAAACTTTAAGTAAAAGAAGTCAGTCTCCACTCTGCCCCTGAAGTGGGACAGAGAAGCATGATACGAAAGCAAAATTCATAGTGTTGTGGGAAGTGAGTGCAGCCAGGAACTGTCCTTTTACTGTGATAAAGCTCAGCATCACAAGCTGGATTCCTTTTCAAGAAACTGTAGTGCTCAACTACAGGAGTGAAACATCCGTATAATGCAAGAACTTTGAGAAGTAGGTACACGGTGATACTAGAGATAAAACCATTGCTCTCACTAGTGAAAACAAAAAATCCGAATGACCCTCCTCCTCCACTTCCAGTGTAAAAGTTGACTTTTAGTTTGTAGTTTCTGAGTCCTATTCAGTTAGATATTGAGCAGAACAGTTATTGTAGTCTGTCTGTATGGGAATAGATAGATCTACAGAATCAGATGGTCAGCAGAGCCTTTAACTGAGCATTCCGGATCTTCATCTCCAAAACTGTCTCAAGCATTAAATACTGCTGTACTCTATTACATGCTTGTTCTAGACTTTTCCATCTCTCAACTAATGCAACAGGTTGCATCGACAGATCATCGTGCTTCGAAGACAAAAGGTTGTTTAGTTTAGTTTCTTTCCTATTAGTTTAGGAAAGAGCATCTCCAATTTCCCCCCGATGAAATGCTGGTATTATAGACCCTTCTTATTTCAGCTGTGGTAAATCTCTGCAGCTGAGCAATTTTTTCCCTTTGTGAAAATTAGAGCTGGACCTTAAAACGTACCACAGTGACTGTCTCTTCTCCCTTCGAATTTGATGGCGGTGGAGTATGTAAATATTAAGATTTCTAAGCTGTTGGGAATGAAACCAAGATACAAGTCAATAGGTTGCCCTTTTCCCTAGTCTTCTGTATAGCTGAGCAGAAAGTGTAATTATTAAAATACCCAAATTCTTGGAGTATTGTTAACAGCTGCCTTATTGCTGCTGCAAGTCACGTTTGTCTCAGCTGTTGTACTGCTAAAGTCAGTCCAGTTATTATGGGGCATGGAGTTGGTCTCTAGAGCACTTCCTAAGACCCAAATATATTCCAGTCTTTAGGGCTGAGATTTTTTTCCTCGGAATGACAAAGAAAAAACTACTGACAGTTTTATTTTCTATTCTGTGTACCTTCTAGTCATATCTCCCTATTTGTTAGCTCCTTACTGTGGCCTCTGTCCTCTCTGCAGCAGCAGTGCAAAAACAATTGTAGAATGGAGAATGGAGAGGTTTTGACATTTTGCAAAGTGATTTCATGTTGCTTCATTACACTTGAATGAGAATGAAATGAGGGGAGGACAAGAAGATCACCAAGTCCCTTCTGAGGTGGAAAATGTAGAACTAGCTTTTCAGAGTCTGAAAGCTGTGCTGGAAAACATCTTCTAGAAGATTTCTTACTGCTGTATTATTTTTAGTCCTAAATAATAAAAAATGTAATCTTACTGAGTGGAAATCCAGTCTGTTATTTAAAAGAAATAATCTGTATTTATTTTTAAATTTAAAACTAGTATATACTGCGTACAAAGCAGGTTGAGTTCCAGAATATGCAAATACCATACCACGTATGTTCATATTGCTGTAAATGTCTCATGACAGCGGACTAGTCAGCAAGGATAATTTTGATTTCCAAACAGTAACAGTGCTGTCTTGTATTTATGAGTCCATCAGGTGGAGTTTGCTGTTTGGTAACAGCAAACAGCCCAGGAAGCTGGCGGTTTGGTTTCAAATTTACAGGGCTTTAAAGGAGGGAATAATATTTGTTAAACAAGGTGATACAATTGAAAAAAGAGAGCAAACTTTGGAGAACTGTCCTATCATTAGATCTGTGAATATACTAGTATTTGATGGAGTGTAAAACATGAGATGTCTGTTATAAAATAACCCAAAATCTTAGTAACAAGTCTGCCTGTGAATGTATTCCTCTAAAAATAAGAAATCTGTAGTATAAAACTGAAACGGTCTACTGCTTGCTTTGTTTTCACCATGCTGCCAGTGTTCTGGCAGGGGGAGAGGGACAAGTGATGTTTGCTTGCAGAGTGATGCAGGCTTGAGAGGTGGAAAAGTGGGAAAGCTGACGTGGTTCCTTCCCTTGGGGGGCCAGGACTGATGTGCTGCCTTCATCCCTGTGAACGTCATTTTGTTTCCAGCTGGTACTTGCACGTGGGGCAGTCAGAATTGCCTTGCAACTCTTGGTATTTTCAAGGTGCTGTGTCCAAGTGTGCTGGCAAGAATGCTGTTCTACACTAGGCTCTTTTGGTTATAATAGTTGTCTGTCTATGCAAAGCAATATTTTATTGTAAAGAATATGAAATAGATGCTCAGTGCCTCTAAAAGTCTTATTTTATGATTGTGTGCAAATTAGAAGTCTGAAGACTCAGATGTCTCCACCTGAAGTGTTTGGGTGCTATAATACAGAGAATATTGTAGGCTAAGTTCCCATGAGTTGCTAAAATTCATTTCTCTGACTTAGTATTGAAAAGTATAGATACTTTCCCAACATTATGCAGCTTTTCAACTGATGGCTTTCCATCTCCTTTACCTAAAATGAAATTTATCTGTGTATATATATGCATGCATACATACTTTTTTTGAAAAGTACCTGTATAGTACTTTCATGCCTGTGGTTTTTTTAATAAAGATGCAGTTCTTTGTCCTGGAACCTGGTAGTCATTTGGTCTCTGACAAATGGGCACTAAGGGAACATCAATGCTATGTGCTACTTTGTGATGTAGTGATGCTGGCATGAATACTGAAAGCTTGCTGTTGTTTCCTCACCTGGGCTGCACATTGCTTCTTGGTGGTATTGCAGATCTGCTTTTGGGACTCCAACTAGTTTTAACTTCTGTCTGTGTGCCACCACTATATGCTGTGCAGACATACGTTGATAGCTAGTGCAGAATCAATCTTCATAACACATCTTGCACAATTTCAGTATGCCTGTAATGGATATTGGTGAATTGTGTTCCTTGCGTCTTTCTCATAAAAGATAGTTTTACTTATCACCCTACTCAGTATACTAATGTCTGAGCTGTAGTAAGCAGTGAGGACCGGTCAACTGTAAGCAATGGAGGCAAAATCTTGGTAGATGTACACAGAGGTAGGTGTTGCAGTCTGTCTTCTTGGAGTATCCTATATGTTGCAATTTATAAAAGATTCAGCTCTTGTTGAAGTTGCAGGACTTGCACCATGTAGACAACGTCCTTTTGTGATGTCTGTGCTGTTAACAGAGCACAGGAACTGGGCTTGTGGGTGAATCTGTCCTTGGCTGACTCTCTTACAAATGCTCTAGAGAGAAATAATGAAAACATGTTTAATGTTTAATTTCATAGTCTCCCCTGAATTCTCTATGAATTTAGCAGAGACAGCGGCCTGCATGTATGCTTCAAATTACCAATGTGAATAGGAATTGCCAGGGTCACAACATGATCCTAAAAGAACACATCAGATTGGCAGAGTTCCCGATTCTCAGACTGGTGCAAGAGGCTCACACCAGTTTCATAAGGGTGTGCAGCAATAGGAGGATGGAGGATGAAAGTGGTTTCTCTAGGCTTAAAGAAATATTTAAGCCAGAGTTCAATGAAAAGTAGCAGACGGTTATTTCTTCAGCGTGAAGACAAAGTTTAAGAAGTTTCAAGAATCTGCTGTGGCAGGTACTTCGACAGATCTTCCCAGTTTTGAGTGTTCCTTTGGAAGAGTGAAGTTCATGGCAGGAAAAAAAGATTGAAAGGATTAATATTGTTGTTGGGTGGTGGGATTGTTTGTTGGTTTTGTTTGTTTGTTTTTTAAGTTTCTGTTCATGTAGAAAGATGTTCGGATGAAGTTCACCCAGGCAGATTCACCTTAGTTGGTGGATTATCTACCAGGGACTTTGGTCAAGGTATAAGGCTTATTGAGGTAACCTCACAGGGAGAACTGAAACTTTATGGCAACACCACTTTATATGAATAGTGATTTTCTTCACCAAGAAAACTAGGTGAACAGGAGGTACAGGAGGGGGCTGAGTGCAGGTCTGGTCCCCCGAACAAGCACTTATCAAATTTCAAAGGACAAGTAAAAGGTGTCATAACTTTGGAATTTGCTGTCAGGTTTGGTTGTCCACAGGTCCCTTCATCTGTCCAGAATTTTCCACAGCAAAGTGTATATTCTCAGCCCATTCAGTCTTTGTTCTGTGAGGTTTATTTTGTAAGCTGATGATGGTAAAGATGGAAGCTGAAGTATGGGGTCAGTGCCTGAGCTTTTGTCCAGTCCTGAAGGTGAGTGGAGGCAGACAGGTAGAGTTGAACAGTGGTTCTGGGAGGCCTTGTTGGGGCTGGTGGATCTGGGATTGGAGTCACAGGCAGTGGCATCAGGATAGAGTCTCATGGGGTCTCAATGAGGGGCTGGAGCCAGTGGCTGTATTAAAGATCTGTGAGGGTCCAAAGAGCTCAGAAATGTACCACCGTTTAGCTATTTATCGCTGTGGAAGTTCAGGATGGCAATCACAGCTCCATCTTGGATGCCTGTACGCTGCTCCACATGTAAGGCAAGTTGCCATTTGCTGATACCGTAGAAATTGGTCCAGCCAAAAGCCAGAATTGACTGCGGTGTGAATATGTGTGATCAAGCAGCTTCTGAGTTACAAGAAGCAATGAAGCCACAGTGGTGTCAGCAGTTCAGGTGCTGAACATCAGCCTGGGGTCATGTCTGGGCTGGCTGCTCAGTCTTCAAGACCTGTGATTATCCCCCTGAGATAGATTAATGCTGCCGCAATTAGCTCAATAAGATCACTCCACCTAGTTGCTGTGTACATGTAAAGCTGAATAGTGTGTAATTAGCCTGGGATCATGGTGGTTTCAAAAAGAATACACCCACCCACCCCCCCCCCATTTATGCTTCATTCTTCTGGTTTTGGCTTTGCTTCTTGTTTTCACCTTTCTAAAGTACTTACTGCAAGATAAAAAGCTGTAAAAGAAAATAAGTCAAGCACAAATATGCATTCCTGGCTTATTGCTTTTAAAAATGGTCATTATTCACGAATGTTACATGTAGGAGTGCTGACGAACTGAAGGACTACTTTACACTAACTCTAAATACTTTCAAATTCCACTAACCAAATGAGGGAAAGTCTAAAAATGCCAGTTCACTTTGCACAGGTAATTGTAACATAATCAAGACCTGAAAACTGATTATCTAGCAAGGGGAAGCAGCTTGTACTGCAGAGTTTCACTGATAGCTATGTACTGGTTTGTGTTACTTGCTTTTTTCTTCTTTTCAGTGTTAAATTCCTGTATTCCATTTGCAGTGTGAAAACAGTGGTTATGAAAGCATATGGTAAGCAGACTGACTGTAACCTGAGTGAGACTGGATTCCTAGAGAGTAAGAGGTGTGACCGCTGTTGTTAGAGCAGATGAAGATCAAACAACATGGGAAAGACTTTATGTAAAAATTAAAGAAGGGTCTAACTGACACATTATTTATTTTTACGTAGGCTTCAATGGTGCATCTCGGTTCATGATCATAATAATAATGCATTTGTTTAGAAAATTGAAAAATAAATTCTAGTATATTGTGCTGTTAGATCAACCTTTTGCCCTAAATAACTATATTTAACAGGAATATTACTGAATATCGGGTGTTCTCAAAGCCTCTGTTGAGAAGACCACAAAGGTCTTAACTCTCCTCTCCTCATAGGAGGAAACAGCAGTTGTTGGCAGAGGATACTCAGTGGGAAGAAGCAGGTGCTGGGTAAGGGCCTATTGTCTTATGCAAGTGGGTGAAGATAAGATACAACAAAAGCATTTTGTTGTATGCGTCTGTGTCTGCTTACGCTGTGTTTTATTTATAGGATATTATGGAGAGCTGAGTAAGTTGAAGTAAAGGGATTTTGGTTTGGTCCCGCAGTCTCTGCACTGCCTTGAGAAGCAGAGGAGAAAGAGAAGTTGAGCAGTGCCATTGCCACTGCCACAAACACTTTAACCCCCAACCATAGGTAACCCATATGGGACACTCTGCTGAAGCTGCTAGCATCTTCATTTAATTATGTCATAAGTGTCACCTGTATTTCTTGTGTGCCTTAAAGTAGTTTACCTTAGGCTATTTAAGTTAATTAACTTGCTTCAGTGTTTCTTTATACAGCCTGTTTAAATTACAAGCTTTCTACCTTAAAGGTACTGCTCTCAAGCAGTAAGTTCACATTTTCGATATAGGATTTGGATGGTTTTTCTGTTCTGTAATGTTCTCAATCTACTTGTGGGTTACCTAATTGCTTATTATAGAGACAAAATCATAATTTCACTTTCGAGTGTCAATGGGAAACATCAACATCTATTTAATGTATGAGAATATACTGAAATGGAGGGAAGGACCTTTGGTAAGTTGCTTCATTAGGCCTTAATGTGTTATTTGGCTACTTCCACAACCTGTAAGTGTATTATTCTGTGAGATTAGTAGTCTATAGATGTGGTATCAAAATGCATGACATTTCCACATTTTGGATGTATTGCAGTGGCAGTAAAAGACCTGTCAGACAGTTGGAAGTTGGCACAATTCCCACAGCTGCTGCTCTTAAAAAGATTGTCTTTCTGGAATAAATGCTGGAGGCTATTAAATGTTGTTGGCACTTCAACACCATTATGGGGAGCAATACGAAGAGAGCTTGCAACAGTGGTGTTACATGGCATCAGAATGACAGGACTAGGTAAAAAATATATTTACCTACGACGAGGTCCAAAGGCAGAACTGGCTCTAGGGATAGGCAAGGTTGTTGTCCAAAATGGACATGCTGGCAAAATGGCCGTGGTTTTGCCGCCTGTGTTGCTTAGGAGGAAGCCTCAGTCAGTTGGTTTGCTATCGCTGCCATTGATGGCAGGGCTAGGCTGGGGGATGTGCTTTTGTTTCTGCAAGGAAACACAGTTGTTACCCAGGGAGTTGCTCACCCCTGGCTCTGCAGAGAAAGTAGTGATCGTCATGTGGGGGGCCAGTAGGGAGAGGAAGGGGTTCAGATTTACTTTGATTTCAATTTAGGACATTACTTCAGCAAGACTAGTAACAAAGCCATGATATTAATCTGTCATTTTTTGACCTATTTATGTAATAGCTTGCTGCCTTTGGTATGGCAAGCCTGTACAATTGACTTTCAGTTAGTTTAGTTTTCAGAAAAATAAATTGAGAAATGTAATTTTTCTTATTTTGAGCGGAGGGCACTGTAACTACAAAAGCATCTTCGCTTGGAAGCAACCAATAACTAGAATAATAATAATCAGAATATTGCCTGGGAGAATTCCAATTTTTTTCAAAAGCCTGTTTTATTTTTTAAAAATGCTCTGGATTGAGACTTTCAAGTAGATCCAGTTTTTGTATTGTAGTAAGACTAAAAATTCAGAGGAACAAGGACCTTGTCTACATTTACATTATGCAGGTTTGGTAACATCAACACCACTTCACACGCATGTTTTGTCAGCAAATATTGTGTCTGACCTGGTGCATTCAAGCTGGTCCGTTGGTCCAGTGCACAAGCGAGCTGGTACTGGCAGAGCCTCATTTCATCTAGCACCTTCAGTTTGTTCATGTCAGTGGAAATACCATACTTGGTTTCTTCTGGGGTGGTGTTGCACCAAAGAGTCAGATGCTCAGTTTTGGTTATTAAAGTCTTACTAGCTGTCCATACCAATTTAAGAGACTGTATGAAAACACCTGTAATTTAGTTATCTATCCATGAGCATGCCATTCTAGTCAAAGGAGATAAAATCACTACAGTGGCGGAGCCTAAAGAGTGATTTAGCTGACCAGGCATAGGTGTCTTGCAGGAAAGCTGAGTTGCTCCCTGGGATTCACTGACTGTAGCAACTAGATCTCTGCTGAGCAGAAGAGCAATGCAGACACTTATGTTTAGGTATCTAAACCCAGGTATCTACCTGGAGCTGAATTGGGGTACTTACAGTCTGGTACAGGGAGTAGATGATTTATAAGGGAAGAATATTTTTACTCTGCTCAAACTTTTAAAGTATGAATTTTAAATGAAATCAGTATTTGTTCTGCTCATCCACTGTTGCTTTTGAACAGACTGCCTTTTACTGAGGAGTCTGAGATAAACGTGATAGTGGGGAAGAAAAGGCTTTTGTTAAAACTTTACAAGAAAACAAAAAAATGCCAAATAAAACTCAGGATGCAGTCAGCCAAGAAGGTCACAGTCACAACCAAGGACTAGTTGGAGTGTCCAGCTGACACTGGCTGCCCATGTTCTTACAAGCGAAGAGAAAGCCAGCCTCAATATTAAATATGAAAAGAAAAAATTACGAAGCTGATGGACTAGTTGATCGACCCACTCTAAGCACAGTGTGTGTATAAGCTTCTGTGCTAAAATGTATGTCAAAGCATGGAGAAGGAAGGCTTTTCCCCCAGCACTTGGGGTTCATTTTCATTGATAATTTTGGTGCTTTTGGTCTCCCCTCTGGCCCTATGAGTGTTTACTCCCTTTTCAGAGGAATGGTATCCACACAGAGTCCTGCATTTTGATTTTGTGTGGTGTTTTTAACCAACACCTTGTAAAAGTGATTGATAATCTGGCCCCATATGATATGTTTTTTGTGCTGCCTTTGCTTTAATAGATCAGCTTTTTTTTTTTTAACAGGAAAAGTAGATGCATTGTCTTCTGTGCTATGCACAAAGTACAGGCTCTTCAGCTTTAGTGTGATGTTAACTCTCAAATTCCTTGCGAGATGTAGTCCTTAATGTTCAAAGAAGCTTTGGCCAAGAGTCCAAACTGTTGATGTCTGTTTTATCCAAATAGAACTAAAAGCTTTGAATGTTTTCTTTAATCATCTTATTCTTTGATCAGTGGCACGAGTAGTTGTAGAAATTTGTATGTGTCCAGGTGTTCTGTGCTTAGATTACGAGGCAACAAGGGATTTTGACAGGTTTGGGTAAGCATTTAAAGCTTGGAGTGAGCATCAAAACCAAACCCTTGAGGGTCTGTCTTCCTGCCTAAACATCTGCGATGTGCGATTTCCATTGTCGTCTAGAGTACAATGAAGAGCAAGGGAAAATGGATATTTAGCATTTGAGGTATGCAGAAATTATTTGTTTCATGTGGATCACAGTGTAAGATTTTGAGAAGGATAACATGTAGTTGTCTGATGCAAGATCCTCTGCTGCTGTAAATTTTCGTAGCTTCTGAAAGTTTGCCTGGATTTGGTTTGTAAATTTGCCGGAGATGTTATGGAGAGATTGTGCAAAAGATGGCTCTGTTGTAGGTGGCCTCTGCACATTTTTACTTAAGTCTGTACATATTGGGATGCAGCTGCCCCAGTGACAGGACTGAATGTTTGTTTGGAGGGTGTCACTCTTCTTATGGGGGTTACGGGTGCTGGTGGGGTAGTGGAAATGAGCCCATGAGACAGACCACCGTGTGCCCAGGTCTTTCCTGCGTGCTTTTCTGAGCAGGTCCTGGAAACAACTGAAGGCCCTCTTAAGTTGAGCAGCATGTGTAGGTGGTTTCATGAATGGAAGCACAGGCTGAAGGGGACTCACTGGTGGACATATGAAATGATAGGATCTGAACTAAACAGAATAGAAACTCCGTATATATACATTAATACTGCTGTCTGAAAGGGAGAAACAGAGAGAGAGGAGACCAGACTATATGCAGATTACATAAATCACTTGGAGCTTTGAGTTTTGAGCCCTGTGTGGGATCACCATCAGTCTGAGACTTAATAGCTGGGGGGATTAGTCCTGTACCTCTGTTCTGGTGGCAAAGGGCAGGTTTATCTAAGGATGCTTCAAATGCCTTCCAACCAATGTTTGAGATATTTCCTCTGTCTCCTGAAGAATGTTCAAAGAAAATTACTCTTTCTGTAAATTTTGAAGTTTGTCATGACAACTGTGGCTTCTGTCACTCCAAAATATGTGTTATAAGACAGTTTCTTAGCTGTAAGGGCTCATTTTATGATTCCTAGGACCTGCCTTCCAGCTCTGGAAGAGAGACAGCCCCGCACCTGTATGGCACCCACTTCTTGGCTTCACCTTCAGGTCATGTTATTCTGTCCTCAGGAAACAGAGGAAGTGCTTTCAGAGTGGACCTTTCTTATTTCCAAGATCAACCTGATCTTCCTTGCAGATACTGTAAGGGCTGTTCAGTGTTTGCAGAGACATGCTGTTCTCACCTTCCCAGACTGACTGTGACAGCTTTTCTGTTGAAGAGCTGATCTTTCAAGAATACTGACTGCAGTAAAGCTCAGGACACTCTGGAGCATGATTGCAGTTTTCCATGGATTCAATTTTACATCAGCTGACACAGTGGTGCAAGATCCCTTCTTTTCTCTCAAGGGGTTTGAATTCTGGAAGTCTAATAATCCACGTTCAATGTATTTGATTTTGGTATGTCTCATGGGCTCGCCAAATGTTTTGGCAGATTGTCTTGGGAACTTTTCTACTGGACCCAAATTAGGAAAGGGGTCTTGTGGTTATCATCTTTACCAGGAGACTGAGAGATTTCTGTCTCTCTTCCCTTGCCCCCTGCCCCCATAGCACAGGGAGTAAGCTCTCTCTGTGTCCATCTTCATTCCCTTTGTGATGTTGTGCCTGACTCTTGGGTTTTTTTCTGAGTCACAAAATTCATCTGCCTCTGCTTTTCTCCAAGCCTCCTTCTGTGGAACCAAGGAGCTTGGACATGCTTGCAACATAGGCTGTGTGTGGAAAGCAGTCCTTCTGTTTGCCCAGGATCAAGCCTTTCAGATGGCCTTCCTGTAAATGTGTGAATACCTAAGAAACCAGAAAGTTCAGTAGTCTCCTTTTCAGCAGCTCTTCAGTGAGATAGCAGCCTTGTGCAAGATTGTGTAGCACCAGCTAAGCTGGAGTTACTTCTGGTAACAAGAGCATGGTTTACAGGAGGTCAGGGTCTATCAGTGACTTTATTAAAAAATGACTGTCATTCCTGATACGTACAAAGCAGCCCTTTCTCATAATCCTAGCCATTTGTAACTGAAACTAGTTCTAGCCACCCCATAAGTACTGTGCTAATGTACTGAGGAGCGTTGTTCCACTTGAGTAAGTTGTCTTAGTCACTGTTTTTCCAAAAGATTTTCAGATTTATATCCCAGTCTGAGAGCTTGAACATGTCACGCTTGAAGTCACCTGTAGAGAAAAGGCGCACACAAAAAAGAAGGCGAGGGACGGTAAACAATGGAAATCAGTTTAAATTGATTGAGTGTACATTCAAGGCTTATCCTCTGTGGGTGATAGTCCTGATAGCCCCCTGATGAGAGGGGATCAAGGGGAAGAATAACACGTTGCTTTTGCTATATTTGTAGAGCAAAAGGAAGAGCCTGATACATACCATCACACATTATAGATACTCTAAAGAGAAGCTTCCTCCACAAGGGTCTGCAGTATCTGGATCCACTGTATGGCCAGGTACATAGAGAATGCATCCTAAGCTATGCGTTGCAGTGACTACCTTGCTTTATTGTTCCTCTGGTTTAATTGGCTGTATAAAGGCTTACAAATGGCAGTCACTGAGCTTTTTAGTTAACATACTTGGTGTGCTTATTCAGAACTGAGACAACCTTCGCTTCATTCTGTAGATCAGATGTGTATCTTACTGAAATGTAGTTACACTGCTTATATATTCTACTTGTATAGAAAAGGAATACAGGCATGAGTACAGCTTTAGCAAATAATCTTTGGAAATAAAATGCCCGAAGCATGATCCTATTGTGAGGATTTGTGCTGTGCTGTGGTGCTCTGTCTAAAGCTGTTATGACAGAATATCAAAAAAGGCAAACTCGGAATAAAGATTCAGTTTTTAGGACATAAAGAATGCCATGAAAATTGGATTGACTTGTTGCATGGCATCATTGTAGACATGAAATAGGTACAATGTTGTTTCCTAGACGTTTTTAAAAAAATGTGTTTTCATGCAGATGCACTTTTCAACAAGGCCTTTCTTCAGGTCTCCTTGATACAGAAATTGCTAGAGCTATTTCAGACTTCATTTTTTAACATGCCTGTTCTTTGAAGTTGGTTTTGAAGGTGTGACCTTGTTGTGTCTTAATCACTTTTCCATAGCAATACTGCAGGCTATTACAGTCAAGGTACTTAACTGCTTTTCTGCCCTCTCTTGTACTCTGTCACCCTAATAGCTATCTTTCTGTACACCATGTGGGGGAAAAAGGTGGAATTCAGTTTAGATTTCTCTTATAACCCTTATCTAGATTGATCCCTCTGGTTTATGGTAAGCAGTAAGAAGTTGTGCTGAATTTGAGATGCATATCTACCATTCGTACTTGTGAATCAGCAGTGAATTAACCCAACAGTTATTTTGAGTTATGTAGAACAATGTTTATATAGATCCGGCTATGAGCATAATTTATAAATAAGGTGATGTGACCTAAGGGAAGCAATCTGGATCGACACTTGTTGCGTGTTGCTTCCATTTCCCGTTCTGCAGCCCCTCTTGATTCAGCTTCTGGTACCTGGAGCGTGGTGGTTGTGGCCGAGCACGGTGGTGCTCCCGCAGAGCAGTGCTGTGGTTCCCGTGTGGTCGAGAGCGATCCTAAAAGCAAAGGAGGTAGCAGCGCTCTTCGAACGATGGGCTCTGAGTGATGGGTTTGAGATGCACGTGTTCTCCTCTCATCAGAGAGCAAGTGCTGATAATGCCCCTCCTCTGCCCATCCGCGGTTTGGGAGCGGTAGTCGCTGGGGCAGGGCTTGTGGATGGAGGGGAAGATGGCAATCCCAGGGTTGGTTTTTCTTCCCCAGTTCCTTGTGGGATTTACTGTAGTATGGGATGACAAGCTGTCTTTCAGTTGGCTAATTCTTCTTCAGTGTTTTCAGTGAATGAAAAAGTATTTTTGATTGCTACGTGAGGGTGTTGGCTTTTTAGGTGAAGCAGCTATTATTGTCCTTTTATTCTTCTAATCACTTGTAATTGTGCAATAGAATACCTCTGGTTACCAGTTCATCATGAAGCAAGTAGGCTTTAAATAGCATGACTTAGATATTCTCTCACTTACTTTATTGGGTCTCCTAAAGAAAAATGAACAACATTTTTACAATGATTAGTTTGCTAAAAATAAATTACTTGAGTTGGCTTTCCTTACTGTAGTTCCTGTATGGTACAAGGGAGAATTGAAAGTTGAATGCTTTCATTACTTCAAATTCAGGGTCATTTCACAGGTGACAGCTAAGAAATGTTAATACACACTAAGAATGCGTTTATTAATGGAACTAATGCAGATACGGGGACAAAGCTGTCTCGTGTTCCACAACCATAAGGCATGTTAATCTCTTTAGTTGATGGATTCTTAAATGAGCAGATTGAGTGAATAATTGAGTTGCTCTCTTAATCCTTGGTTTGAAATATGAATGAGAAATGCTTTGATATTTATATTTGCATAAGATATAATGTCTTCTAATTGATTTATTTAATACTTTTGTAATGACATAATTGTTTAGTATGCTTGTTCTCTGTGCTTTGAAAAGAAATTATAGAAACAGAGACTTACAGATTTGCTGTTTCTCACACAACCTTCAACTGCCTAATAAGGTGAGGAGGCAAGTGATACTTAACTAAGTATTGTAAGATACGATGTCAACAAAATTTTTTCCTGTTTTTTGTTTGTTTGCTTTTTGTTTGGTGGGGTTTTTTATTGTTTTAGAAGAGGTCTTTTCAGTGTCTGATTTTCCATAGTAAAGGAGAATCTTGTAAAATTTGTAATGTAAAGATATCCAGTGATCACATGGTTAGGATGAGACTTCTCACTATATTTTCAAAACCTAAATGTTAGTACTCCTGCTCACTAGTGGATTATTCTGAGTTTTATGTTTACACATGCAGGGTTTAGCAAGCAAGAACATCATTTTCCCCAAATATACTGTGCACAGATCCACAACAATGACATTGGAAAATTCTTCTTAAAGCTTTATACAAGAGTTTTTCTTAAAAATTGTGCTGGGAGGGTTAGGAGCTTCAAGCAGGCTGTGGCTTTTGTAATGTTTCATGTTGGTCTTAAGGCAACCTGGTGTTTAAGTTAATGCAGTCCCCATGTAATCAGTCCTATTGCTGCTGTTTTGCTCAGCTGTGCCTGGCAGTTTTAGCTTTATTTTCTTTTGTCCATTTTTCGCAGTGTTTCAATATTTGTTTCTAATTTATTTTTTTTTTATTCATTTACTTGAACTGCTGAGCTATTTAGCATTAATTTTCAAAATGCTGTTTAATTCTGTACTTAAATCGCAAAAAATTTACAATTTTCTGAAAAATGAATTCAGGCCATCTTACTCAGCTCCAGTGACGAGTTCATCATTTTCACAATCTAAAAGATTGTACTCTTGTGTGAGAGTTGTAAGGTTGGGTTTGTCTTGTTTTCAGTTTTCCAGCTTCTTCGTTTCAGTCTCAGAACAGCTCTTAAGTCCTTTGTACTTGCTGTAAAACTGTAGATTTTGTAGACCTGCAGCTACAGAAGTCAGGAAAAATTGAAACCCGTTATGGGAAAAGGGACTTTGTGCACGTATTACAGTCTCTTCTCCTATTATTGCCTGGATAGACTGATACCAGTTGCTGTCAAGTCTTTCCTCTGTGTATTGCAGTTTTATTAGATTCTTCCTCAGAATCTGTCCCACATCAAAATTAATCTACTTCCATTTTTGGTTTTCCTTTAGATACACATGGGAATGATCAGTAAAATCCAGCATAACGCTGATTACGCTTATAGCATTGCGCTAATATGATTTGTTCATACTTCATAAGGGCAGGCTTTTCTTTTGAGCTTTTTACTACAGTGGATTTATAAGTTCATAATACCATAAGTTATTACAGTTTCTTCTGTATCCCCTGGGACACTGAATGTTGAAGATCCTCCCCCCGCACCCCTTCCGGTGTTGCTGCCATCTTAGTACCCCTCAGCTTTGTAAATCTGAGAAATAAGCCTAGTTTTGGTCAGCCTATTCAGCTGGAGTACATAAGCATACGCTAATGTCTTCCTGGTAATTCCTCCCATTGCTCTGTGAGAAACCTAAGGATTTTCTTCTGTGGGGCTGTAGGTGATATTTTTGGTTTTTCCTTCAATCAGCCAGGTACAAAGATATGCTATGGAGTTTTGTTTTGTTCTCCTTTTTTATTATTCACAATTGTTGGTGCCTATTAGCACAATTTCTCTTGGTTATTTATGTCCTCTGAGAAGAAATTAAGACATAATGTGCTGTATTCTAAAACTGGACACAAGCATTACATTGTCTTTGTAAAAATAAATACACAGTTGATACCATGGTCTTTTGTGTAGTGGGGGTGAAGTACCAAGAAGCATTTAAGTTGCCTTCTACTGAGTTAGTAGTGGGGGTATTTATTCATTGCAGGGGCAGCCTCACACTGCCTGTGTGCTCCCCGAGTTTGTCAGAGGGCAGCTGTGGCACTGGAGCGCAGGGATTGATTTGCAGCTTTCGATACCTTCAGTGCCTCCTGCCCGCACGCTGTGCGCTGAACTTTGTCACGGTCGGGCTGTGACAGCCAGTCGATTGACGTGCATGTGGCAATGTCAGGGAAATAGACAAACCCTCGCTTAATTGAAATACTTATTTTATTAACTGATGAAAGAACCTGAAATTAGAAAAGCAGTAAAGCTAAAGAAAAAGCTACATAAACCAGTAACAAATAGTAACGCTTCGTAGGACCTGTTCCAGTTGCCTACTCTCTGCTGCCCACACCGTGGCTACCCAGCGGGGTCTTGCCCCTGCTTATCCATCCCAGTGGGTGGCTGGGGGAGGCTACCTGTGTTGGGCTCCCATCACTGGTCAGGATGGGGTTGTGCTTACCACGGTCTAGGTCAGGGACCAACATAGAGTTTTGTCCCAAGTCCAACAATGAGGAAAAGGCTCCAGTGCTTCTGCACAATTGTTGGTCCTGTTGGCTGATGTTCTTCCAGGTCTTTGGAGGATCTTGCCCTTCTCCCCTGCCAAAATTGCTGTACCATGCCAGGTGATGTCACCAGTCTCTTGGCCTGAGCATTACATGAGACTCTGAATCTAATAGTACTTTGAACGATTTCATCTCATGTCCCATTTTCTATTCTTGTTGGTTACTCCCTCGTTTTACTTTTGGGTACTGGTCATTAGGGTTATTTCTTCATGTTCCTTTTGGGATGCTGCCATCAGTAATCCCCAGGCAAATGTTTACTCCCCTTCCATCAGTCATACTCAAAGTCTGTCTTAGTTCCCCTCTCCTTACAGCCAAGAGCTATAAAGACTGCTATATATAATTTGTCTCTGGCAAGGTCATAGTGTCAGCGGAGGTCTGTGTGGACACATCCACAGTTATTCAAGTGTTTGGGGATTTTTTCGAAAGGCTTCACAGGGTAATGTAAGATACTGCATTTCCAGCAGATTGAGTGAAGGGAAAGGAAGAGACAAGTATCAGAAGTGGTGTTGCAAGGCTTTTAAGATTTATTGCTGTGTAGTAGAGAAAGCCTTCCAGCTTTTCAGGTCTGTCCAGACAGGACCAGACTATCACAGGTTCCTCTGATTAGATTTACAGACTCATTAAGTAGACTGTGCAGACTCATGTCTGTTATAACTAGTATAATTTAATTTCATTAGTAAAGTGGCTATATACTTTTCAATGTCATGGGCAATGCTGTTGCAGCCTGTTTGAACTATAATAGATATTTTTATTGTGTTATTTTCATTAGTAGTATATTTTCCACTTTTTGCTCTTGAAGAGATTAGCCACTCTTGTTGTAGCATTTTCCTGCATGTCTCAGGCTCTCGGCTTACCCTTTGGGCTTAATTATGAATGCATGTCATGTTTGCAATTACATTAAACATAAGCAACAAAATGTTACATGAGTTAAGCTGGACAATAGCCAACTTCCTTTCAGAGAATAGCAAAGTCAAGGAGATAAGAGCTGAAAATCAAGCTAGATATTTTCTTATCAAAACTGGGGGCTGTACTTCCATATTTTGGACTTTTAAAAAATCTGCAACACTAGTTTACAAGAATTAAGATTAAAAAATAATTGATGTTAAGCAGTATTTAAGTATAACTTTTAAATAAAACCATGTATCATAGTTCAGTATAGAAGACAGGATTTATTTGTTCGCATTGTAACATTCCGTGTAAATACTATAAGAGGAAGACTAATTTATCAGAAAATCCATGCATTTTAATGAATTTCTGTATTATCACTTGATTTTGAACTATCTGTCCTTTTAAATGAGCATGATCTGCTTGAATTAGAGCATTACTGATATTTTGTCACTGATGCTTAGTGAAGTCAAAGGTATGCACCATGCATGTTCTTAATAGTTCCCAAAGGGATTGTCCTAGGAAGACAAATGTATGCTTTGTATAAAGAAAAGAACAAGAAAAAAAAAAATCCTAAACTTGTAGGATGATTTCGATCTGTTTGGAGATCTTTATGCATTCCCTCTTTGTGACTGTAGAAATTGCTGGCGGTTAAGCAGGGGGTACTCTGGGGGAGGTAAAGCTGAAAGTCCATTTTTGTGTAACCCTACATTGCATCTGTAATCAGGGGAGCCACAGAAACAAGGTGGTCTGCATCTTGCAGGAAGAAGATTAATTACCTTGATTGAAAACTTCATACAAAAAGCCAGGAGGGTTTTAAATTACCATTGTCATAAGAAGGTGGTAAGGATGGCAAATGCATACAGACTGCAACTTGGTGCATCTAGAAAAATTGCAGTGAAGCTCCATATAACATGGAGAATGTTTTATTCAGTTCCTTTTTCGATAATCGTAGATGTCTAGATAACAAGCAAAAGGTGTGATGAGAAGTTGTATATAACTGGTAGAATCATTTGAACTGAATTAGAGTCACTGTGTAAAGGACATAGAGAATAACAAGTTGGGTAGCACTCTGTTTTTTAAGGACTTCATTACCTTTCTTAGAGTTACTGAGACTGTAACCATGGGTTTTTGAATGTGTGTGGATCAATATGCTGCCGGAGGGATCTGTTACCAACCATCAAATGATACTACAGAAAAGAAGAGTTACTTTAAGTACCTCTGTAATTCACAGTTAATAAAATGGTGGTGTTATGGGGGAACTTCAATTTAAGAGACATTTAGTGGAAGATCTGTGCAGTTGGACATAAAACAAGCTATTGTTGCTAGAAAATAGAGGATAATTTGCTAAAGCAAAAAAGTATTGCATTGAATATATGATAAGTCAATTCTGGGTTTCATTTTGATGGATAAAGTTGAACTAGCTACTGGACTGGAAGCTGATGGTTGCCTAGGGACCAGTAATTCTGACCTGATTGTATTTAATATAGGCAAACAGAGGACAAGTCCAATCACAAGCTTATATCAAAAGGGCTAATTTCCCAGAACTGAGGAAAACTGTATTTGAAATTGCCTGGGAGGAAGATAGACAGAAAATTGGAAGTTCCTTTAGAAAGAGTAAGGGAAGGGCACCAAGGAAAATGTCTATATTTAAGAAATGGTGGGAAACAGTGAGGTTTTTGTTCTAAAATACACTCAGATCAAGAGAAATTAGTACAATGTTACAGTCTCACGACTAGAAAGAGGTTGAAAAATCTTAGTGTTGGTTTAGGGAAAAAAAAGGGAAGAATGATAATTAATTTGTTTTCTGCATTTTGAAGTATGTATGACAGGATGTACTGATGAGACTGCAGAAATCCGTATCTTTTCAGATCTTTTAGTAACAAAGGACAGTGGTGATAAATAACATAGACTTACGGAATGAGAAATGCCGTTACACCTGCATCGTTACTGGAACAAGAGACTGAGCAAACCTACAGAAAATTGTTGCAGTTGCTTATTGGACTCATGAAACAGCATTTAATCACTCAAAAGTTGTATCTTAGTATCTTACCTGTCCTTAAAAGCTTTACTGCTTTTTGGGGATGTTGTGGTTTAGGCCCAGCCGGCAACAAAGCACCAGGCAGCTGCTCGCTCACTCCTCCCGCCCCGCAGTGGGACGGGGAGGAGAAAATGTAAAGAAAAGCTCGTGGGTCGAGACAAGGACAGGGAGGGATCACTCACCAATTATGATCATGGGCAAAAGACAGACTCAGCTTGGGGAAAAAAAATCCAAAATCAATTTAATTTACTACCAATCAAATCAAAACAAGGATATTGGGAAGTAAACCCACACCTTAGCACACCTTCCCCCCAGCCCTCCCTCCTTCCC
Source organism: Buteo buteo (assembly GCF_964188355.1). NCBI lineage: Eukaryota > Metazoa > Chordata > Aves > Accipitriformes > Accipitridae > Buteo > Buteo buteo. The sequence continues at coordinate 6,057,039 of NC_134184.1, read as the reverse complement.
GGCTCATCCCCACTCCCGGTTCTCTCTCCCTCCGGAATGGGGGTTGGGGTCAGTCCGTCATACCTTGTCTCTGCCGCTCCTTCCTCCTCAGGGGGAGGAGGACTCCATGCTCGGCCCCTGCTCCACTGTGGGGTCCCTCCCACGGGAGACAGTCCTTCACAAACTGCTCCAGCGTGGATCCTTTCGCGGGCTACAGTCCTTTGGGCACAGACTGCTCCAGCGCGGGCTTTCCCATGGAGTCCCGGCCATCTTGGAGGGCATCCCCCTGCTCCGGCGTGGGCTCCTCTCTCCCCGGGCTGCAGGTGGGCATCTGCTCCCCCGCTCCCCTCCGTGGGCTGGGGGGACACAGCCTGCCGCCTGGTCTCCCCACGGGCTGCAGGGGCATCCCCTCCTTCCTCCCTGCCCTCGGGATCTGCACAGGGGTTCCTCTCCCATCCCCATCCCCCGACTCCCGGCAGGTTTCCCCTCTGGAATCTGGCCTCCCAGAGGTGGCTCCGGCTCCCAGCCGGGGAAGCTTCCAGCAGCAGCCGGCCCTGCAGGGCCTCCCCTGCGACCAAACCCCCGCCACACAAGCCCAAAATGGGATAAAATTGCGAAGGCAACACTGTTTGCTGAAGGCTTTTGTGGGACTCACAGGACCCCCATCTTGAAGGTCTATAGCTATGCTATCGATAAAAAAATTGATATTAGAGTAAAAAGAAATCACTGCTGGTGTTTTGTTGAATCAACACAGCTTGGCCAGCTATGAACAAGTGCAGGCTGTTGAGTTTTTACTCCATCAAACTAAATCCTGAAAGGACTAAGAAAGCAACTCAGAATAACTGCATTGTAGCTCTGTGGGTATCTTCCAAACATAATGCATTTTTGAATCATAAATATGTTATAACCCCAGCAATTGGGTTCTGTAGGTAGGCTGGAGTCAGAGGTAGAGCATGTCCTATTCTCATACAGATATTTTATGTCCTATTCTGCAATGTCTGGAATCTTTGTTTTGGCTGGGTAATGCAGACCCATCCTTAAAATCAAAGTAGCTCGAGGTGGTCCCTTCACCAGAAGAAATAAAAAATGCTAAGGATTTGCTTATAACATGTTAGTGATAGCTCTAATAAGGGTAATAAAATATAGGATGCCCAGTATGGTGGAATGGTTACAAACTAAATTACAATGTGAGTTTCTTAGAAAAATAGAGGACAACTTTCGTGTAGTTTTGCAAACAATTTAATTGCCTGTTACAAGGAAGTATTGGGAGGATTACAGAGTACTAATCCATCTCAGCAGCCACTGTTTGTGCTATTTTGAATGATCTATTTTTTGTTCAAATAAAATAATGTCAGATCTGTTTGCATGTAATTACCAATACTAATTTTTCTTATCCTTTCCAGCCTTCAGAATTAATGTGGGGGAAGAATGCATATATTCTTTATGTGAAGTTTTATCAAACTTGCTCAAATCAAAAAAGCTGCAAGAGATCTGTGTCACTGATCATTGTTTCCAAGTGGTCCAGTAAATGAACACAGGGCTTAATTCACTTCATGCTTATTTAAATCTTGCTTGTCTGTAATAGTATCAGTGCATTTTAAGCCCTGTTATGTTCTTATGACTAGCTTGTTCATGGTATAATGATGCAAGGATAGTACAATACAGCAGTGATACAAGTTACATTACACTAAATTTATCAACAAGATAAATAAAAAGTTTCTCTGGCCCAAGTTGGGAAAAAGCCTCCCTTTCATTCTGCAACAGGGAAGAAAATCTTCTCTCCTATATACCTTTTTTTCCGCCTCTTTCTCTGGGTAGATTATCTAAGGATGGAAGCTTATTAAAGTACATTTATTTTTGAGGGACAACATTTTTAAAGGTTATCTGAGAAATATGATGTGTACATAGCGATGACTTGGTTCTTACACAGTTTGAGTGCAGCATATTTACAAAAGTTACTATGATATTTGTGAACAGAAAGGCCTAATTCTGCAGTAGGTGGTAGGAGTTTATACTTTCTTTTTAGGTTCTCATAGGAAAAACTTAAGTCATGGTGTTGGCTAATTAATACAAATCAGGGCAGTTAAAAGATAACACATAGGCTTATCTTATTGCTCTGTGGCACACATCTTTGTTCATTATGTTTTTTGGAAAATAGAATCCAAAATACTGACTGGACACTGGCTTGTAGAATTCCTAATCTCAAAAGCTAATGTTAACATGCTGTTTTTTGAATGCTTTCTTTGAACTGTGACAAGAAATTCAGAATAAACCCTTCTTTAGAATAAACTATTCAGTGCCTACAGGTCATATATTTGTTCCCAATAGGAACAAGTAAGAGTGGCAAAAAGTTGGCAGGGAGATCCCAAAGAATTGCAGTTTTGCCTCAGTTTAATCTTTCAAGGTGATTGTGAACACTTTTGAGTTTTTTGCAGGATCATTGTTCTGCAGGATCATTGTGGTTGGACTCAATCGTAAAGGTCTCTTCCAACCTAAATGATTCTATGGTTCTGTTCTATGTAAAACTTCAATTTTGCTTACTAATTTTTTTTTTTCCATTAGAGTAATAAGCTAGATTTAGTTGAATACTGTTGGTTAGTGATCATAGTGAAATGATCTTTAGGTTACAGGGAAATGGCTTCCAACTTCGTTGGCATCACTGTCTTTGCAGGCTTTGTGAATTGTTTGTCTTGGTTATGGAGATTCATTTAGATGAGTTATCCTGTTGGACATGAGCAGTTCCTGGCTTTTTATATTTCACTGTAGTTGAGTATGAGAATACTAATGAACACTTACCTAATCGCTACTACTTGTTACCATTTGGTTATTGCAATGTCTGTTGGCTAGCCTCTTTGCATTACAGTTACACTTCAAAGACTTCAGGGAGAAATATTTAATTATTTACTTAAAGTGCATTTTACTGATTTATCAACAAGAGATGCACTTGGAAATGTCTGCCAAGCAAACTGTAGAGATGAGTATTCCTCCTCACAGACTGGCATGTGCTTTGGTTCTAGGTCAGTCTCGAGCCTCAGGCGGGGGGGTGGGACAGATGCTCTAGTGCCACTTCAGATGGCAGGCAGCATCTTTATTAGTTCATGTATGTTTAACCACCCACCTGTTGTGCATACATCTAAATCTCAATTAGAGAGTGTGTCAGGAAAAGACGATCTGATTCTGCTCTCTTATTCCAAAGCTCAGGTCCACTAATCCTCCTTATTTTATTTTTTCTTGCTGCAGTCTGTCCTTTGATGGTACTACATGTCTATTGGCCTTCTGCCAAGTCTTATGTCTGAAACCTTGGGCCATCTACCCCTGCCAGTTGTTGCAGTTGAGTCTTTGAGTTCATTATGAAAGCAAAAATACAGCTTGGTCTCTTCCAGTCTGGACCACAAGGAAAATTACTTTCTTATCTTGCTAATATGAACAACAGGATACTGCATTTGCATGTTACAGACTACTGCAAGTGAGTAGAGCATATAGATGGCTGGGTGGAATTTATCTTCTGGTTTTGGTCTGGGTGGGATGGCCCTGGTTCATGTAAGTCCAGGCTTTAAAATTATTCTGCTGTCCAAGCCACCCCATCAGATCCCTACTTGGGATCTGTTAGGAGGAGGGGGCGAGGTAGTTCAGACTAATTTTTGTTGTTGTGGTGGTTGTTTCTAGGAGAGGCAGGCCAGTTATGCAACACCTACAGCTATAATTTGTTCTTCTCACATTGTTCCTTCAAATAGCATCTGTGTAGGTTTCAGTTTTGATCTCCTATAAAAAACAACTTTATATTTGTATTTCTGTTGACTCTTTCACCCTGCTATCATGCTGTCTCTGTTTAAGGACCTCAGGAGCTACGTGTTTGTCAGATAGCGAGCCTGGTTATGTTGTTACTGTCATCTTCTGGTTAAGCAATATACAGTCCCTTTACATGTTATGAGTTACCAGCATCACAGGTCATGATGAGAGGTAAAGAAAATTGTTGTGGTCTCTCCAATAACAGTGGAGCTCAGTTGTTGACCATACCTGACAACGGCTGAACCAGTTCATTAGAAAACTTAGATATGTTGGGAAAACAGCCTCTATGTCTTCCTTCCTCTATGCAAGAGAAATGGGGGACAAAGTCTGTTTCTAGTAGAGTTAACAGTGATTTACCACATACTGCCTTTCTGTAAATCTGTGTTGTGTCTTTACTGCTCTGAATGGTCATGACATTGATAGTAGCTTGCACTTGTTCTGTAAGGTTTGCAAATATAATGAGAATTAATTTGAAATCTTGCTATAGATAGAGGTCAGCAGCAGATGATGAAGTCACAGAAGAGCTTCCTGGGAAGGGGTATGTATTCCTGTCCCCAGTCTGAAAGCAGAATCTGTTGTATTTCATGGCAGATTAAAAGCAGGCTAGGTAGATACCTAAAAGAGATTTCACAACTAGAGTGATGATGGCCTTCCAAAATGTTGCATCATTCCTTAGACCCCTCTTTTTATTTTGAAGATTCTAGTATGATAGTATTGACTATTGACTGTTTGGAAAATACAAAATGGCAGTATAATTCAAGGAGGTCATAAGCCAAGTATTATATTTGGTGTGCTGCAGTATATAGAACACATTTCTGAATATCAACTCTGAAGGATCATCCTGCAGGTAGGGAAGGTAATACAGTTTGTTTGGTATTGGGCTTTGGTAGGTTTTTTCAACTCTGCACTGGGTTGTCCACCTTTGGCAGTATAAAGAACAATGGTTGTTAAATTCATTGCTATTCCAACTTTCCAGATCTTTCCTGTTCTTTAAGAGACTGATGCTTTCAGTTCACAATTTTTTATTATTTTTATTTATTTTGACTAATGAATTTTTCAAGACGTGAAAACTGAAAGTTAAGGTGGGAATGAATGTTCTAAAGAAACAGTGTCAGAGTTAAAGAACTTCTTACCTGTAGATGCTTTGACAACACTAGTGTTATGTCTATAGCATCTCTGCAAAAGTATTTGATGTTCGGAGTGACTATCAAATCAATAAAACTTCTATTTAAAGTCATGTCAGTTTTATATTACAAAGCTCTATTGTTTTCTGTGCTAAACTGCTCAAGAAACAATTCCAGGTTTCTTCAAAGAAACTGATTAGAAAAAGTTCTCAGCAGTCAGTCATAAATTTTTCCTCAGTCTTGGTTGCGAGGTAAGAGATTCACTTTGAGCTTGCTTTATTACCCTAAACAAGTAATTGGATATATTCAGAAACATTGAAAAAATTGTAAACAGCTTGCATCAATCTGTTAACTGAAGTTAAAATAACATTAGTGTAAGCTCATCACTGAAATTAATAGGTCCAGAAGACCACAACTGATGGGAACTGGGGTTGATTCTGTCAGGTGCAAACTTGGCCATGAACTCCTCACTGTCTGTTCATCCTGTCTGTCTTACAGTTCAACTCTCACGTTTGCAGAAAGTTACATCATTGTTCTTTTGCTAGAACGGAGTTCAGTTCAGAAAGTCATCCTCCAAAGTAAACCACTGGTCGTCTTCCACACCTCTTTCTGTAGTTTGTAAAGTTTTATAAATGTGGTTAATAATATTTTGTCATCTTATAGGTGAAGCAGGCAATTATTTTCCCTTCACACTTCCCCTAATCTCTGTTGCAGGGGGTTGGGACATTTGTTACACTATTTCTATGGAAATTCAGTGGAAATTAGAAAAGTTAGAGAAACACAGTTCTTTGACACTTACCTGCTTACATAGGTGGACATAATATAGGGAACCAAGTGTTATATCCAGACTTAACGAGTCTTAAAACCCTGATGATGAGAATGCAGTAGGGTGCTAAAAGCTACCTACTGCAAATTTAAAGTGTGTAGAAAAAGAGTGAACAATGCCTGCTTCCAGCAAATCTGCATATGCACAGATGAGAGACAACTTAATGTGCTTCAGCAGTTAAATCACTTTTATTTTGAACACTTCTGCTTGTTACACACAAAACAGTTGTTGTAGGCATTTAAGGAAAACACTTGACAACCCCCTAGAAGGTGGATCGATTAAAGCCTGCACAAAGTTTTGTAACATAAAGCAAGGTAAGTTCCATGTAGCTAAGGGCATGAGAAGCTGAATTAGATGCCATTTTACCCCATATGGAATAGTTCAGGAGGTGTGTAATTTGGAAATGTCAACTACTAAGTAGCAGTTTCAAATACCTTAGAAAATACTTATAAATGGCTTCCAGTCATTATACTTTAAGATGAGATTACTACTGTGCACCTAAATGAGATGCTTATTTCAGTCCCTGAGCAGCTTAATTTCGAGACACCAAAGGTCAGGGAGGCTTTAGTAATAATCTAATAACAATTGACTGCACGTTTCTGGGAGATTTAGCTGCGTTCGAGCCTGGTTGCTGCGAGCAGGATGAATTAGTGATTACTTAACTGGCATAACTTGAAGCAGTGTCAGCCGTCGAATGTGACTAATACAATGTCATGGAGTAGCCAAAGGCAACTAAAGCTTGGGCAACTGCTCTAGAAACTCAGAGCACATTCATTGTGGCTCCAGGTAGATTTGTCTGTGTCCCACCTAATAAGGATGTGATTAAATTGGGATTGGTATACCCGATGTCATGGGTTTAGCCAATAGGCATCAGGCCATGGCTCTGGAGAGGAATTAGATGTTGAATGCATTCACTCAAGTGGAAAAATTATTTCTTTTTTTGTACAGATGATGATTCTTGTAGCAGCCTGAATCACTCCAAAGCTTGCTTCCCTCTGAATCTTACCATGATCAGATTGTATGATGAGTGTAAATACACTTTGAGATGCACAGATCATAGGCACTAAGTAATTGCAAAGAATTTTTATATTGCTGATAGGAAAATAATATTCTGACCACGACACCTAATAACAGTTTCTCTGGAACGGTGAATGGACTTTAAAATCTCAAGACCAGAGGCTTGTTTACAGTTTAATTAGAGTAAATGCATATTAATAGTGATATTATTAGTATTCAGTGTCTTTGGGAATTTACAGGCAATTAATCTTCATATTTCCTAGAGGAAAAAAAGATTATTTGGGGATGACTAATTTGATCTAGTAATTCTAAATATTATTTTGAAATTTATTAATATGATTTAAAAACCACTTCTCTTATTTTCTGGTAATCTAGCGAAGACTCAGTTTAAAAAGGAGACTTCTGGTTTTGAGTGGGTATGTTTGTCTCCTGAGTTGGAGGTTAAACGTCATCTGTCGTGGGAGGGGGAGAGGCAGCCTTGCTGTTGCAACTTGCTTTCTCCCCTGCCCCTGACAGTGTGGGGCTGTGTGAGACAGGAGGAACTTGTCTCAAAGGAGGCGGTTGTGCTCCCACTCAGCGTCTCTGATGCTCACCGTACCGCTTTGCCTAACAGTTAACTCACTAGCCTGGAAAGAAACTAGGCTAGTGAAATAAAAATTAAATTTCTTTCTGGCCAGTCAGTTGAATCAGCTCATGAAAAGATTTAAGACATGCTAGAGCTGATGCCAAAGGATTGTGTGAGTAGGGGAAGGGGGAAGTTGTTGCTCTTGAAGCAATAGGGAGTTGCTGGGTTAGCTGCTAGTCATGGGATTGCTGCCTTAGTCTGGGCCAGTTTAATCAAAGCATTTCTGTGTGAAGATTGACACTTTCTAAAAGCAATATCCAGTTGTTCTTATTGGTGCTGTCTGAAGAATGAAATCCTGTTTGAGAAAGCACTTGGAGAAAGCAGAAGGATCAGTTGACGAGCTCTGAGGAATCACGGCAGTCACTGGAATACTCTCATCTCCCATCTTCCCTCGTCTTCTTTCAGGGATCATGAGTTCTATTTTTCCAGTTATTAATTTCTTCGAGGCTTTGGGATCTTGGTGGTAGCATCATTATTTTGTTGGGCAGGAGTACGTAGAGCTGAGTTTTGTTAGCAAACTCAGTTTGGGAATAATAGGAGACAGGGTATAGAGTTAACATGATATTTCTTGGGGGAGGAGAGTGGGGGGCATACCACAAATCTGGCAGGAGATTATGGTGGGGATCTAACAGGAATCTTTTGGAATATGTACTGTTCATCTTATTTCTGAATCTGGAAAAAGGACAAATAGTGAAAAGACACAATTCTGTAGCATCAAATAATTAAAGCATTAAATTAAAACCGAAGAATTACAGAAGAATCTCATGATACTCAGTGACTAGGCAATAATGCAACAAATGAAATTGTAGCAATAAATTAAAAGTAGTGCATAGGGGATAAAACTATTGCTGCTAACACAGTGATAGGCTGTAAATTATCCATTAGCACTCAGAAAAGAGGTCTGGAAATCATTGTGATAGGAGGCTGAAAACGCTGGTGCTGTGCTTAGTACCAGTCAGAACAATGTTAAAAATGATTAGGAGAGGAGGCGAGAACAAAATGTAAAGTGTTTTATAAATGTATTGCATACTTACATCTTGAGTAGGAAACAGCTACTGTACCAGGAGAGATTAAGTAGACTAGGGCTTACCAGTTTACAGAAGAGGTGGTTGAGGAGAAACTAATTTTATATATATAAAAATATAAAAAAACACATATAAAAATCATAAATGTTTTGGAGAACAGTAGAGTAGGGGATATTTAGTAAAATGAACAGGAAGCATCTCTAAAATAAAGTAATAGAAATAATTTTCATGCTGTACCTAATTATTCTCTGGATCTCTTTTCAAAGGACAAACATCTAAATGTCCACTGGATGGATTAGGCAGGGAGGGTAAGTCAAGGCCTGATAAACACAAGGAAGGATGTCTACAGATTTTTCAACTTCAGAAGTCTTTAAAATACAGAATGCTGAAAATTGAAAGAGTTAATTGCACACTTCCTCCACTTTTTTAGTGCTGTTTTCTTCAGCATCTCCTACAGCTGCTATTGGAGAGAGGCATTTAGTTAGACTAACATTTGGGTTTACCCAGTACAGTACATATAGGTTAATATTTAATTGCAAGAAGTATATGTATAGAAGATTGCTTAAATAGTCTCCTAGCAGCACTTACGCAGAATAGATGCAGCAAATAGTAATTGTATGCATCTCTGGTGGTCCTCTGTCCAGACCAGTAAGTCTGTATGATCTGTAGTGTTGAAGGCATAACAGAGATGAAGGGCAATTGTAGAGGTGAGACAATGACAGGAGGTGGACGCTAATACAGTGTAAAAGAACAATACATTGTATAAGAAAGTTGTGTGGAAAATAAAGCTTAAAAAATGGCATAGAGAAAAATGTAGAAGTGGAAGACTATGGAAAAAACTGTGGAAAGGACACAGTGTTTGTTATTTGATAGAAATGTTAAACCAGGAGGTGAAGAGCTTTGGACTTTCATTATACTGAATTCACATTTTTCAACTTGTCTTGAAAGGATAAAATTGGTAGACCACCTGCAGAGAACTGTAGCTGAGTGGAAAATTTTGTGTACGACACATTATGTGGAAAATTATGGGTCCCTATGGCTCCTTATGGATCTTAAATGGTGATTGACTCTGTGCCCAGAAGCCTGAGGAATTGATATCTGCAGTACTTTTCATGTAACAGCACAGTAAATTCCTGTGACACTGTTCCACAGGTTGGTTGCTGTACTTACCATCATCCAGATGTATGTCTTTCAGATGAAGAGAATTACAAGAATATTCAAATTGATTCAGAAAAAGATGGTACTTTTAACAGTAATTTGGTGTTGTGACTCCATAACTTAGGGCCATCCCTCAAAGCCATTAAAAAGAGTTTTGTTGTCATCTCACTTGTTCATACAGTTCTGCAAGCACAGAAGCTGAACAGCATCCCAAGTGCAGATGACCACACTAAAGAAGAGCCTTCGCCCCCTCATCGTGAGCAAAATCAGTCATGAGTTGGGGAATTCTACTTAAGTTAGTTTATTGCTGATTTACATTAACTTGTAATTTCTGATTCCAGTATCAAGAAATAAGATGAGCAGTTAAGCCAGCACTTAGAGAAGACGCCTCAGCCTCCCTCCAGACACTTCTCCTTCCCTCCTCCTGGTGTGCCATCCCCTGGCAGCATCTTATACACAGTCCCTTCGTTGAGGCAACAGGCAGCGCAGAAGCGTGGGGTCAGTGTGGTGCTGCTGTTCATTAGCTTTTTGGCCCTCCTTGTTTGTTTCTCAGCTGCTGTGGTGTGGCTTTCCCAATACCTGCAGTCCCTTCCAGGAGCTCTACCTGCTCCGATGTAGGTTCCTCCGTGGGCTGTGGTCTCTTTGAGGGGGTTGTACCCGCTCTGGCATGTGTTCTTCTATGGGCTGTAGTCCATTTCAGGGGTTGTACCTGCTCCTGGGTGGGTTTCTCCATCCCCTCAGAGGTGTTCCTACTCCTGTGTTGTCTTCTGTACGTCTGCCCCTGCTCGGGCATCTGCTCTTGTCTGTCCTTCTCTCCAGCATCTTTCCTGTCCCTAGAAGTTACTGCCTTAAATGCATTTTTGCGGAGGTGCCATGTGTTCCTCTGATTTGTCTACTTCTGGTAACTGACGGGTCCGTTTTTGTCTGTTGCTGAAGTGGCTGTGACCAGCACAGGGCAGTCCCTGCCGTCCTCTTCCACAGGTCACCCTTGCAGGTTCCGCCCTGCCCCTGCCAGTTATGCCCATTACACCCCCATGCCCCAGAGCTCTTGTATTCGTTGTGGCTTTGTCAGCCAAGTTTCAACAGGACCGGGAAAAGGTGGCCTTTCCAGTCTAACCTGAGGGCTGCAGAGCGGTTTAGAGTGGTAAGATGCTCGAGTCTTAATTCTGCAGCCTGTGGGAAGAGATGAGCATGGGAGGCTAGTGTGTGAGGAAACTTTTCTTTCAGCAGTTCAGTTTTAGAAAGAAAAGAATTAGTTCTGGTTTTAGGATAGTCAAATGAAGTTGATACTTAGTAGGATGCCGTGAACATACCTAGTAACTGGCTTTTCAGTGAGCTTTTGCATTGCTTTTTGTAGTTTCCTGGCCTCAAATCTGATGTAATTAGATGGGTAGCCAGTTGCTCAGTTCTGGAGACAACCAAACATGTGCACAACATATCCTGAAGACACTTTGGAAATTGTTATGTTGAAAGATAGTGAATTTAGGAACTGCATTGCGGGGAGAGGATGAAGAGTTGAGGTTGCATCACACTCTTGATTTGTGCACCAAAAATCTACTAACTGCTCCTTTATCCACCAGCTATAGAATTTCTGATTATTTTCCTATTCTGCATATATTACATTTAATATTATTCTCAGAGAAACAGATTTGCATGTAAAAGCAGAAGTGTATTAACAATTGCACGAATATCAGAATACAGGAAATGTTAATGCTCCAATTTTTCAATCCTTTATACTCTTCTAATTATGAAGTTTGTCCCAGCAGTATTAGTCACTGATATTTAGTACTAATTTATCTAGGCAGTAGTGTATAATAGAAGATACAATCTTCAAATTATTTTAGTAGTGTGTGTTCATAACTACCTTATGGAAGTAATTGAATAGATTAAGTGGGAGTGGACACACTACCTATGAACTTTAAATCTTGTATTGAAATCTTTCAAGTGTGGTATCAGAATTTCATCTTTATGTGTATCGCTGGGATTTTATGTCACTTCTGAACTATATCATGGGTAAAAAGGTATTGATGAGACTAATTTTTCATGTAGTATGTGTTAGTAGATTAAAGGAAAATATGTTAGATTGGAGTAAGTTGCACCTTAATCTCCTTAAAGAGAGACAATCGATAATACGCGTAAGCAGAAATGCTTCATGAGATCAGAAAACCTTCAGTGGGAAGATCTAATAACATATCCACCAAATAAGAATAAGTGGATAATTATCTGGATATATGCTGGGCTCAAACTTGTTCACGTGTTCAAAGGTGAGTTACTATGCTAGTGATGCTAGATGGTATAGTGCATTGTGGAAACTGGAAAGAAATAGATAAAGAAAAAAAAATCTGGCAAGCCTATTTTTCTGCCCTTTGGTATAATTCTGTTCTGTGAAGTGCTGAACCAGGATCACCTGATATTTATAGAGGAATAAATCAGGGTGATTGGCACATTCTGTGTGACATAAACCAGACTGTCACATGACGTTGACTAAAATATTTTAAAGTAAAATTAACAAGGTAGTGGTGAATAGGAGAGAATACTCTTCAAGGTTTTCTTAGGTTATTTTTCCTTTACAGTCATCTATCACAAATGTTTCTAGGTACCTTTCACAATCCCGTTGATCAATTTGCAAATTACTCTGTCCAAATCAACACACAAGCAGTGGCGAAGATTATCTTTTAAAATGTCCCATGAGTAATACTGAATCACTCTACATCATCCAGCTATTAGAGAAAGTGGTTGGTATTCTTGGGTGAGAATTTATCATCTTCCATGTGCTTTAGAATTTATTCAAGTCAGTAAGCTGAGGCAGAATTTAATCATAACCAACCATCTGACCTAGCTACATGTGGCACGAGTGCTTTTGAGTCATTTTTATTTCCTTATGAAGTAGTGGAGGCAATAGACACTTTCAAAGGAAAAGTGTGATTTGAAAGTTGGGTAGTGTATTCTCCTATTTCACTGTGCTAACATTGTATAACCTAGGGTAAGAGAAAGATCATGACAATTCTCAGAATGGGATAGTAGAAGGTAACTATTTTTAGGTAGTCTATTTTCAAATAGTGCTTGTTATTTGTAATGTTATGCAGTATTCATACACACAGGATATTTGAGGTCTCTGGTCTAGGATCAGTAATCAGTTACACTTTTGCTGCCCTAACAGACATTGAGATTTATGTGACCATCTTTGTATCCTAGACAAAGTATTGAAACTATTAATGTCTTTTAAAATACAGTATACATGCTTCTGTGATTATGTCCTTGCAGACACTTTGGGAACAGCTTTTAAAAAAACAGAAGACTTGGACTCACTTTCATAGTAACTTGAAATCATGAAAATTTACAAACAGTATATTCCTTTGACGTTTCTAGCACTACTGACTTGGACATCTCACCAAACTTAATTTATAATATTAACTTATGAAGAATTAAATGGAACTAATTTGTTGCTCAGATGATCCCCTGCATTGCGTGTTTACTCCTGTTGAGTTTTATATATGTATTTTTCAGAAAGTAGTAAGAAGTCTGCATTCACTGAAGGAATTATTTATTTTCATCAAATATGGGTACTTTAGCCATGCAGTGGCAGTGTTCTATTCAATGAGCTATTCCTAGGGCATTTGGTTTTATAACATACCTTTGTTTCACTGGGGGATGACTTCCATGGGCTATGGAGATGCGAAATCAAGCTGGCTTGGTAATATTTATAAATCCCTTTTTTTGTCTCCCCTGGAAGTAGGACAGAAATTGTATTTCTGTTGTGATCAAAAATGCAATACCAGTGTAATTTTTGGCTTTTTACCTTGTTTTTACTGGGTACGTAGAAGCACAAATATGACTCTTTATCATTCTTTTTAATACAAAAAAAGTTGAAAACATTTTAAGAAAACATTCTTGAAAATATGAAGACTCTCCAAGTACCTTGTCATCAGCAAAAATCCCAGTATCATTCATCCCAGAGGGTTAGTTGTGTTTAGTGAACACACACTTACTGTTTGTTCGTGTTCCTGGTTCATTCTTGTGCGTCATTTATGTATGACAGCCGCATCCTACAGCAGATAAAATCTTTTAATTTCCCTGAGCTGTTCTTTGTAGCCCTTATTGTAGGATGTCAGGTTATCAAAGGCACATTAGAAAAAACACCCTCTCCTCCCTGATTACAGCAACCTCTTAGATCTTTGCAAACAATCTTTAGAGCATCCCCATGAAGTGAGGTGGTACTGTAATCACTGCTCACACAGGAGGAAATAAGGCACAGAGATTATAATAAATAATTTTTGACTGAAGAGTTTGAGAATGTCTGGGGCTGGACATTTTTATTTGGTACTATCTTACTGTGTTTTTATATCAACAGCAGTTGTAGCTATTTGGATTTATTAAATAATGAATCAGGCCTCAAGCTGTCATACTGTGTGTAGTGAAGATGCAGAAAGGTATCTAGATGGAGAGCACTGGGCCAACATCCTCTCAAGTCTGCAGAGGAGAAAAGCTCTACAAGAGAGCAGTCAGTCCACTTGGCTACCTCTGACCATCTGATGTAGATAGCTGGCTTAAATACCTCCAGCTAGTGGAGAAGAATCTGGATTTTTGTGATTATCTTTTAAAGAGGAGTCTTGATCAACATCATACAGGGGTTACACAGCATTGTTGGAGGTGACATACAGCTCTGCAGATCTGGAGAGCAGAAACCATCCCGAACCATATGATCTGCTTGTCTTCTGAAGACTCCTGTCTGATTCGTTACACACTTTTTAACTTTTGTGACAGCAGAAATAAGGAGAGCCATATGGCTGATACTGTAGACAAGTATCACTGACATTCTCAGATTAGTCTGTCCTTTATGTAATTTAATGGAGAAAAGAGTACATGATCATGTAATTACATACTGCATCCTCACACATAGATGATGAATTAACATTGCTTAAGCAGGGTTTGTTTTCTCATCTCCTGATTTTTGAATGGTGGACTTGAAATTTTAGCATCCTTTTTGTGTTTTAACATTCTAAATGTCCAGGTTTGAAAATCTGAATATCTGAAACTCTATGGATTCTCCTTTCCTTCCCCTTGATGGATCATCTGTGGTGTTTTGAGTGTTTTTTTACAAAGGGCTTGTCTATCATAGTGGTGTTTACAGTGGCTTCACTAAGGCACTTAATTGTAACCAAGTTAGAAGAATCTCCCTAATTTAGATAGCATTGCTGGAGAATGATGGACCATCCCAGCGAAATCAGCAAAGAATGCACACCTTCCAGAAGAATAGAGCTGACTGTATGAGGGTTGGGCAGAGGGAAGGAAGCATTGCCCTATGAAATAGGATGGCATATTCTTTTCCTAAGCATCCAATACCAGCCCCTACTAGGGATGGAAGTAGTAGGGAAGGAGTGATAGCTCCCTCCTCTTTGTACCCTCCCTTCAGATATTTATATAAATTGATGAGATCCCCCCCAAGCCTTCTTTTCTCCAGGCTGAACAGTCCCAGCTCTCTCAGCCTCTCCTCATAGGAAAGACGGTCCAGTCTTTTCATCTTCTTAGTGGCCCTTCACTGGACTCTCTCCAGTACTGGACCCAGTACTGCGCGTGTGGCTGTGCCAGTGCTGAGTGGGTGCAGTTCGTGTTGTGTTTTGGGGGCTCGGAATGTAGCAGAACTCAAAGTGGGTTAAGGAGCCAGCTTTCAAAGTACATCTGATTATATCTGGGTAAGAGTCAAGGAACATTTCAGCAAAGCAGAGTTGGTTTTTGTTTTTTCTTTTTTTTTTTTAAATTGTATTGGGTGTCTGTGGTTTAGACTTTAGGAGAGTGGATCCTTGCGCATTGCTGTTTGAGTGTTAGGTGCTGTCTGAAACTCTTAGACAATCTGAATTTTACTTGATATTCTGAAGCTGTCATTTCAGGAGCATCTGTATGCTCACTGATAATCTACAGTATATGCAAAAGTCCTTTATATTATTTTACCATACAAAATTATCTACTGTTTACAAACATCAGACCAGTTACCAATAGAACGAGACTGGAAGAAGAAAGAAAAATTTTCAGGTACAAGATTCAACTGGGTTCTAATTGCTTTTCTTTTCCAAAATAAGAAGTTGAGAAATCTAGATAGGGCTGGTTTTCCTCCTGTAAAAGAAACGTAAGCATTTACCCATGTACAATGTGATTGTGTAAGCTACTTTTGTGATGCTGCAATGGTTTATTCATTGTGCTGGATTAATTAACGCTCTGCCACCTTCAAGTAGCAAAGATACTGTGCATAGAGGTACATTTAGACTAAATGTGTTTGAGAAATGAATTGCATACTTGTAATTGGTTTTAGTTCTTAAATTATCTAAAAGGATTTTTGACGTTTTGAAACGTTCCAAAAGTCTGTCATTTATATAATACTTTTTATTGTTGAGGAAGGCTCATGGATGTTTTTCCCTGTGGGTTTTTGTGGTTTTTCATCGTTCATCAAGTGATGGAAGATGCTTAATATCTGTGGGAAAAATGAAAAAAAACCACCTATGATTCACGTTTGAGAACTTTGAAGCCATCAGAAATTGGAGTCTAAAATGGTCTACTAGAGAGACAATGCGTATGTTACTTTTACATTACATTTTTATTATCAGCTTTTATTGTTTGTTATACAGTGAGAACCAAAAAGCTAAACTGCAGTATGAAATTGTAAACAGAAAACAACTTGGTTATAATAACTACTTAACACTGCTGCAGTTTTACAATAACACATAGTGTAGGGTCTCCTGACTAATGCTATTTTTGTAGCCTCTCAAAATTTGTAAATGGAATGTAAAGATACTGCCGAACTAACCTGATAACTTCCACAAATTCTGTGACTTCCATAAAGCCTGGATTTTCTATCTTAAAAAAACAAAAAAAGTCTCACAAGTTACTGTAAATATAAATGCTGTTCAAGCAAGGAAACATTATTAGCTTTTTGCTTGTACAGGAAAAATTAAAAATTAATTGGTGGCATACTTTTTCTCCTTTCCTGCAAGCTCTCCTTGTTAAGAAGACTGGATCATTATCTCTCTGATGGGGAGTTTTGAGGCTGGTCATGCTGTGGATGTCCTATACTTCTTGATTATTACTTGCAGAATGATAAACTATTGGTACAGAATCGACACATAGCAAATACATGTGTAAGTCTTAGCATGACAACTCTGAACTTAATATGCAATAAGCACTTAGGATTTTGTGCCAAGTGATCAACTAGAAAAAGGCTGGAGAAAAACTCAATGTATTAAAAAATACTTCTACTGTTACTTGTTTTGCACCAATTTTTTTCTCTAGGTTTCTTGCTTCAAGAAAAAGGGATCTTCTGAGCATTTTTAAATCCATATTCCAGCTGAATAATGTTTTGTATGAGACATGGTTGTCATTACCTTTTGTAATATAAGAACTAAGAGTTACTCAATGTCAGCAGGTGACGGGTTCAGCATAAACACAGTAAGATAGTTTTTCACATAAATTAATTAAATGGTGAAACTTTTTACCAGAGGATGCTTCTGCATGCTAGAAGTCTTCATGTGTTGAAGAAGACAAGCTGGTGGCAGAAAAATCTGCTGAGGGTTATTAAACACAAAGATACCATCTCTGGCTCAGGAAATCCCTGAGCTGAAATCTCCACTCAGATTGGAAGGACATGCTATGGAAAAGGCATTACAGGTTTGGCCTATGTTTATAATCTGTTTTGGGTCTGTATTACTGGACACTGTCAGAAACAGGACAGCAGATTAAAAACCTTTGGTCTTACACAGCATCTTCCTTCTGTTGAGTAACAACACTATTAGATTTCAGAAGGGAAAGGGTTAGCATCATTATGGTTGCTAATTATTTATTTACTTGGATTTTTTGCATCAATTTACTGATTTATTTTTCCATAACAGAAAGTTGCATATGGAATGTTCCCAGCATAGCGTTCTTGGTTCTACCTCACACACTTGCTTCAGAAGTTTCATCACTGCTATTTCAGTTTCCTACTTACTTCAAATAGAGAGTTTAAAGTGGGAACAAAATTTCACCGTGTTCTAAGGAGGTTTCTAATTTGTTCTTTGCTACCTATTGTGGTTTAACCCCAGGCAGCAACTAGCACAAGGCAGCTGCTCACTCACTCCTTCCCCTACCCCATGGTGGGATGGGGAGGAGAATCAAAAAGAAGTAAAACTCGTGGGTTGAGATAAGAACAGTTCAATAATTGAAATAATAATAAAAAATAATAATGCAAAGGAAGATAACAGAGAGTGAAATATAACCTAAGAAAGACAAGTGATGCACAGTGCAATCGCTCACCACTCACTGACCAATGCTCCACCAGCCCCCAAGCAGCGATCCACCCCTCCTGGCCAACTCCCCCCAGTTTACATACTGGACATGACGTTCTGTGGTACAGAATATCCCTTTTACTAGTTTGGGTCAGCTGTCCTGGCCATGCTCCCTCCCAGCTTCTTGCACACCTCCTCACTGGCAGAGCTTGGGAAACTGAAAAATCCTTAACTTAGGATAAGTGCTACTTAACAACAACTAACACACTGATGTTTTATCAACATTATTCTCCCACTAAATCCAAAGCACAACACCGTAGCAGCTACTAGGAAGAAAATTGACTATCCCAGCTGAAATCAGGACATTACCTTTATCCATTTCTTTATGATATTTGGGTCTGCTGGGTTACTGTTAAAAATATTCCCCTTTCTTGATTGCAAGTAGTTCAACAACTGTTCTCCACAGGGCTCAGTGGCATGTTCCTATATTGAATAAAGGATTCTTATTCCTAGTTATCCTCCTAAGCTTGCAATAAGAGGTACCTCTTCCTCCATACAGCTATTGGTTTTTAATCATAACCTAATTTTAAGTTGATTCAGTTCTTCTCTTTAAACAGCTAAGATCTCAATCCAAGCAAGGCTGATAGATGGGACGTGGGGCCTGGGAGGAATTTAAGTGTCAAGAGCCTAATTGTGTCATCCTAACCTTTGCCAAATTTCCATCAAGCCCCAAATCCATAAGCACTTTTAGCTAATGTAGCTCCAGTTAAATTCCCTCGGTGCCTGAAAGTCTGCTTGTGCACACTTCTAGTGGTGCAGGCGGTCTTAGCAGAGGGGCCTGTACATCATACACAGATTTGAATATATTTGAGTATCCTCCTCTCTGAAGAACCTTTGAAGTGTGTACGGATTACCCTGTATACATGTGACAGAATGAATGATGTACATAATATGTTCACCATGACTTCCTGAGAAGCAGAGAACTTCCCTAAGTATCTTAACACCGTAGTCTCACTCACAATTAGAGTGCTTATGATTCGTGAAATGAGAGAGAGCAGTTGTACATTCTCCTTTCCTGGTCCAAACCTTTTCAGATCCTTCCCCGATAAGGTAGCTATTGGATGATGAATAAGGCAGGGCAGTTCAGGAGCAAGAACAGCCTTCACTTCTCCTCAGAGAGTGCCTTTTCTCCTACCGAGTGCCGCTCCCTGATCTTATGCCTCTGGTTTTTAAGTCTTGCATACCTTTCTGCCTTCGGAGCAGAAGGCACCTTGTTCTCTCCTCTTGTGCCTGTGCATATCTTGGGGATTTCTGTGAGGAGTGTGTGTATGTGTTTTGGAGATAGGATGGTGTTGGTCCTCTGTTAAACCGTCTTTGGAGTGCAGGGTAGAGGAAGTCACATCTCACCACATCTGCATTGACACGCACATCGTCAGTTCCAAGTGGGCTCTATCTAATCTTTCCCCAAGTTTCTAATCCCGTATTTACTTACAAAGCAAATACTAAAACAAGAAAAGAACCAAATTTCCAAAATAATTTTCCTTAAGATCTATGACTTTGATATCGTCCTGAAATTACAGCAATGTATGTTCTTACCCTAAAAAACTCAGTATGTATTGCTCTGTTCCCCACAGTAAGTAAGAAGAACTGTTCCATTACTTAATTTAGATTAATTCCTAGCCAGTTCATAGTATTAAGTGATCATTAGGCCTGGTATTAACCACAAATACTGGTTTAGGTTTATTTGTTTCTAATTGCTGCTTTTCTTTACTTTTACTTTGCTAGGGACCTACCCTGTAGCTGATTGAACGTTAATGTGGAACAATAGTCACATAAAATGCTTTCTGAACTTGGAGGAACTTTGTCTTATGTTCTGATATCTAGCTAACATTTCCTTTGCCTTGTTTATCTTGCCCAATAAATGGAAAATAATCACACAGGTCTTACATGATTTCATGATGTTCAATCTCCTTTCTTAAGGAACATTTCCATAGTTCATCCCTTCTGTCTTGTAGCTGAAATAACTTTTGAAGCACCATCTAGCTTGAACAATCACTTTTTACCCAAACTCCCTTTCCTTTTTATAAAGGCGACGATATTCCTTGAAGGAGCTGCAGGACTTCAGGAACCACACACTATTCAAATACTTGGTGAGAAGAAGCAGGTCTGCCGGGCATTGAAGTATTAATGAATAAAAAGGCAAAATTACAGTGCTTCATTTCTGCCAAGCTGCTGTGCTTTATTGCTCATTCTGAGAAGTCCTGTCTATGTACCCTTGCAGGTTCTGAGATACACAACAGAAATGCATCGGGTTTATAGGTAAATTTATCCCAAAATATGTATTTTTTAAATTTATCTAATAATAGGAAAACAGCTTCTCAACAAGGAGCACACATGCCAAAAATCATTTGCTAGTTACTGTGTTTGAAGCTAAACAATTCAATCATGAGAGTTGTTAAACAATCAATAGTCTTTGCCAAGACAGATGGTAGTTCTAATAAATACCTCATGTGGACAAAATCGTTTGATTCAAACATTTCTCATACACTTGTTTTTGAGTACTGTACTGGAAGCTGAACATCATTTTACCTTATTTCTATTTCTATTCTACCTTAATGCTTATTTCTAATAGAATTACTTGTAACTCCCAATTCTTCAAAATTTAGAGGAGATTTATTAAACAGTTCATGTTTCATATGGATGAAATAGATCTAAAAACAAAACAAACAAACAAACAAAAAAGAAAAACCTGTGGTAAACCTGTTCAACTCAATAAATTGTCTTAGAAATTCAAGGTAAACTTTTTGATTCTTATTTTGGTCAGTAACCATTTCTACATCTTACTGTAATTTTAATTTCAGGAGGTCTTTCTTTTTGAAACCTTATGAATTCTGGGCAGGGAAAAGCGTTTCCCACCTCCATATAAATACAGAGAGAGTGCAGAGGTACAAAAATAAGGCCAGCACACAAAATGTTCTGCAAACCTCAGATCTCAGAAGGAAGGTCTGTGATGGGACCATGGACGGAACAGGTAGATTGTGAGGATGTCTCACAGCTACTGCTGTAATGAAATCACTGAATATGCTTCTGGAGTGTGTTGAGATAGGATCTCTCGAGTCAAACATCACAGTATTTATTAGGCACATTGATAGCCAGTGCTATTTCTGTGGATTAGAGTAAATTTCCAATAGTTCTGCAACGTAGCTAGAATTTCCTAGATATCAAGCTTATTATAAAACTAGAAAACTCATTTGACTTTATGGAATTTATTTAATATGCCTAAAGTTCTTCAGGATGACATCTCTTTAAACCAAAGTAAATATGAAAGGCATTTTTCTTTGAACCAGCAAGTAAAATTTAGTTGCAGTGAAGCCTTTTATATACCCTTAAGAGCCTGCTTGGGGGATAACATTATTCAAACTCACCAGGCAAAGTGCAAACTGTATCTCTGAGAAGCTGTCTTAGACTCATTCCTGTGTACTGTGGTGGACAGTTTAAGAGAATTGCTTCTTAATTACAGGGTTGTCCTTGATAACACTGAGAAAAAATTGGTTTGGACAGTATTGATTCCAAGCAGTTCTCTTCCTCTTTGGGGACGTTCCCAGCCAGCAAAACATTCACTGACGGTCAGATAAAACAGCTTAAGTTCACCCCATGCTTAGTTTAATCAATAGGAGCCTATTTACATTGCAGAATGTTGGCCATGTTAATTTAGCCCTGGAAATATCATCATGTGCCTCTGAGGTAGAATAGAAAACAAGTTTTGTTTAAATGTGTGCAAGTCTAAGTCTCTTGAATTTTCCCCAGTTATTTTTTAAAAGAGTATAGTTTTTTCATAATACTAATTTTGGCAAATTTTATCTATCCATTTTTCCTTAGCTGCATATAATGATTCTCTCTTTGTAAACGTTTGGGTTGAGGCACATTCGTTTTTAGCAAGAGCTGTATGTCATCCCTCCCGTATCACAGGGAGAACTGGAAAGAGCCACTGTGGGCTAACGCTGGATTTGGAAGGCCTTGAAACAAAATGTTACCTTCAGAGTATTATTTAGCAACATAACTCACAGATACTGTGAGATAAAAGAGTAATAGTATAACTTCTTAGAGAGAAACTGGGATAAAGTGAGATTAATTGCTTTGCCTAAGGCCACACACCGTTCAACTCAGTCGTGTGGTCCAGAAGTGAAGCTCCACAATGGATAGGACTGAAGTGCTTTGCGTAGATAGTCTATCGGTCTAATTATAAAAGGCCATCTCTGTGTTATATTTTCTCATTATCTGAAGTGAGTGATTAAAATTCAGAATAAACAATAATGCAGGGTTGTGGTGTGTTGGTTTTTGGTTTTCTTTTTTTAAAAACCAAGCCAACTACAAATGCATAAAGATTCGCATACAGATACATCTGGTGTTCAAGCTGCAATGTCCAGTTTTGGCTTTTGGGTTTCTTTGCTTGCTCTCAGCATTTTCTCAGCTGTGAATTTTTTTACTTGCTATAGTAACAGCACAGTTTAGAAAGTGAAACATGTTGAGATTGCATTTTGGGGACTTGAAATTCCCTGATCATATTACTACTACTTTTATGTATGCTGTGGCAGCAAGTCCGTTAGCAAAACAAACAAGGACTGGAGTGGGAGCTGGTGAAACGAATACAGAATATAGGCAGAAACAGGTAAGACAAGACTGCAGTGCAATCTGTGGGTTAAGACAGTGCTTGAGCAAGGGTCTGTTAGCACCTGAGATCACTTAGAGGTGAGAAAAACCAGCGAGCTAATAATAATAATCTTAATTATAAGCATAAAAATAATAATAATCTTAAAATTTTCTTCTGAGAACAAGGAAAACATGGAAGAAAAAGGTCTGTGGCTAGGTGGGGGATATTGTGAGCAGAGATGATTGTATTTTCCTGCTTTGGAGCGTAAGTAAAGCTTGTTCTCAGCAGTGTTGCTGTAGTGACCAGTGGAGCTCCTTGGACAGGTGACATGGATCAGTGTCAGGAATCAAATGAAGGTTGATTTGGCTGCAGTGCAGATCACATCACACGTGTCAAGATGCAGTACAGGTCGGCATTTATGAGACTGCCTTCATAACTATTTCCAGCATCTGATGTGATGAGGAAGGATATACAGAAAGCAACAGGATAAGTTGTTGCTATAGGCTTGTGCCTATAAAAGAGAATGGTAGAATAAAGTCAGTTTTTAAAAAAAGGGAAGAAAAATACTCCATTATGGTCTTTTTCCACATCTTTTTTTCTAACCAAATAGACCCTTTGTAGAGCAACTGGCCATGGGCTTTGTAAATAATTTTGAAATTCATACAACAAAATATATCTTGCATACCAGTAAGAGTTGTTAAAGAAATTATAATTGAGTGGTGTCATGTTGTACTCATCTTTCATGTTTTGACCATTTAATTTCACATTATGCGTGAAATGAAAATGAACCAATTTATTTCCATGTGTGATGCATTTCAGCTTTTTTTTTTTTTTTAAACTATGGAAATTAAATTAATACTCCTTTTTGGCTCTGCTCTGCAAATTCAGTATTACGTCCGAGTTATGCTACATCTAGTAGCATCACGTTTAATAATAACAAAACCTTGCAATTACAGAAAAGTGATATAATTTAAATAATGTGATTTTAAATTAGTTTTCTCTGGCCAAAGGACTTGCTTCTCTGTTACAAGATGCATAAATGAGAGAAAAATACTGTATTTGAAATGTTCTTTATATAATTTTTGTAATGAAGTTTGGCATTGCAAACCTTAATGAGCATTAACCAGAAATTTGGATTTTGAATGGCACTGCATGCTTTAATTAAGCTTTTTGTTAAAAGTATTTATATTTCTTTTCTGTTGGTCTTAGCTCTTTTTTCCCCTTATAATTCTGCTTTTTGAAAGTAATTATGTTACGGTTCTGTTTTTAAATCCTTATGTACTAACAGTTTGATCTTTAATAGACTGGGATTTTTTAACCTGGTAGTGAATACAGTAGAAATCTACAATCTCTAGTGATATTTGCAGGTACTCTGTATTCTAGTCAAAAGTTAATGTACTCATTTCAGGATCCTAGGTATTGTTCAAACATCTAATATTTTGCTCTTAGAGAAGCATGGGTTTGAAAACCTAGCTATTCAGTTTTTATCTAACATTAACCTGCTGTTCCTGCAAACATTTTGCTTCAGGAGGGAGTGCAGAACAGTCCTCCCATTTCTTGCTCTGTAAATGTGCAAAGTTTACAGCTGCTTTGAAAAGTTTTCTACGGTGGGTCCTGGTACTGTCACATGTAAAAGCCAAACCACAGTCTTACTTTCATTCTAAGTAACTTCTCGTAAGCAGGTGTTAGGATTCACATTTTGATGGTTGCCTTTTTAGTTAAAATGTTATTTTCAGTTGGTCTCTCCATCCTATTTTTCTGTGTCCTCTAAGAGGAAAAAAGAAATTCTGGATAATAGAGAAGCAGCAGCTCTTTCTATTCTGTCTTAAAAATAAAACCCAAACCAATACAGCGAAGAAGGGAAGAAGTATTCTTCTCAGAAAATTGTTTACATAAAATACCGTAGTCAAAGTGATAAAGAATAACTATTTTTTTAGCAGCTGAGAACATCAGAATATAGTCTTCAATTCCCTTACGTGTTTTGTAATGCAGATTCCCTTTAAAGTAGCCTTGCCAATGTACCTTAAATATATTTTAGAATTATTTTACCATGAAATTAGTTTTTCTCCATCATTGGCTTAGTTGAATCCTTCTTTTTGATCTATGCAGGGACATTAGAAGTGAAGCCGTGGCTGCACATACTGTTTTAGTAGGTTTCTATCAAAATGTGTTCTGCAATAGACCATACCCATTGAGAGCAGAGGTTATTAGTGTAGCCTGGCTGCTGTGTAACTGGCTTCTCCAGCTCTCACCATGAGTCTTACTCAATTCCTACACTCTATACTTCTGCCACCAGGTTGTATTTACATACTTATTAACCGGAGGAAGAACAGAGAAGGGAATTTCAATCTTAAGAAGTGCAGAACGGCAGAAGGCTCTTCAGGTTGTCCTCTTGCCCTGCTAGACATTGCTCAGACCGATTTACACACCAGTCTCTGGAGTTTCTTCCCTAGTAAACGACTTGCAAAATATTGCCTGCCTTTTAACCTTATACGTTAGAGAATGGAAACAGGTTTTGGTTGGTTTTGGGGTTTTTTTTTTGGAGGAGGAGTGTTAAATGAAGCACTTAGAGGAAATAAATTGGTCTGGATAGACAAATTTGGCTTACCAATATTTCAGTATCCCTGTCCCATTAATGTTTTTTTTTTTCCCTACTCACTTGCAGGTAGTTAATTTTCTTCCCTTTGTTATTATTTTATTTTTAAAGTATTACCTGGTAATAGTTGTGGGGGAAAATTGTGTATCATTTTTGATTTACACAGCCTATTAAAGAACAACTATACTAAAATCAAGGTGCACTTTATTACTTTTATGAGGAAATTAAGGTTACATTGGAGCAGTTGAACCTTATGTTAGGGAAAATTATTTTTCCTAAATCTTTGTGGTATTTACTTGCCATTTTATCTGTGGATATTCTGTGATACTTTTAGGTGGAATGATTTTTTTCTTTCTAAACAAAAGTTTCCTGCCTATCACAAGCAAGAAGTTATGCAAATCAGTGGAAGATGTGGTAGCTGGATTTCAGAGGGTTGAGCGCCTTACTGCAATTTTTGTAACTAGTCTTCCTCCGAAGTGAAATACCACAAGTGACTTTCTAAAGTAAGAGTGTACAAGCGTAAGGCTGCCCTAATCTAGGTTTTGTGAGAACCAGGAACTTGGAGCATAAAGAGAATCTAGAAAATTTCTTGAAGGTAGTTTGCAGCAATATCTGATGCACATATCCAGAAGCCTAATCTCTGTTTTATTCTTGCGTATGCCTAACATTGCCTGTGTGAGTATAGTCATTGAATATCCACGAGGGCCAGGTTTTCTGTGACTTATCAAGAATAGGAAAAGAAACCTCTTTTTTTTTAAATGGCGTTACAGTATATCTGTTGCAGTAGGTAACATCTGGGCAGCACGTACAGAATTCACCATGGCTCTGCCAACATGTTGTGTTCTGCTTGTCTACACTTCCATCCACCACTGCAGGCAGAGGGACTAAAATTCAGCATCTGTTGAGAATAGCAACCTTGGTTCAGATGTGCATCAAAATTAGTTGCGTTTAAGTGTTCGTAACTAAAGGAGATTATTTCTCTGAGCAGCTCTAGGCAGCAAACTAGTAGTTAATACCTAGGTACTGCAGTTTTGTGCTGTATAAAGGGGAAACTGGCTAGAGGGGGATGCTGACTTGTCTTTTTTCGTATCTATTCTTGGAACAGGAACATAAATTGACATAAAAATAGGATAAACGTTGTAATCTCTACTTATGAACAAAAATGCTGTTAGTGACAGATAATGAGCTTCAGACATCTAGTTTTCACCTAAGTTTCAGATGTCTCACTTCAGCAGGATCTGCTTACGACCATTGCCTATATTGTGAGCGCAGGCTTTTCTGGTGGATCTGGTTACAGCCAGAGACCCTCACAGGGTGTGCTTGCCCATGGCTCCTCTCTGGGGGCTCGCTTGCATATCCTTACCACGAAAGCTGGACCACGTGCAGCAAACTAGACCTGTTGCATGGTCCATTGTAGTGCTGGGCTGTCACCTAGCACATGGATTCAGGAATTTAGAGATGCAGAAGGCTGGTATGAGAGATGTAAACTTGTTCCTTAAATTTGGCAGCCTGCATCTTAACCTGAATTTAAAGATACATATAGTTGTACCCTACAGTTTTCTGACCCTCTGATTCTTTGGAGAGCATACATACTGCATGACTTAATACTTCAATAATTTGTAAAATAGATTTCCATTTTAACACAGCCTGCTAGCGGCAGAGCAGTTTGGCTTTTGTCCAATGACTAAAATGTGACGTGATGCATGAACGCACAATTTTTTTTAAAAAATGCTCATTGATATTTTTAGGAGACATGCACATTGAGCTGAAGAGCTGGCCGGGTGCCAGCCGGGTGCTGCCTGTCGAGGACTCCTTTCTAGACACCTCTGCCTGTCATGTGTCTTTGTACTGCAGTGGTGAGCATGGGAATGGCAAAGAGCGATGGTGCCCCGTGTTCGGTTTCTGTGTCCGCTGCCTGGACAGACTCGGCCTATGACTTTCCACGTGGGAATTGGCTTGCAGGCTTGGGATCTTGAATGCTGCAATCACGTAGTACCCAGTTTGTGCATCCAGGAACAGCAAGCATGGATTCATTTTGTTGGGACTTTGACTTGCTGTTTGGACAAAGAAATCAATCCTGCACGTGAATCAGCTTTCTGCTTCCTGAGTTAATTTGCACTCAGTTCAAATTAATTATCTTTCCTAACCTGCTCAGGCCTGATTTTCCTTCCTATTCTGCCGTTCTCTGCTTTCACTTTGCCATTTTCCCCAGCAGCTCCGCAGGTCTAACTGCTCCTAGATAGCTGGACTTTCAGTTTAGGCTTCAGGTTTTTTCCCACCTGTCCTGTGGAAAAAAATGTAGCGGCAGAAGCTGCTCTGCTTTCTCCCAAAACCTCAGTGGTTTCCATAGCTCATGGCCCTTGCTTTTCCCCTCTCCTCACCTCCTGGCAAAGGGGCAGTGGGTCATATAAGAGCCCAGGAATGAGTGGGCTCTGCATTCAACCCTCTCCAGCTGAAGAGGGTTGCACGACTCTATGCAAGGAACAGCAACTGAGGGATGCGTGCATTGCTGCGGTCCCAAGTTATTAGCCCGAGTGGACCATTATACATAAAGTGCTAAGCTGGGAAGTGGGGCAGCATTTCAGATGCTTCTTTGGGTGGTCGTTAAGAGTTGCCTGATACGAGCCTGCACTGCCAGGTGCCTGGCTGCTCCTGCAGCCCGCTGTGATGCTGTGGCACCCAGCCCAGCTGGACGGTTTGCGTTCCAGTGGCTGACAGCTTAGTCTTGTGATGCTGCCGTCTCAGGTACGGTCCTAAGACCAGCGTGATGATTTTAAAATCTGCAGTATTCCCAGAAGTTCCCAGGTGTGAAGAAGGAAATAAACAAACATGTAAATAAACCCCTCACTTCCCCAGCCTTTGGGGCAGGAAAAAGCAAGAAAAAAAATGTAAACAAGGTTTAAATTCCACAAATAAAACAGTAAAAATTCTGGTCAGTCACAGATTTTTTTTAAGATACCTTTTTATATATTTAGAAGGGTAGATATTTTAGTTATTTTTAGAGGGTCACAGAAGGGAAAGGTACCTATTAGCTCACCTATCTTCTCACTAATGTATTTTGTTACCTGTGCACAGTGACTACCTTTGCTGTATCTTCTGGTGTGTCAGCTGCTGATGTGTATTGCAGGCAGAGAGTCAGCTTAAACCGATTACATGGAAAACAAAGCATCTATGAATACTTGATATCATTCCTGTGTCTGCTTCTTAGCTTCGCTGGATAATGTAAAAATAGTAAGCTGTTTAGTGTTGTCTTGAGCCTGTCTGAACAAATTTACCTGGAGGCAAGAAAGAAAAATCTACCTGGATTGCACCCAGGCAGAATGGAACACACCAAGGTATTATAGCACTGCGTAATAGCAGTGTGTGAGTAACAGATCAGCTGAGTAAACGTATACTGCAGGGGGGGTAACACTACTTGAGCTAACAAGTATTTGTTATTTGGTTTGAAGGTTTGTTTTCTGCTTAATGTAACCTAAGCTATGCAAGCTCACAAAGTGAACACCAACATGTAAGAAGGACTTTTGTTCAACTTAAGACCGATTTGAAATATATGATTAAAAGTGTTGAGTGACTGGGTGATAGATGGCAGGTGAAATTCAGTTCTTGTGTGAAATACTAAGGTGTGTGTTGAGGCGGGAGAGAAGGAATTAGTCTAACTTTATACATGTGGCAGTGAGCTCTGAATGTGCTGTTTCCATTCAAGAAAAAAAATCTTGGAATTATAACAGGTAATTCCATAAAAGCATTATCTCTGTGCTCAACAGTAGTCAAAGAAACAGAATATTGGGGATGATTATGTAGAGAATAAAGAACAAAGCAGGCAGCACTGCAGAAACCTGTGACTTGTATGGTTCTGTCTGCCCATCTTGAAAAGGAATGAATAGAATTGTAGAAGGTACAGTGCAGACTAATAAAGAAAAAAAGGTATGGAAGAGCTTCTGCACAAGTAAATGATTAAATAAACCAGGACTTATCATCCTTGGAATGAGAAGATTGAGCAGTGGAAATATTAAGCACAAGTGGAAAAGGTGAACAGTGACTGATTCTCATTCAGGATGTTTGTCTCCCACCAGATCTCAAAGGCAACAAATGAAGCTAACAGATGGCAGGTTCGGAACAAAGGGAGGTGCTTCATGTGTTGCGTGGTCAAGGATATTGTATGTTCTAGATGTTTACAGGGGTTCAGAAGACAAAGTGAAATTGAGTCAAATGGAATAAAAATGCATCACAAACCAGAAAAATCTCTGTCAAAGCACACAGGTAGTATGCCTGTGACTCAGGACAATGCTGGTCTGCATACGGCTGGGACCATATCCCGAAAATGTATCTCTGGGTGATCACTTTGTCCTTTCGCTGAAGATCCTAGCTAAAAGACTCTTTGGTCTGACTTAGTAAGACTGCTCTTCCATTTCTTTTGCTGTGTGTGGGCAGCTAGAGTTCAAAAGAGCAGTGCAGTTAGGGTCATTCAGTTGTAACACACATCTGAACGGATCTTTACAATGCACCAGCCCATCAAGGATTCTTGGCCGGAGCATTGTCATCTCCTGCTTCTCTATTGTTCATTACCAGAAATGGGTCTAAGCTTCCTTTCTTCGTCTTCAATAATGTAGTATAAGAGGTTGGACTTTTTTTTTTTTTTAGTTGTCCATGGATTTACACTCTGAAAACCCTGTGCTGGCCTAAATAACACAGCTACAGAAATAAGTAGTAATAGAAGGGGGGTGTGTGTGTGTAGATGAGCTTTTTATCACATAAACTAACAGAAGCAAAACTTCAACAAGAATGAGGGAGGGGGGAAAAAAGTCTGCTGAGAGCTGAAATGGGATGGAAAGTGATTAAAGCAGAGGGGGGGAAAGGGAAGTCTGGTTAAAGATAAGGAATTCTGATGAGGTGACCTTTTATGCCTGCTGCATCTTCGATGGCCAATGCAAAGTGAAGAGAAGGGTTGATTTAAAGGGCAACACCATCTGAGGCTGGTTGCCACACATGAGTAAAGAGGTTTAAAAACAAGAAGGTAATTTTGAATTGTGCATTAAAACAAAGGAGGAACAATTGTAGATGTGAGGGACTGTTGGTGTAGTGGCTCTTGTCTCTAAGGGTGGCAGAGCTGGAGAGCTGTGACACGGGTGTGACAAAGCTGCAGGCAGACAGTTTCTCACTACAGCTGAAAATGTAGCAGGGGCTTGTACAGAGAGTATTATAGAGGCAGTAGTGAAACAGGGACAATTTGGTGTCTGCTGTAGATTTCAGAGACTGAAGCTGTAATTCAGCACTAGAGGGTAATATATGTTTGGTTCCCAAATAAGACATTAGATTTGCCCGTATTGGCTTGGCTGAGAAGCTGTGCCTCTCACCTGCTAAATGACATATTGGCCACTCCTGGTGGATATGCAACCACTACGTGAATTTTCAGAGAAGGGGATGGAGGGCTCTACAGCTGAGTGAAAGCCAAAGTGTTTGGTACCTTTTAGCTCTCACACGCACATGCAGGCAGCTGGAAGGTGTGTCTTCTCCCAGGGCCATCGTTCTGTGCTGGAAGAAAAACTGCTGTTAAAGCTTGCGATATCATGCAACCGTGGTGTCTCTATCGTTTCTGTCCCTGGGGTCCTCTGGGTGACCTGCAGGTTCCCCGTGACTGCTGGTTGGTGTTTTCCTGACTGAACGGCAGCGTCGGCTAGTGCTGCAAGGGAAGAACATACGTCTTCACTGGTCTCTGGGGCTTTGGGGTGGGAGCACCAGCTGCATTTCCTTTTCAATGAACTTCTGCAGGGGAAAATAATGAAACCAAAATCCTGTTTCAGTACCATCACATTTTTTCCCCTCAACTCATGGCATGTTCTTTCTGTAGAAAAGCTGCCTCATGGGGCAGGGATCCATGACTCAAAACTGCAGGTGGATTTTTAAAGACTCTGACTTGGTCCCTTCCTGGCACAACTGTCTCTCGTTGTCTTCTGCACCCTTAACATCTGCTCTGCTATCTAGTTGGGCTGCAAGCAGGCAGGATTCCTGGGGTAATGATACTGGCCTGACTGATAGCAGCATTGGGGCATATGGGGAGGGGGGGCTGATGTTGGATAGCTTTCCTCGGCTGATGAGACCTCTAAAAATACGTACTTTGAGAGGGAAGTGCTGCCTTTCAGCCTTCCATGGACTGCCATTAATCCTTTGTTATCCCTTCAGGCTTTCTGTTAATTAACAGATTTTCAATCGTAAATAGCTGGCTCAGAAGCCTTTCTTCTTTTATCCCTGAACACCCCTAGCATTCATATGAGCTGTTGTCCTTTTTGCTACAACTCTGAAGTTGATTATTGCAATACTAAAGAATTTCTTCTGTGTAGATCTTCCTGTTGCCTAAAAAAGGCTTATATTTGGGTGCTTCCACACAGTATTAGCCTTTCCTGCATTCATTTGTTTCAAAACCTTTTTCAGTTTTGGGATGTTCCCTGAAAAGGTCAGATTTTCTGTCTCCTTTTCGCACAGAAAATGGTGATCCACACCTGGGCCAGCAAACTGTTGGTGGGAAACTGAGAACGAGAATTAGATCCTGAAAACTTCTGAGAATACAGGGCCATCCGATAATGCCAAAGTCATGATTTAAGCAAAAACAGTTGAAATGCCACATGCCTGTGCTTTTCTTATTCTCATACTGGACTCGGACAGTAAATGGGCTTGCCAATTCCCTCACTTTCAGCAGTGTCAATGGAGAAAATTGGGAATGGCTGTTTTGGAGCAAACCAGCGACATCTTCTTTCCAATATCCCACATCTGGTGGTGCTGCACAATAAGCATCTGTCATGGTTTATTCTGTGAAGCACTGCAGGGGTTTATGCTCTTTTTATTTTATCTGTTGTAATTGTGTATTCCCGTCATTTTATGTGAGAATGTAATCTCATTTCAAATCCCTCTAAGCTTTTTGGATAACAGATACACATATGTCAATATCTTTTCCATATGTATATATATGGAACAACTTCCATGGTTAATTATGTATGGTTTAGAAATAAAAAAAAAGCTTTATTAATTTTTTAAAATAAAAAGATGTTAAAATTAGAAGATATTTATTAATTTTAAATATATTGCCTTTGCCTTTCAGGTTTATTCTTTATTCCCTTGCTCTTGTGAGATTATAAATAGAAAACAGTCAATGTATTATCTCTGCATTGGTTTATTATGTACCCTACTTTGCTTACTTCTGTCCTTCCTATCATCTCAGGTTTCTGTTCCTTATGAGGCACCTTAAATACCTCTGTGTTTTTTAATTGCCCACTTTTAAATTTTACATGCTGCCTGCTACAGCTTTTATTTTTGAGATAAATGACAAGAAGTACCAGTCGTTTATTCCATGTTAACCTGTATTATGGCATGATAAAACTGGACACGTAATTAGATTTTGTTCATTTGCCAAGTATGGCCAAATTCTTGGTAGATACATTTCTGTAAGTGGACAGAAATTGTGTGCTGCGTCACACAAAAGGTCTTGGCAAAAGCAAGCAACAAATTAGATAGTTTGCTGAGGAATTTTAGGGGTTTTGTTCAGATTTTTAAAAATTGCTTGGAGTGCTGTTTTCAAGGTGAGCTGGAAACCCCAGGCAGGTTCTGTAGCAAAAAGAATAATAACATGTTGCACAACTCTTGATCAATTTAAGAAATTTGGTGCTTCAGGGGGCTGGGGGACTCTTCTACCCCACTTACTAGATATTCTCTTGCAATAACAGAGTGGTCTGATCCAGCCTCCTGCATGTACTTTTAAGACTACTGCTGATCAAGAGCAAGTGTTGCTTAGTCTCATAAGCATTCCCAGGGAATTTAGACAGCACATATGGTACTACTCTAGCATTGCACACACCTTTTTCTACCTTAATTGCAAGCCTGATTGCACACTACTTCTAGGAAAACAAGTTTACTCTTCATATCGCTTGTGAGCCTGCCTCCTTCTTTCACCAGGGCACGCAGCACATAAACTCTGCCGGTTGCCTCTGGCCATGACTCCTGCTGATTACATCAAGCCATACTTGGGAAGGATTGCAACTTTTGAAGGAAAGGTAGTGGGCAACTTGCTGTGAAAGAGAAGAGAATCCTTAAATTAGACCTTAAGTGTAGAGAATGAAAGGAAAATATACTGCCATCAGCATCTTCAATGCTTTTCCCCTCGCTTTTCTATAAAGCGATGATAAAAAGTCCAAATTTATTTTCACTAGTTTCATTAAAAGTCAGCATATCTTTTTAGCATAGAAAATTGTGAATACACCTGGTAAATTATATCCTGAAATAGGTTAATTGTTAGCTTTTTATAATTAAAATCCAGTGCTTTCATATTTATTAAGGGCAAGCACTATGTGGGAGCGTAGATAGTATTATTGAATATAAAACTCCTAATTTAATTTCATCTTGTTTTCTCTTTGATCTGATTATTCTGAATGGCAAATCTGTCATCCATGTGAACACGGTGAACATTGACTTTTGCTTGGTATGTATTCAATTCTAACAGCTAAGAGACTTGCTTGTAAATATTTCTGCAGCATAATTTTCACCTATGCCCTGCTTAGAGCAGATGACAGCATTTTCATCCTGCACTATGCAAGATGCTTTTAATTAGTTTAGTGTAGTCAGCTATGAATCATTCACTGTCCTTGAATGCCAGAATTGATGACTGTCATTACGATACTCTGAAGAAGTGTGAAAGAATCCAGTTAATGAAATAGCCATTTGGGCATCCTTATCACTTCCATTTACGTCTTTGTTTAGGTAGCTGCAATAAAAAAGTTTGTGGTTCACAATTATGTTCATGTTTAGATCAAACAGCTCATCTTATATGTAGTGTGTATGGATGTACATGCAGCTAGTCGGATACCTAATGTGAAAAAAGTTACACAATTCTTTCAGGAAAGTAATGATCACACAGGATGGTGATTTTCTGATGTACGAGAAGGTAGCAGAGAGCTGCTGACTGTTAATACTGGAGCTTAAACTGGTAGTGTGGGGACTAACTCTTTGACTGTTACTCTGATATTTTCTTTCCTCAGTTCATTTCCTTGGTTCTCTCCTGAATGTACTTTGTTCAGAAGTATGTCTTCGCCTATTTGAAAATGCTCATTGTAGTATGCAAGCACTAGAGAGTCAGGAGATGGTGTGAGCTCCTAAAATGATACAGGTTTTAAATGCGAGGAAAAAACACTTGTGTTCACGTCACGCTTCCAACTCACATGTTTTGAAACTCCGCTTTGTGTCCAGTCACGTGAGTATTGTAAAATACTGCATTGCTCAGGCTAATAGGTGGTTATACAACAATGAGGACCCTGAATTAAACTCTGGATCTTCTGAGGATATGTGAGAACATACTTGTTTTGTTATCATCTTTTTTGATCTGAATTACTCTCAGAAACCTAAGTGTCTGAAAATAAATTTCAGGACAAATGTGATCTGATTCACTAAATAATGTATTTACTTCTTTATGAGGAAAATCTATTTTCCTTTTGATTTTATTGTTTAATTAATGCACTCAAAATATTTGGGGAAACAATAATAACTGAAAGTCAGGAAGTCAAAAGAATTATGAGGTATGTATTTGATCAGGAGTGTTAGTGTATAAGAGAATGCATATAAAAATCAATTTTGTTTGCTGCTTTTTACTGTTAGGTTGTCACAGAAGAGCTGCATCTAACTCAAATACAGCCTTTTTTTTTCAGGCTGTACCCAAAGGGAGCAGGTGTGAAACCCTTTCCCTTCACAATCTTCTCAACTCTCTTCCAGCAGCATTTGGTGTAGGTGCTTCCATGTAGCTTTGCAGTTGTCCCTGCCATTGCTTTTGGCATTAGATCTGTGATATGTGTTTGAATTAATAGTTACAGAGAAGAAAAATGCATTCCTCTCCTTGTACACAACAGGCAAGGTGTGGTAAAGAGTAAAGACACTGCAAGACATAAAGCCCACAAGGCAAAAGTAAACAAGGACTCATCCTACCTGCTGAATGCTTGTTAGTTGATAAATATTTACTTAATTGTAGTATATTTATATCTGCTGAATTTAAAGAGAAAGAAGAAAATTTGAGTGATGTTTGTATTCACGTGTGTTTTCTCAAACACGTGTGTTAAAAATTAGGATCCCCAAACAGAGCAGGAAAAACGGGAGCTCCAAATGTGACGGTGTTGGCAAACTGATGTATGGGCACCAAGCTACTTAATGCTTGCCTCCAGTTAAAACAACTGATTATATTTGCATCTGAAAATGTTTGGGAGAAATTATTAGGAAACTGGCAAGAACCTGCTGTAGAGGGAGCTTAAAGTCTAATGATTTGAAGAAACGGCTAACATACTTAAAGGATAATCAGTGTTTGGATGCAAATATGTTAGTTTATGTGTATTACATTACTAAGTGTTCTTGGTTCAGCACCCAAGGGCTTGTGCAAACATTTCTCTGGTGAACTTCTGAAGCATTAAAGCAAATGTGTGACAAGGAGAGAAAGGCAATTTGAATTCAATAGCTGCTAGTGGTTTGAGAGGAGAATACCAAGAAAACACTGAAATAGAACGGTACAGCCACATTTTGGTGTTAAATTCTAGCCAGTTGTTTAGGAAACTACCAAACTGATGAAATTCGGATATAAATAATTAAACAACGTGGTAATATTCATATACTTTGGAAAGGCAGTAAATAGAAAAGGTATATTTGAAGATGTCTCAGTTAAAATGCAAGAAACCTCAGACACCCTGGGAATCGGCTCAACAGAAATGTCTTAGTTTGTGGTCATATTCTCAAACAGGCCAATGCAACCCTCACAAACCTCCCCACCATTCTTCTGTAACGTGTATCATTTTGAACGTGCTTGTGTGAAAGGTTTGGTACTTGCTCCTTTTCAGTATGGTGAACAAAACAACAGTGGTTAGATTTATTTGTAGCTAAATATAGGCGGTCTTGTGCGGTCTTGTGCTCCCTGCTGCGTACCGTGCAGTGACTCGCAAGAGCAGAGCTGTAGAGGACTGGCGCAGTAAATATCTGGTAGTCTTGCAGCTTCTTCTGTCAAATTGAAGGCAGCTGTTTTTTGTACTTTTAGGTAACTGGATGCAACTGAATCAGTGACAGTTGTGGGAACTACAGAAGCCTTCTTCACAGATAGAAATAACAATCTATTTTTATATAAATTTTTGCTAGTTCTGAAACTCCTGGATATAAACTCTAGGTAGTAGAAGGCAACGGCAATCCAGCACAAATTATCAGGTGTACACTGGCCCCATAAGAGGGGCAGAGATGCTGAAACATGAGGTCAGTTGTCTCCACAGCTGAAAACTTATATTCTGTAATTTTTCTGGATCTGATTTTATTGCGATACCTGGTTATCAGTTACATTTTGTCTTTTTCTGCAGTTCTGTTAGGGCTGTCATTAAGTGTGGACTGGCTCATTTGATTTTCTTAGCATCAGACTGGATAATTTCAGCCTTAGGAGAGCTTTTCTAATCTACCCCCTTGATGTTCTGGCTATGGGACCTAGACTTACGGGTTTCAGCATTGCAGCACTTAAGCCTTAAACATTTGACCTTCTAGACGGAATTCACAATCTGGAGTTGTGTGCCTTCATCCTGTAAGTAGTGAATAGGTGCTTTGTGGCGGTTTTCATGACAGGCAGCATACCGATAATAACCAAAGCTGCATAAGAGTGCATCTCTGCAGCTGGGATGGTTTTGCTTCTGATGCAGAGTAGGAAGAGATGGCTGTGGCTGCAGAGCGAGCGTTCAGAGCGGAGCGTGGCTCTGAAGCCGGGTGGTTGGACATTCACCAGGAAGAAAGGGGAGCCGAGCTGTCCAGCCCATCCTGCTCTCAGCACTGCTCATGCAGATACCCCTGGCTATATCCCTGTTCTTATTGCTGATAGCAGTGTCCTCGTCCCATCTACTGACTGCCTCTGCTCCCAGAATGAGACTTATTTTTTCCTGCTCAACACCACAGTTGCAACAGAAGGCATTAAAATACCTACTCGAACTAATAACTCGGTGATCACCATTCTCCTAAGTGGGTTGCAGCAGGCGATGAACTGGAGAACTGTTCCACTCAATATATGGTGTTGTGAAGAATGTAGGAGAAAGTCTCAGTTCTCTGTACTCCGCTAGATAAAGCTGTGCAAGCACGGATGCAAGCGGTGAGTCTGGCCTTCACTGAAATCCCACTGTACACCACAAGGCAGATGCCAAGCTACAGTAGGGTACACTTTGCTGTGTCCCTCTCCCCAATATTTCCTGTTAGCTGGTTTACTTCTGTTGAGTATAGGGCATATAGGAGGTGATGCAGATCTGGGAATATCCGTCTGGCACCTGAGGATGACAGGACACGGTCGCTCTTGGCATTACCCCACCTGAGCTCTTTGTGCGACTCTCTTGGAAGCTGTCGCTGATGCTGACCAGGGCTTAAGTGAACAAGGAGCACGCTTGGCTGGTGTCAACTGGTTGGTGTTGCTCCATTGCTATTTCAATAACAGTCATCCGTACAAAACCAAAAGCATGCCAGGACAGTGAGCTTGTAAAGTCCACAGGAAGTTTTTGCTTCTCTGCATGCTTCTGCTGATAATAATTCGTAGCAATTTGGTCAGTCTAGCAGAGGTAAATAATTTTGCTGCCACCTGGGATATTTGTTAGCTGATTCAGCACTTTATTACCTAAGAGGTAATCATCTCTTATCGATATGTGCAGGCTAGCACAGTAATACTTTTATCTGTGTTAGGAGAACGGGAGTTTGTCTACACAGGGTCATTCAGGAAAACTAATCCAAATTGATTTTTAAAGTAGATTAGTTAAATTAGGTTCCATCTCTCCGAATTCACTAAACGACCAAATTTAAGTTAGTTAAATTAGATCAAATCCTTGTTTAACCTTTCTGGTTCAGAATTGCAATGGCCTTAATTTGATTTATTTTAATTCAATTAAAAAATTAAGACAAACCTAAGTGTGCTGACTTATATTCCAAATCAGAGACTTCGATCTAACTTAACTGGAGAACTTTAAAGCCAAATGTTCAGTTAATTGGGGTTCAAGCTTGAGTGTCCCGAGTGAACAAGTATCTGGAAAAGAAAATACTGAGCAAATGATTTGTTCCATTTTTTTAATTGTAAAAGATAAATAACGTCTGATGGAATTAACATACTCCTGCTACGGCTGAAAGTCTTGTTTGTGTCCTGAGTAAATATTTCATGCATGAATTTAAAGACGAAAGAGAACACTAATATTTGACAGGGAAAGAATTAATTGTATCTGCTGATAAAAATAGTATTATTAATTCACTGTAATTTGAAACTATGTACGCAAAATACCTGATGATAGAGCTATCGGAGCTTGCCCAGCACTAACAGCCAGGAGTTATCCAGCTGTATCTTACATCTGAATGTGTTACTGTGTGTATCAGTGTGGTACGTATGCAGTATTTTGTTTAACCTTCCTACGCTTTTAATGTAAAAGATAATGATGTGTGTCATGAGCAGATTATACAGGGGCTGGTAACAATATGTATGTGACAATTCCCTCATTCCGTGTGCCCTCCGCCTCTGGCAATCTCAGTGGCCAGGGGAGCTGGCCTGACCTTGACAGGGGCTTGCAGAGCAGAAGGACTAAATATTCAGTTATGAACACTGGGAGTGAAGTGAGGTCTCTGATGTGGACTGTTAACTACAGTATTAGTCAGACTAACATTGTCTCAGCCAGTTCTTTCCTGATTTATGTAGCAAGCCTCAGTGGCATACTGCTTATTTATCACTGATAAACTGTTCTTGCACAAAACTTTTTTTTTTTTTTTTTTTATATTCAGTCTCTCACTGCTGTGGGCTTTTGATAACATTATGATTTATACTTACCCGTGTTTTTGCCTGACAGTAGTTGAATAACAATAAAATTCCTGTTGATTTTGGGTGGTCAGAAGAAAACCTAGAGCTACAACCAATGTATTAATCAGTGCCACCCATCAAAATGCTATGGGTCAAAGCAAAACTTGATATAAAAGTTATTTTATTTTGTTATCTTAGTGAATGGCATAAAGTATTTCCTAGGTTTCCTTATCACTGGTAATGCATTAACATTGGCTCATCCTCCTTCATAGTGTGCTGCTAATCGATAAATTATTTTGATTTGTGTTTTTTTTTTTTCAAAGAGTGTATAATCTAGAATCAAATTAATCTTTGTGGAAGAGTGAACCTGCATGTTTTCTGGATTCAATTATTCGCATTTCTTCAAATGTCTGGTTTTGTTTGGCTGGAAAACTGCTTTCTGAATTTATAGATGGTTTCAGAACATTATTTTACCACTGCATAATGACAAAAGCAATTTAAATTTACAAATTATTTTTGACATGGGAAGCCAATAATAGTGGTAAATAGTCTATAGTTTTCCCAGCTGAGCAAATAGGTTGCTTGTAGAGTCCAAAAAATGGAAACAAAACAAGCACAGCACACAATGCAATAAGTCTGTTACTATCACAGAGAAGCACATCATACTCTCTACAACCAAGATAACAACAAATTTGTTGCACTGTTCCAGCACCTTAATGGTACGCAATGCTGCAAGAATAATGTCAGCTGCTCGTGGCAGTAGATCTGTGTCAAAAAGAGTAAAAAACTCTGAAGACGCTTGTTTGAAAATTATACTGTATTTATTCAAGATAAAAACATTGGATGGGCTGTTTCCCACTTCCTCTCCCTTCTGAAATTCAAATCCCAAGCTACTTTGGTGTTGCTGACTTTCTAAAGTGTTGGCTAATCAATTAGAAGGAGCAGGATATGAATTGGTGACAAATCATGCATAATTTTCAATGAAAAGTGAACATACCAAATGTTCTGAGGTATAGTCTACATGCTAAAGCTTATTCATTTGTTTTGGAGCATCTTTAGCTATGAAATTATTAAATGCAAATTAGCACCTTAAAATTAAAATAATACTAAAAAAACCCAAAAGGAATATTCAATGGCTGAGTGCATGTCAAAACTAGTGAACACCTTGCCAATTCACTCTTGAGTCTTTCAGTACCCCTCTTTATGTTGTTCTCCTAGTAGACTGTGATCACCCTCAAGTATTGGTCATGTAGTTTATGTCCTGTGTTAGAAAAATGCCCTTTTCTGTCTTCTGATGTTTGATGCCTTTACAGCCAGTGGGTGTCCTGGTTTTGTCTGGGATAGAGTTAATTTTCTTTCTAGTAGCTGCTGTAGCACTGTGGTTTGGCTTCAGTATGAGAAGAATGTTGATAACACGCGGATGTTTTCAGTTGTTGCTAAGTGGTGTTTAGACTAAGTCAAGGATTTTTCAGCTTCTGATGCCCAGCCAGCGAGAAGGCTGGAGGGGCACAAGAAGTTGGCACAGGACACAGCCAGGGCACCTGACCCCAACTGGCCAATGGGGCATTCCATACCATTATGAAGTCATGCCCAGTATATAAACTGGGGGGAGTTGGCCTGGGGGGGAATTGCCGCTTGGGAACTAACTGGGCATCGGTCGGCGGGTGGTAAGCAATTGCACTGTGCATCACTTGTTTTGTATATTCCAATTATTTAATTATTATTATTATTGTCCGTTTATTATTGTTATTATTATCTTTATTAGTGTCTTCCTTTCTATTCTACTAAACTGTTCTTCTCTCAACCCACGAATTTTACTTTACTTTCCCTGATTCTCTCCCCCATCCCACTGGGTGGGGGGAGTGAGCGAGCGGCTGCGTGGTGCTTAGTTGCCGGCTGGGGTTAAACCACAACACCGGGTGCAACTTTTCCATGTTTCCATTATAGTGAAAACGTGAAATTTTTTGTGCCTTACTGGAATTCTGGTGTATGGGCTATAAACGGCAGGATTTCAGTAGCAGGGTGCTGCCAGGGGTACCCCTTGTAGGAGGAGGCCAAGAGCTGTCCTGTGCGAGACCCGAGCAGTTCAAGCCAGCTCTGGAAGAACCCATAGTGTGCCAAAACTTCA
Organism: Buteo buteo; assembly: GCF_964188355.1. Lineage (NCBI taxonomy): Eukaryota > Metazoa > Chordata > Aves > Accipitriformes > Accipitridae > Buteo > Buteo buteo. The sequence continues at coordinate 6,016,068 of NC_134184.1, read as the reverse complement.
GCCAACCAGGGGAGCATATGATGCCTCCGCTTAGACACGTTTAAGAAAAAGCCTCAACTGCTAGGAGTAGGAGACATAGGAGGAGGTACATGAGGAGATACGTGAAGAGGTGCATTTGGAGACCAGGGAGGAGGAACATCAGAGAGGTGTGGAAGAGGACATCGTTGGAGATGCAGCTGGAGACGTCCTCCTGGAAAAAGATACTCCATGGCAGAGGAGGGACGCTCCCAATAGGACTGTGACCTGTAGGCAACCAACGCTGGAGCTAGCAACCCCCAAACGAGGACTGCGTCTTACGGAGGGACCCATGCAGAAGCAGGTACGCCCCCGAAGGGACTGCAGCCCACGTAGGACCCATGCTGCAGCAGATACACCGCCCAAAAGGGATTGCCGCCCATGAAGGACGCACGCCGAGGAGGTGTACCTCGGAAGGGACTGCAGAGCATGGAGAACCCACGCTGGTGCACGAACACACCCAAAGGGGCTGCAGCCTGTGGAAGAGACCACAGGAACCCACAAAGGAGCAGAGGAGCAGGAAGAAGCAGCGGAGGAAAACTAAAGTAAAATTCCCTGAGTCAAGGCTGTTTTGCCCGCAACATCTGATTAGATGGATTGTCGGTGACAGGTTTCAAAAGTGCTTCTTAAATACTCTTTTTGGTAAGTGAAGCTCAAACTTGTGATTCTGTGGGAAATTAAAAAACTGTAAGGAGTTCTAAATTCAGAATGAGTATAGGAATTTTCAAGTCTTTCAGGGAAGGATAATTCTGTTTTATTTGGGAAGCTACGTATTTACCCCTCGAAAGTAAAGATGACCAGCAGCCATCTTGATTTCTGCAACAGTTTGGCTGTGCTGCGGCAAACAAGAATTAAATTGGAAGGAATAATTAAAAATTACTTGTGCAAACATCTGTTGCCTATTATTGCAGGTACTGCTGGCATGATCACTATATCATTTTTCTTACCAACAAAATAATATTTCATCCTCACTCAAAATTTCTTCTAAAAATGGCACTTTTTTCTAGTAACCAAATTAGTAGATACTCTTGTTTTATAAGTCTCGTATTCAGAGGTTTACTTCTGGTGAGTTTATTCCTATAAAGTTTCCTTAAGGAAAATGTTTGGGGCTGGCATATTTTGATTTTTTTTCTTTGTTATCATAAGTTTTATCTATAGGTTTTTCATTTAGTGGTTTTCTTCTTCCTGTACCTTTCCTCCGTCTCTTCTTCCATCTGCTACTGGTGATAGTGTTTTGTTCTGCTTTCATTAAATATTACCCTGTTTTTCCTTTAATTACAGGAGGTGTTTCTATTTTGTCAAAGATAAATTTGCTAGTTCTGTTTGTGTTGGTGTTGAGAGAAACGCTAGTACTTCATGTCTTCTGGTTAATTTATTTCTTAGTTTTAATGCTAATCTGGTTAAGACATGATGAACAGTATTCTGTGGACCTCATTTTTTTTCTGTCCAGAGCCTATTTTGACACTCAAATTAATGCTTTCCTATTTGCTCTATATTTACCCAGAGCTTAAGTTTGATATTTTTCTATACCCAGTGGTTTTGGTTCTTCAAAAATTATTTTCAATAATTTCAACTTGAAAATTTTCACAGAACTGTAGGCAGATGGGGCAGTTAATTATGAAAGTGTTATTGAAACTTCTAAAATTTAAGACACAAGAGTTTAAGAACCATTTTTTGAAGCTTTTTAGAGTGAAGCTTTTCATTAGAATTTTTAGTTGTACAGTATATCATTGCATAAGTGCTGGTGAAGACACCTCAGTTTCCAGTGCTAATTTATTGGGCCAATGCCTTAGACCTTTTTTTGTAAAATAAAACAAGATGGAGCCAGTCTAATATTTTAATAGTGAAACAGAACCATGCACAGTTCGAACCATGCCTCCCATGCTGGTTAGAGCTTCTTGCCTGTACCACATTGTCTCATTCCATTTCTTTCTACCTGGAAACTTTATAACAGTCTTTATAGCATGTCTGATAATGAAAAGTTTCTATCTCGTGCCCTATGAAAATTAGACAATGCATTTGAATGTTCCAGGACTTCTGATTTTAGACCTTTGAACATGCTGTATCTCCTCCATGTGACACTGTACTGGACTACACCAGGCAACTGCCTTTCTATATTCTTCCTGGTAGAAATTTTTCAGATACCTTTTTTTGAGGTTTCCTCTTCTTATTTGCCTGGTGTATCACTTAGCCACTAAAAGATCAGCCACCTCAAATACTTAATGTAACCAGAGCCTTCAGACTGCTCAGTTTTCATAGTCTTCTGGTATAATGAAGGGCAGGAAATCTTACCAGAAAGGAAGATGGGAAAGATCTGCTGGCATAGTGCTTCTTGCCAGTAGACCCTTACCAGCAGCTAGGATGGATGGATAGTGATTTTGAGTTCTTTCTTCAAAGCAATAAGACTTTGTGATTCCAGGATGTAATTCCTTCTAAAAGGCCTGGAAAAAACAGGGTTCTCAGATTTGCCCTCAAGACATTGCTTCTGAAGTGCATTTGCTCTGTTATCCTGTCTAGCATTGGGCCTGCAAGACTGTCTTAGAGCCATATAACTTGCACCAACTCAGCATTACCAGGAGAAATTTCCTTTATCCCATTAGCCAGGTGGAGGGTCAGCACTCAGCCCACTGCCATCCCAGAGCAGTTAATGACTGGTGTTCCTTGTCTTACTGAGGGAGCCTGTGGAGATCTTGTCATATTTTTCCCAGTTACATATTTGTTCCAGACATGTTTGTGAATGTACACAGGTACAAGATGTAAACTTCAGGGGATGGCGTTTCTTCAGATTGAAACATGTACGTTGATTTATGTAAGTGAGGGAGGCTGGAAGAGTTCAGCTCTCACTGAAATGGGAAGCTTGTGATTACCTACTCAAGAGATGATGCCTAATTTAACAGGGAACTTCTACATATCCGAGGAAGCAAGAAGAGGAGTTATTTTCAAGGAGTGGCAAGACTCTTTCCTGAATAAATTAGAAGTAATTAGATTATGGGGGTAGGGGGAGAAGTAGTAAATACATTGCAAGGGAGGAAACTTAATTCTGTCTGGACCCCCAGGGGAGCGCAAAGAGGACATTACCTGTGCAAGTGAGAGCATGCTACTAGGAGTGGGCTCTCGGTAGTGAAGGCTGTCTGTTAGGATAGGGCATGCACGAAATCTCAGTGTGTGTGTCAAAGTCACCTGGGTAAAAGGGGAGAGAAGGCTTTCAGATTTGACCTTGGGGTAGGTAGGCTAAATCCTTTTTCCTTCAATTCCTCACTTTTGTTTCTTACAGCTATTTGTAGCTGCATTGACTACTTTGGATATGGTAAATTAATACTTGGGTTTAAACTCAGCCTACTTTGAATAAAGAAGGATTTCAACAGAACTAGCTGAAAACAAAGCAAGTTTCCTAATCGAAATGCACAGAAAATTTACAGTATGGCAAGAGCCGTGCTTATCCACCTCATTCTTCAAAGTGGATGAGAAAGATGCCACCTTCATAGACAGTATATGCATCAGGATGCCCAGAGTCAGGAGGGGAAGAAGTGTCTTCCAGTTGCAAATAATAAGAGCAGCTACAGACTGCACTTTCACCTCCCCACAACTTCGTCCAGAGAAAAAGGCCTGTTTAACCAGATTCTGTGTGAAAACAGATTAATTTTCTAGAGAGCAAACCTCCAAAATGTATATACGAGTATGTAAGATGGTTATGGGGCACCTGACATGTCCTTACCAGAGTGAAAATAAAATGTCTTCTGATGAAACTGGGCAAATCTTCAATCAGGGCTGGTGTGCAATTAAGAACAGTGCAATTACAAAGAGATAGAGCTTATCAACTTCTTTTTTTCCCCCCCTACATTTAGTAAACTATGTTCCATTTGACCCAGATTACTGTGTCTAACCGACATAGGTGCTACGGATGTATTAGCTTGGGACAGAGCTGCCTTGAGCATCTGCACCTTGTAATGCGTTACTTGATGTGGATGTGCCTTCAGCAGCTTTAGAGAAGTTTTGACATAAATTCTATAAATACAGCTGTTTTTTCAACAAATCACAAAACATAATCAGCAAATTTAAAGTGAATTGTAATAACTTATGATCCATTTTTTCACAGATAAGGGTATTTACAGCAGTCTGTCTGGTTTGGGTTTGGGCTTAAATCTCAGGCTCATCTGTTCGTCTTTCTGAATCAGCACACTAAGCTCTGAAAGTAATTTTTTATGTCAAGATTAAGCTTACTTTAGAGAATCTTTTGAAACTTTTCTGTAAGATTTGTATTAAAATGTACAATTTTTCTCTTGCACTGTCCTTGTTAGAGACTCGTTGAGTAGGTGGACTCTGGATGTTGTCTGTCATGGAATTTCATGTTTCAGCTCCAAGTAGCATGACACCGGTCAAACCACAAGCAAACAAGACAGCAGGTATTTCAAAATGATGCAAATATGGATGTACTGCTTACAAACATGCTGAAGCAACTATATTTCAAGCTTGAGGTAGTTTTCTCAAAGGCCCAAGATAATACTCAGGTTCAAGACTTGGTTGTTTTCTTTTATGTGGGAATGGTACTGTATAAGCAGACTGGCAGATTTTTGCCCTTGATGAAATTTGAGCTATTAATTATTGTTCTGTTCAGTTGGTGTCATTTTTCAGTGTTCTTCAGTAGCTTGCCCTTTCTGTTCATGATGAACGTAACAGTTCTCTGTGTGTTAAGCAAGACTATGGACAGAGAAACTGTCTCAATATAGTTAGGTTTTGGACTGGAGTGTTGGTGAGAAGGAGAACAGTCTCATTCTGTCTTATGTTGACAGCTTAAATCCCTGCATGAACTTATATAAACTTGGAGTTTCTTTTCATTTTTCTGTAAATACAAAGCATTATTCCATTATGGTTTTCTGACAAAGCCGAGCACTGGTTGCAACTGTCGTTACATTATGTGACCATGAGCCAAGGGCTTTTAACTTTCTTTTGGTGTAATATGAATAAAATCTTCTTCTTTCTTCTTTCTCTTGGGAAGGAGATTGTATTAAATGAGAATGTTTTTTAAAGTTCTGAAGGTCTGAATAGCAGAGGAATAGGAAGAATAGGATGCATTATTAGCATGTTTTTTCTTTTCATCGTGATTCAATTAAGCTTAAAATAACCCTCTCTAATTACTGCTCTGTTTGACGCTGTCAAAGGGCTGGGGGTTGTTTTACAATTTAGCAACTGTACTATGGTTCTAGACATCCTTTTGTTAAAAAAAAAAAAGAAAGAAAAAACCATTACACTGATGTTTTAGACTTTCTTTTTATAGGATATACTCAGTATATCCTCATACCACTTGCCGTGGTGATTTGCTGTGTGGTAAGGAGCTGAATGCTGAAAACAGAGATAATATGGGGAGCATCACGCATGTGTGGTTATGACAGCTGACAGGAGAGCTCAGGCACTGCAGAGAGGGCAGGAATGTCCACAGAACTGCTGCTGATAAAGATTAGTGAGTAATATCCTAATTTCCTCCAAATGAAGGGTAAAACTAAAAGGTTATGTAAGGGTACCTGAGCTCAGTGCAGTCAAAGATCTCTTGTCACTGTGTTTTGCCAACTCCTGTTCCCTATCAATCAAGGTGTGAAGGATGTCTCTTTCTGAAGGCAGTGTAGGTACAGTATTTTCAAGTATTGGGATAATAGCATTTAGATAAGCTGTATTCTTAATGTGATTTTCTGCTTTCTTCTCTTCAAGCAGTAATACAAGAAGAGGGGGGTTTGGTAGGTTGTACCTTCATTCTGTGGCATAATTGGATGGTGACAGGTTTGAGAAGCGTTGAACATGCTGAAGCAAAAATCTTCTGCCGACCTTGTTACTGGGGCTGACTGAAGCTGTTGGGAAGACCTGGAGGAATAACTTTATGACACATTTGGCTTTGACAGTGTTTACTTCTAAACAGCTTCCCGTTTCCGTGCAATTTCCAAGCTGAACCTACTTGATATTGACAGGTAATATTTTAATGGATAGATTGATTGGACTGGCAGAATGAATTAGCCATCAGCTTGACAACCATATAGCATTATGTTGTGTATCTGTTTACTCAGCACTGGGTGAAATGCAAGAGTCTATTGAAAATCAGATTTCCATGCTGCTTTGTCAAAGCAAATTTAATCACAGCTAGAACATGTGGCATCCATCATTTCCACTTCAGAAGGCATCAACAGGCACAGATCAGCAACAACAAGCAGTGCTGCCACTGCTGTCTTTGACTCACATGGAAAATTAAATTTTACCATAGATTTTTGATAAATGATGCAGTCTCACCCATCAACCATGATTACTTAAGTGTTCTCTATTAAAGTAATCCCCAATAGCTTTGTATCTAGAAGCAAGGTCTTACTCCATTTGGCTTTGAGTCACTCCTCCTGATGTGGGATAGGCTTTTGGATATTGCCTTTGCAGATTAGACAGTGCTTTCCATTTGTTTTTCTTCAAAATCTCAGATCTGCCTGCCTGGCTGCCTATTTTTACCTGCATTTTAGTGACCAGCTCAGCTACATACTGTAATTTATTCTGTGTTTTTCTCTGAAATTTCACATTAATGCATCTCTTTCTACCCTCATGGAGATCAGGGTAGCAGATTATATTATAAGAAATCTCAAGGTAACTTAAGGAGTGAAACAATACAGACGACATGTAAAGATGCAAGCAGATGCTTTGTTCATGCCTCAAGTATGGTAGAGGGCATTTTAATTCTTCAGATTTACATAAAATGATGAAAATCATTGTAAGTATTAGTTCTGCACATTTTACTTTAAAAAGTTTTCATCTCCTTTAATTTGTCACAGACACTGAAACTACTCCAGTTTAAAAGCTAAGTAATATTTTTTTTGGCGTGGTCTGTTTTCCCCTCTTCCACTTCCATTTAGAATGACCAAGCACATGTTTTGTAACACCGCTGTCTATTGCCATGATTCTTGTTAAATTTTAAACTGACGTGTTAATGCCTCCATAACTGTGAGTCCAAAGCCTTTTTCTTCCAGACATGAAGATAACAGCACCATTTTTCTAATTCCTACTAATTGAGCTATGATTCTTTAAGATTGTCTCATGTCTTGTACTGTCTCTTGTAATGTCCTCAAAAATTATGTCATTAATTGAGAGGAGCTCATAGTCACTAATAGGTCTTCTGAAAATTGTTTCACGTTTACTGTTTTGAATTACAGTACTGGTCAAAAATATCTTGCCTATAGACTATGCAAGTTCAAATAATAATGCTTCCTGTGTTTCTACGTTTCCTCTAGCATCAATATTCAGCTGCTTATAAATATTTTTGTACTTACAATACAATTTCTAAATTGCTTTTCTTTATAGTGTTACTATTAGTGGTATCAATATTTTGAACCAAATGTCTGAATATGCTTTTTTGCCTCTTTTCCTTGAGACAAGCTGTTGCCTTTACATTTCCACAGATAAAAATTGTATGTAGGTATGCGGTGGTAACCTATGGATGCTGATTAAAGTGTGAACTTTTCTTCCACTGATGTAAAGCAACATCTTAATTAAAACATATGGCCATATTTATTTCACGTAACTTAGAAGGCTGGCCTTGACATGTTAATCTGAATTAGTTGACTAATTTAGCTGAGGCAATTCATTTATTTATAGTCAAGGTGGAGAAATACATATTCCAAGGGATGATTCCCCATTCGAAGACAGGCACCTAAAAGAGGCCAGCTAAGTCACCTTCTGGAGGTATCCGTCTCTCTTGACTGTAAAAGGTGCCCGGATGAGTAGTGTTACCTAGGAATGTTAAGCGATAAGCAGGATTTGAGGGGGAAACATGGCCAACAAGCGCTGCCTCTTTGATATATGGCGCAATACAGATGTATTGCAGGGACTGCTGGTGCAGTACAGATGTGTCGCACACCTGGGAAAGCTGTAAGAAGTTGTGAGCGATGCTCGGTCTGTGATTTGTACTGATGCTACACAAACGCTGCACAAGCGAAACGTGTATTTAAAGGCTTATGTGCTGTAACTTCTCCCTTAGTCTCCCAGGTAGCTGCCCGCCAGACGTACTCTCTGAATTTTCTGTTATCTGCACTTGGACATCTGTATCAGGGACATTTGTGTAGAGTGACAGTTGAATACATACAAGAACTAATCAATCCCTAAGGGTGCAACAGTTTTGTCTCTGTCAAACTGGTTTATTTCTGGTTTTCTTAGAAAAATATGAAGCCGATGAAGTATAGCTTACCTTTCAACACCAAAAGGTGTTTCTTCCCAAAGGCTGCGAGATGTTCAAGATTTATGACTTTTTCTGCTGTCTGATTTGCCAGTCTGCATGATTTATGATGAGCCTGTCCCTATGCTAGCTATCAGATCGTCCTTTTCAAACCAGAGTTTCTTGTGTTAATAGTCAGTGCAATTCATAATTACTTGTCACTGGGCCTGACTATTATCTGGGGGAATTGATAAGCACCCACCAAGTAGCAGGTCTTGCTTGTTGATCCACGTTCTTCTGTGTAGGTCTTACAACTTAAAGGTACACTCAGGGTGATAACAATAATTAAAAATGTAGAGACCTGAATTTTAGACACCTAAACTAGCTATGATGAAGGTTAGCTGCGGTGTCTGATCGTAAATAACAGGTGAAGTGTGGACTGGGATAGCCAAGCACAGTATGGCTTTCCATCCCCTCGCAATAGCTTCCAAATACAGCTGACCTAGTTTGTGTGCCCCCTGATCTTGCCCAACTTGAAAATTTATTGGTTCATCTATGCATGCCTGGATTGAGTGTCAGGCTGCTGCTTTGGGAACAAAGAGTGAGGAGAAACTGCTCAGTTTATGTATTATCTTACTTCATGCCAGCAGAGTAGTTTCACTGGATTTTCAGAACAAGGCTGTTCTTGGATGCTGAAGCAACTCGTTAATGCAAAGTCTACGAACCTCCATCTGAGCAATAGTAATTCTGAAGTGTCTGGAATGGTGGTGGGCCTGTGTGCTTGGGATTGCCGCCTTGCCTGGCATATTGGGTTTATTGAGACCGTGCATGTATGTGGTTTTTTCTTTGATATGAGAAAATATTTTAGTTTGCATTCTTCACTCATTTCTGTTCCTGAGAACAGCCTAATTAGAAATGTCCGGAATAAAAAGATGAATTGAGGCAGAAAATTCATTTTGATTGTAGCCATCCAGTCTAGCAAAGAAGTAATAGCGCTGCTTCAAATTCTTGAATAATGGAGGAAAATAAAGATAATATAGCTGAATTGTATTGATAAATAACTTTATTCTAGCTTATTTTAAAACAAATAACCTTTTCTTAAATTTTTATTACAAAATTTCCAGACCTTTTTTGATATCATAGCGTCCCAAAACTATTAAATTCATGAAACTTTAAAGTTTCATGACATTTTTCCTAATATAACTGAGTAAAAAAAATAGAAGTTGCTATTTTAGGTTTGATAACTGCTTTATATGCAGTGCAGAAAAGAGACGAATAGGCTTAGGTGGTGTTTTGAACAAAGTGAAAATATTACTCTTTCCTATGTGTCTTTTTATTCAGTAAAGAAATTTGTGTCCAGTTGAACAATGTGATGTTGGGGCCTTGTTAGGATATTATCCACTCTACTGAATTAAAGGCTTTTTCGGCATTTTATGGAGCTTTCTGTAATCACATGTTCTCAATCATTTTAGCAGTAATGTAACAATTTCTTGCTCTTGTATGTATACATCCATCAAGTTTTAAATTATATGCAATCTTTTTACAGCAGTTTAACAGGGGAGGAGTAACGCATGAAGCAGCAGTAAACATTTACAAGCCAATGCTCGTCAATTATCACTTGGCTAAATACATTTTAAAGACCAGGGTATCCTGATTTACTCCAGTGACAATCTGGTAATTGCAGCAAACACAATTTAGAGCGCACAGTTAAGGAAGAAAAGATGGTAGGGAAACCTAGGGGGATGGAGATCTGGGATTGGAAATAGCTGCTTGACTGCTCATGGAAGCTTGTGTTTTTAAGAAAGCAAGATGTTGCTTTTTCTCTCAGTTTAAGCTTTTTTTTGTTGTCTTTTTTACAACACAGGGGACGAAAGTGGAAAACTTTAATGAAAGCACACATCTATTGTAGAGGAGAGCACCAAGACTTTTAATATAACTAGTGACCTGAGTGTACCATGACCTGTGTTATCATCTGTCTCTAAAGGAAAAGAAATCTCTCTTCAATTTTTGTTTTGGTAATTACAGACCCTTGTGCTTCAGAAGTCTGGGCTTTGGTTGTTTCCTCTCATGTGAGTGATCCCTGAGTGTACGGTCTTCATTTCAGAGTCATCCTCACTCATATTGGAGTCTCTTCAGCGAACTCCAGAGGAAAGGGAAAAAAGGTCTTCATCACCAAGGTACATGACATGTGCCATGAGTTGGCAGGTTAATTCAATCAAAATCAGCTTCCAACTCATTCTTTCCTCCCAAGTAATTTAATTTGAAAGAAAGGTACTGGACTTCACTCTGTTTCCAAAAAACTTGTGTGTGATGACTGATACATGGTGTTCCAGCTCTGCCTTTAAGTTGTCTCTGTATTCCTACGGAAGTTCATACTTACAGTTTCTCCTCAGCTACGGCATATCATTCAGACACTGTCTAGACTTGGTTTTTTTTTTCCTTTTGCTGAACACAGGAAGTCACAGAAGTTTCCTTGAAGTCCTCCATACTGGGTCCCTATACCTGAGGCCACTTGAGTAAGCTCCATGAGGGAACATCTCATCAGTAACCATAACCTAGTCAGGCTGACTATGCTGTGAATTGCCTGAGATGATCCAAATCACCGAGAAGACCTCTTCCTGTTCCAGCTGCTGTCATTTCTTGTCTCTTACAGCCAGTATCTGCTCTCTTCAAGGGCAGTCAATTAGTCAGGCTTGAGCCCTCTTTCCCTGTTGGAAACTATTGTCATTTCTTGGGAAGCCATGGGATGGGACTGAATAGCACTGGACAGTTTCACTGTATTCTGCACTGCTCTGCCTCAGGTCACAAGTCTTCCAAGAGTTTCTGGATTGAAGTGAGGTTAATTTCTAGCTCTCTTGTCCTCTAAGAACGTAGATGTGTCCTTATGCATGCTTATGCAGCAGCATGCTCTGGCAAGGTCACAAAGTGGCAGACTTAATTTTTGGGAGATTCTAAATATGAATCTGTTCATGGCAAAACACTGTCTTCTCCAGATGGAGGCTTGTTCCTGGTTTCCTCATTTACACTGTGAATAAAGCTTTGAGTCAGACCATTGAGGTAGACGTGCATAGATCTTTCTCCTATAATAAGCTCCCTGAAGAAGACAAAAAGTGTTTGAACTCAAGCCAGATTTTATCTGAGTCAAAGTTAGAATAAGTAACTTCTTAAATCCAGAAAACCCAGAGTAGCTAGATAAGATGGAATGAAAAGAAACTATACAGCATTTTTGTTGATTTAAAAAATCTGCTACCCACTGTGCCTGTTCAAAAGGTTTTTGCTTCCAGGCAGTTATAACGGCTCTAAATAGCAGCAAATGCTGCACTGACTCCTCTGATACTGAGGAATTTTCCTTCCAGCTATCTCTCTGAGGTCTGGGTGTTTGCTTCTAGCTCTGGGCAGTCTCTACGTGAGCTGCAGCATCCCCAGTCTGAGCTGTGACTCCCTTTTCTCTTGGCAGGCACTGCAGTCTCTGGAAGGTAGGTCCTTCTCGCTATGCTCAGTAGTTCCCCAGAATAAAGACGGTCTCCCCTCCTTCCCTCTGCCTTACTGGTTTTTTTGAAGGAATATCACACACTTGTGCACAAATGTAAGCAAGCATACGCATGCATTCGAGCTTTCCTGTTAAGGTCTAACGTATGGTTCTCCTGCATTCCCTCTTATACCAAAGTAAAGTTTATATTGAAGGAAGGCCGTGTCAAAATTATTTCATAGCCTCAGACAGATGAAACGCTTAAGCTCATCTACCTTGTCATGCTCTCTGTAAAAAGATTATGAACCTACCTCCAGGGACGAAGGATCTCACATCTCTGTATTATGGCCGGGTTCTTTATTCTAGTTCTTCCAGAACGGCTGGTTTGTCCACAAAGAAACGGACAGTTCAGGGTGTTCTGATGAATTGCAGAAAAGGACCCACCAAGATCATGTGCTTTATTTAGTGGAGGTATTTTTTGCACTGCAGTCATGGCCACAGGTACCTCCTTATGAAAACACAGAATGTTCTGAACTACTACTTCCATCTTAAAAAGTCAGAGACATACTTCATCTAATATGTAAATTTTTCAAGATCACAACATCAGCTATTCATCCCCATTCATGAATGGGTAGATCCAAGTCATGAGAAGACTACTGCATCTTACTAGAAACTGTATATTTTTAGGGGTCAAATTTTGTGCTAATAGATTGCAGGGGACATTATATAAACTGATAACAACTTGCTTGCAAAAACCTATATTTGTCATATGCGTCGTGTCTTCTAGGATAGAGATGGCATGGAAGTCCTTCTGTCTGAGCCTTCTGAGGCAATGTTGTACAGAGATGGTGTCAAAATTGCTAACAGATATTAACTCTATAGACTTTCAGTTTAATTAGAATATTCCTCATTTTCCCTAAAAACATTATTCACTATAGCTTAATACCCTTAGTATCACTGAAACCCTATCTTTTTACCCTGGCAGGGCAAAATCATTCAGACCCTCACTCTATTCATTTTGTAGGCTGAATGAGTAGAAACTAGACCAGTTTTAACTTGACAGTCATTTCCAAACAAATAACTTTCTTCTGATTATACACGTCCTTCTAGCAGATATCTTCCTTCCTGTATTGGAGCTCCAGGCTACTCCTGCAGTTGGTTGAGAAACTTCTCAGTGTCGGGGGTCTGCAGAGAACCTACCTGGTAGTTAACTCGTAACTTCCAGAAACCATTGCTCCATTGCTGTGGGTAATGAGGACTTGAGTAAAGCTCTTGTGATCTCTATCCTTACGCTCTCAGTCTTTTAGACACTCACAGACTCAAAAGTTAAGTATGTGCATCATACGCACATGAAAGAACAAGAGTCATGTTTAACGGCCTCGAAAAGTGTGTAGAGAACTGATACTTGTATAGAGCTGCAGATATTGGTGGAGTCAGCAAACCAACTGCATTGTTGAGGAAGAGTGTGCGTGTTTGCCTGTGCACCCAAAATTGCTGCCTTGCTGTACCGTGCTAGTGATAGATAGCTTAGTGAAGTGATCTGTCGGTCTTTGAAAAGGCAAAGAAAAAGGAAATGGAAAAAGGGAGTCTAGATGAAAAACTACTTGTCACATCTTGCAAAAATGATGGATGGTTCAAAAGGAATCTCGCCTTCAATGAATGAATATAGAAACGCATAAATCTGAAATAAATAAAATGTTGTGACTTCAATGTTGCTTTCTCTTTCCTGGATTTCTCTGTTGTTTTCTTCAGTGTCTCACTTCCCCGCCTCCCCTCCCCTCCTTGTGATTCTACATTTACTTTTCTTCCCTGTCAGCATATGGTTATTCTTTATCATTTTTATGTTCTTCGTGGATATCCCATATTGATACTCTTCTTCCCTTTCAACCTGTTCTGCCTCTGGTTTGTTCTTCTCTTTGTTCTTTTGGTAGCCAGACGAATCTTGCTTCCCCCCTCTTTTGCAGCCTGCATACTCCTTGGAGACTCTCCTTCCTCCACCATATCTGTATCTTCTCCGTTATTCCAGGGCAGACGTCTCAAGGGCAGTCACACTGGCTCCCACGCTGCCTGCCATTTCAGACTGCTTAGGCTGAAGGAAGACTAGGGATTTTCAAGGCTTGGTCTCCAACTGCTCCTTCTGTTCCCCCATGAAGGCAGGGTTTTGGGAACCCTGCGATGATGTTCCCTTTGCCTTTGCCATTCCAAGAGCCTCATGTCATACGGACTTCTGTAGTACTCGTATCTCTCCCTCTTGGACCTGCGTAAGATTTAAATCCTCAGTGAGGATGATGGCATGACCTGGAGTGTGACCTGCTCGTTGGGTCTAGCTCAATGAGGCCTGAAACTACAGCTATTAACTTGTCATTAACAATTATAGAACTGCAGAAGCTTTTGAGTGTATAGTAGATTAAAAATGATAATGTAGACGAGAATCAGTAAAACTAATATGGCATATAACTATGAGCTGAACAAACGTTTTAATAAAAATTTCAAATTTTGCCTGTACAAGTAGCTTTTTGAAAAGGAGAATATATTAGTTAAGTAAGCTAAAAAAATTAGGACTGTGAAGTTTCCCATCCCATGGCACCGCAACAGAATTCTGTAAAGCCTTCCTCCACTGAAATTAACTGTTTTATTTTTGTAGTAGATAATCATATTTTGGTATTCAACTAGTACAGAATACTTTTTACTCTGAACTTATTAGCAATTACTAGAAATAATAGGGAATAATGTTTCTTATGCTGTTACCTTAATTATAGCTTCTTATGCTAATTCTTACATTTAGTTTTAAATACAGAGATAGGTCTTTATTTTAACTGTGTAACATTTGGAGAAAGATGGAGTCATAATGGAGCTTTTCTAGATTGTTAGGCAACTCTTTTTTTCTTTTTTTTTTTTTAGAAAAAGGCTTTATATAATCTCAATGTGTCAGTTATTTTTAATGAATCCATATTGATTGAATGCTTATGGAACGTTCCTAATATAAAATATGTTGGGTAGAGAACAGTATTTTAAGCCAATTCTAGCAACAATTTGTCTGTAAGCTGATTTATTTTATACTAGTGTATCTTCAAACCTATCAATAGCTACAAGGATATAATGTAACATTGTTTTTGAAAAGGTGCTTGTATTGGTAAAAAAAAAAAAAAAAAGATTGGGAAAGTGTTTTGCTGTATGTATTCACCCCAAATGACTAGTTCATTTGTAGATGTCTATGCTGTAGAGCTCTGCCAGAGGCACAGCGAATCCCAGCTCTAGATTCCCTCCACTTTCACTTTAGTAAGAGAGATACTTTCAGGGGACAATTAATCCACCCTAAAATAGCCAGCCATCGAAGCCATACATACTAAGTCCTATTGTGATTAGCAAAGATAGTATGGCAAGCCCTTAGGAATAAAAGCCCACACATAAAGCGGGTGAAGAGAAAGGATATTCCTCACGGTGCAGCAAAATAGTTTGGAAGCAGCCTACTTCAAGTTAGGAAGAAGCAGCAACGGAGCGTGAGTCCCTGTATTCCACATTTCATGTTACCTGTGCTCCTATCAGTGGTACGTGAATGGTATGTGGTATGCTAAGGCTCCTTTGTAGTTCTTCCTTACAGCAGCCTAACTCTTTCCTCAGCAGTTCTTTGCTGGTGTATACAGTCAAATTAAGGGGTGCGACCAAAAGGTGGAGAGGGGCTTTTATTCATCTCTGTGTCACCCTGTGAGGCTGCGCTTGGAACGCTTTCGTCAGACTCCCCGGTGTTGTAATGATGTTGAGAAACTGGAAAGGAGTTACGGAGGGCTGCTGCAATGAACAGGAGTGAGAATCTGCGTCCTGCGTGAGTGATGTTGAAGGAGCTGGGTTTTTCCAGTTGTGAAAAGGCTAGGAGCACTCTAATGACAGCCTTGAAATGCTTTTACAGATACGACAAGGTCTTCGAAGTAGTGCTGGAGAACATAACAAATGGCAATGGCAGACGGTGTATGAGGGGCTTTAGGTTGGACATTAGGAAAAGGTCTTTGGTAGGTGGGTTGTGCAGCACTGGGACAGGTCACCCAAAGAGGTGCTGAAGTCTCAGTTCTTGAAGGTTTCTCAAGACTTGGCTAGATAAAGCTGCAGGTGACCTAATGGTACAGTGTTGGTGATAGTCCTGGTTTGAGTGGGAGGCTGGTTGGACCTCAGAGTTGCATGGTTCCATGACACCTTTTCTACAACTTTGTGCTTTTCCTTTTTAGAAGATGATGTTGCTGTGATGTCCTTGTTTCTGGCTCACCCTCAGCTGTGGAGAATGATCTTACAGCTTGTTTGCAACCCCAATGATTGCACCTTAGAGAGCATTCATGCAAAAAGATGAGGAAAAAAACTGGCATTATGCCTCACCTGGAAGGTCCGTGTGTTTCAGTATTAATATTGTTCATTTCTAAAAGAATCTGCAACTGAAATTTTTTTCTATTGCTGGTAGGAAAGGTCTCAGTCTACAAGCTGTATGGGAAATTGCAAACTGCATAGGAAATTTGCAATCACAAAATTGTGATTTTAGCAGTTTTAGAAGTAGTTGCAAGGTAGTAGGAGGGAATGGTAGCTATTGTCTCAGGCCCTGGACCCCCTCTATTTATGTCTTTCTCTGTGTGCTTAGAAGCAGACAGATAATCTATGTACAGTCTTAAGTGCAGGTGTTACAAATTTACTTTAATTCCTATCAGCCAGGGGAGTATTGGTACAATAAAACACCAGTATTTAAAACTTGCACATCCAACCATGTGGATCCAACAACTCCTCCGACTGTAGCCTACATAAAATGTCAGTAAAAAAACTTAACGGTGCTCTCTTTACTAATAAAACAATATAACTCAGTATCATAACCATTTGAATTCGCAGGAGAGGTCTTCGGGAAAGAAGTTGAAATATATAGCGGTTGGCTTCAAAGTGCTTCTGTGAAAGGTTTTGAAATTTGTCTCCTTTTAAACCTTGGCTGACAAAATTAGTTCTGAAAAAAATGATGTTCAATAAAGTTTATTTGGAAAGCAGATGCTTGCTGAGTCAGAGTTCGTGGGATTAGAATATTGTACACTGATTATATCAGGCAGCAGCTGTGGCTCTGATTCATGTGCCAGGTTTACATAAAAAAGGATATTTCTTCTGGGACCAATCAAAAATACTAATATTTGATCAAGGAATTACTAGCTGAATCTTTATTAATTGCATAGTGAGATGTTCAGTGACCTTTACTTAAGATGATTCTGTAGAGACTAAAAATTAGCTAATCTAAGTATGTTTCATTTAGAATAGACTAACCTCAGAAATATCATTAGGAACTAAGCATCTGTTCATCAATCAAAAACTCTTTATGGAAAGAGCTCTTAGTTGATACATCTTACGAAGTCAAAAGAGAC
The DNA here is from genome assembly GCF_964188355.1 of Buteo buteo. Classification (NCBI taxonomy): domain Eukaryota; kingdom Metazoa; phylum Chordata; class Aves; order Accipitriformes; family Accipitridae; genus Buteo; species Buteo buteo. Next base: position 5,999,033 of record NC_134184.1, on the reverse strand, counting down.
TTCTAGATGAAGTCAGTCCACCAAAATAGCAAATTTTGCAGAACTTGAAATGAAAATGAAGGATATATCTCAACTCAGTGCAAAGGTAAAGATAAAACTTCATTATAGAGGATGGAAGTAATTAAATTGCTTTTTTCGAGTTACTGTGGGTATATAGAATATGTTATCCTATGTTTTCATAACCTCTGCAATCTTGAGAATAACAGGTTCAATGAATATGGAATTTTGCTGTAGGATTTTACTTACTTTATTCTCTACACTTGCTCAAGAAATTTCATATAAGTGACTTCAATGTCCACTTCGTATGTCTGGCTAAAATATCATAATAATAATCTTCAAAAAAATGTCAGACTAGTAGAGGGTGGGCAATGGCAACAGAAATGCATAAATGAGCAAAGCCCATTGACTTCAGTGAAGGCTTTAGTGCAAGGTACAGGTGAGACTAAGTAAGGATTCTTTCCATCTTAAGGTCCATCTTTATTAACCTACAGTTTCTCAAGTTTAGTGTATTTTGGGAACAATTGCCAGCTCCATTAGCTGCCCAAGTATGAATTTGGAATGTTTCCACAGCACTAATACCTTTTTTACTGTGACAAGAAAACAAACATTTTTTGTTTAATTTTCATGGGCTCTTTCTTCATTTATCATGAACTCTTCATTGGTTTGTGAATTCAATTTCTTCCAAAAAAGATCCTTTATAAATTGCAAATATGACTCTCTGTCGCAAAATTCTAAGAAGTCATTGCATTTTTGTAGGAGGTAGTTCAAAAGCTGGAGAGAAGGGAAGATGGGTACCTGTTAACTGTAAGCTTGTGAGTTACCTAAGCTAGCGATCTGGTCATGTTGGGCTTCCTAGAGAGTGAGCAGAAAGGGGGTTCAGAAACAGATCAGGATGGTTCAGAAATCATGTGCTCAGCTTTTAACATAGGCTTTTCATTTAAGTTACATTTACATTCAAAAATAGATGGAAATAAAAATTATTCCCTTGAGTTTGCACACTGATTTTATTTTATTTGTAAGCATTTTTCCAAAATGAAGTACTTCTGAACAAGCCAGTTCATGGGGGAAGTTTTGCCCATTCTTCTAAATGAAATGTTCCCGGCACGGCAAGCTGGAGGGGTGTTTTCCTATTTTGTTCCACTTGTTAGTCTCCAGACAGAAAAATGAATACAAAATACAGCATTTCTTTCACCGGTGGAATGCATCTATAGTGAAAGTGTTGTCACTGTCTGATAAATTGTGGAATGCAGTGGGATTTCTTTTTCTTATTTTCTTAATTTTTCTGCTTGAAATGCATAGAAAACTCACCAGCAAATATATGGTAAGTATCATGATGAAAAACTTAAAAAGCTGTAAATGTAAAGAGAGAATGCTCTGCTTCACTTTACTGCTCCCTCCTTTTGCACATCTATATATTGCAGTCCTTAAGAACATGTTTCCAGCGAGACTCATTTTCCATTTAGTGTGCACGTTGGAAAGTGAATGAGGGTGTGTATGGAGTCGAGCAGGTTCAGGGTCCAGGCTGTGCTTGCTTATTTTTCCCTTTGTAATCCACACCCTACTTGTTTTTTGAGAAATGTAATTTCTCTGTACTTTGTAGCAGCAATATTGGAAGGACAAGTATTTCTGAGTAGTGGAGACAACATTGTTTGACAGGATCTTAGCTACTTTGGCATTTCCTTGCGGTAGGAAACACCATCTAGGAGGAAAATGCAATACTCCTTGCTGAAGGCAGGCACTGGCTGCTGAGCAGGGAATGTGCAGTGGAACCACGCCTCGATCCATGAGAATATCTGTTTTTCTAAGGACTTCACCCTACATTTTGTGGCCTTATTTAAAAAAAACAAACAACAACCTGTGTGTTTTGTAGCTGTGTTAGGTATTTGCTTAGGTAGTATAGTAAACAGAAGTCCTCAAAAGCATGTGCGTAAATACTCCAATGATGCAAGGGTTCTGTAGAATAGTATCTGTGGCCACATACTTAAATGTGTTCAAAGGGACACAGCCTGAACTTTGTTCTTTCTGCCTCGAAGGTCGTTTTAGTTGCAAATTTAACAAGGTCTCTAGGAGGCTGGGGAATTTGCTTGTTTTGGTTTTGTTTTGCTTGGATTTTTAAATTGTAATACAAAAACTGCAGTTGCGTTCTGCAGAAATTTGACCGCAAAGTAGACTATATGTAAACCAACAATATTTAGAACAAAACAGTGAACAGTTTATTTCCTTTTCATTGCATCTCTGTTACTTAACTACAATATAGTAGGCTAGCTAGTAAGTCTGTGAAGAATCTGATAATCAAGGGTCTTTTGGGCCTAGAAATCAAATCTCTTCAGCGATTAATTATCGAGATTGTATTTCTGCTTGAACTGTAGAGGATTTCACAGCAGATGCATGGCTTACTAAACTGTTAAGCTTGTATTATGGTTGGTCTACATGTTTTTCTCCCATTTTAGTCTTTGAAGCTACTAAAAGGATGCTATAAAAAGGAAACACATACATTTTAAATAGATTTAAATGAATAATTATAATGTTCATCTGTATAAAAATACACTCATAAGCGCTCAACATCATGGCTATAAAGATGACTACATCAACCTTCTTGTTAGCAGGAAGTAAGGAAACAAGAATGTATCTGTTGCTTCTTGCTAGTTTGAGGTTTTGCCTTCAAAGAAATCAGTACTAAACTTTTGAAAGACACTAGGATTTTTTAAAAATTAAAATATGTAATGCTATGGAACTTGAATTAACACACAACTTGACAGTTGTTATACTTTAAAATAATTGGTGTGAGTTTCTTTGCTGGTAAAACTGGGAGAAGAAATTAATGAGAGATCTTTCATTTGCTGCTATAGTGCTAAAGTATTCTGGACATTCTTTTTCTTCAGTTTCCGGAATTATTCTTTATCCTGCCTCATAATGGGCTTTTGAGTGCTAATTAGGAACTGCAAAAAGTAGCTCATACTTTTAGCAAGAGATGAGGTTTCTTGTTCTGCTAATATACGGTAGAGCAGCTTTATTTTGCATTGTGTCTGTTGTACAGTTTGTACCTCAAGAATTCAGTAATTAAGTAAGGGAGGAGACGGGGAGGAAATATCCTTGTAGGGAGAAGGTGCTATAAGGTTTCCTTATTTTATCAGTGAAGACATGGAAGACTGCAGTTCTTTTTTCTTGTTTAATTTCAATCAGGGAACTTAATCATATTTCAATGTCAAATTAAATGATGGTGCATTTATAATTTGGTGCATTTAAAATTTGCTTCTGTTGTAGCAGAAGTCATTTTATTAGCATCCCTATCAGTAGAGGAATCTACTTGTGCAGTTTAGAAGGAAATGTTTTGGATTTTATATGTATTGTAAAAATAAGATACAAAAACTAACTCAGTGCTAAGTCACATGTGCAGGTCTGTGATTACAGCATCTAGTCACTTCAATTTCAACAGCTTTTCATAGCAGTGTTTAATTCTGTAGGATCACTCAGTTTGCTTGATGTTTCTGTCCTTGAAAGACAATGAGTCTGATTTCTGTTCTGATAAGAGGGTTCATGCAGAAGTCAGGCTTCTAACTTGCAAAGGCTCTGGAGTCCTAGTAGCACCTTCTTCTTGTGAGATTTGATTAAACTTCTAGACTTAGAATTTGCAAAATATGTGCCCTTCACTTTCTTTTTAAATATAATGAAGAGTCTACTGAGTTAGGACTATGCAAGTGTAAGCTCTCGTGCATGTGTAGTTTGAGTAATGCTGGACAGAGCTTTGGAAGAAGAGCAATAGGATGCTCCCGTTCAAAAAATCCTCCTTCTTTAAAACCATTTACAACACAATGCCCAAATAACAAATAAGTGCTCTGGTGGGACCCAGTGGTTGTGTCCACACCACTCCTAACCACGATAGCAGGAGCACACTGAACACTTTGTTCAGCTGTCTCCTATCTATACCAAGTCCAGGCAAGGATGCCTTTAAGTGTTCCCAGCAGGATATGAAGCTGCTCGAGCACATGTTAGTGACATACTAAGCTCCAGGGTACACTTGGCTTCACGGGATCACGTGCATTTCCAATGATGCTTTTCAAAAGATAAGAGAATCCAAATTTAGAATCGTAGAACCATAGAATGGTTTGGGTTGGAAGGGACCTTAAAGATTATCTCATTCCAACCCCCCTGCCATGGGCAGGGACACCTTCCACTAGACCAGGTTGCTCCAAGCCCCATCCAACCTGGCCTTGAACACTGCCAGGGATGGGGCAGCCACAACCTCTCTGGGCAACCTGTTCCAGTGCCTCACCACCCTCACAGTGAAGAACTTCTTCTTCCTTACATCTAATCTAAGTCTACCTTCTTTCAGTTTAAAGCCATTACCCCTTGTTGTATCACTACATGCCCTTGTAAAGCATACCTCACTGCTATAAGATCTCCCCGGAGCCTTCTCTTCTCCAGGCTGAACAACCCCAACTCTCTCAGCCTGTCTTCATAGGAGGGGTGCTCCAGCCCCCTGTTCATCTTTGTGGCCCTCCTCTGGACTCACTCCAACAGGTCCATGTCCTCCTTATATTGGGGGCCCCAGAGCTGAACGCAGTACTCCAGGTGGGGTCTCATGAGAGCAGAGTAGAGGGGGAGAATCCCCTCCCTCGACCTGCTGGTCACGCTGCTTTTGATGCAGCCCAGGATGCGGTTGGCTTTCTGGGCTGCAATGTCCCTTTCTTTTCCTGTACTGTCAGGAGTGAGAATGTTTCTATAAATGATTAGCCATCTCTATTTAGTGTGTACATCACTGGAGTTCAGTGATACATGCTATAATGTATGACTGAGGAAATGGTTTGGGATGTTTTAAATGTAATGGCCTAGCAGTTTCTTTGAAGAATACTTTATTCACTGATATTTTCCAGTATGACAATGAAAAGTTAGTAAATGCAGTTTTAAAGACTCTAAATTTATTTACCTCCTGTTCTTATTGAAGAGATTCAAAGCCTGGCAGGTAACTGTCTTCAAAATCTGTAGTATAAATATCACAGGAGATTATATTTCCAACTAAACCAAAAGTCTGCAAAATGACATGTTGGACTGAGAACAAACAGAATAATGTCTGCTGTTTGTGGGGCAATTCAATTCAAAATAGAAAACTACGCTTCCTTAATATTTTTCTTCTCTTTTCAGAAACTGTAGGCAATCAAGTGTTTATCCTAAATGCAAACTCAAATAGCTGTCAGCACTTTTAGAGAAGTTAGTGGTACAAAAGTGTTTCATCTTAAGATTTCTTTTTCCTCCCTCAAAGTTTGTGTCTGTTTGAGTGAGTTACCCAGATAAAATTTTGTCCAGAATAAATAAATATGGGTACAAGTATTCTAGTACCATTAGTTAAAAATAGTGTTAAAAAATTCCAGTGCAAAGCAGAGTGATTATAGATACTAGCAATAGAGGCCAGGCAGTAAAGGGTGAGATTTTCTTATTTGACAGCCACAGCCACAGCCATGTGTGGCGTAAAATTTTTCTGGCCAGTCTTTCCTCTGTCTGCAGAGTCTTCTCCCTTGCAGTAATGCCTCTGAAAACTGGTTATAACCCAAATACTGACTATTTCTAGTTTTTCTTACTTTCTTCGGTTCCAGCAGAACAAATCTCTCATCTTCCTTCGCAGAAGAAACAGGCTTCTCTGTGAGTCTTGATTATGGTAGGCATTTTCATGGTGCAGAAAAGATAAGAGAATCTAACTTTGCTAATGCCTTTTTCTTTTCCTGTACTGTCAGAAACGAGAAAGTTTCCATAAATGATTAATCATTTCCATTTAATAAGGCTATGTCATCATTTCCTGTAAAAACAGATGAGAAGAGATGTCTGCCTCTATTCTGCATTATTAGGTCTACGGAAACTTAGGAGGGCTAAAGCAGATTTTGGAAATGAATTAATTTGTCTAGTTTGTCATGAAGCAACTTCCAGTGTAGATTTTCTTCCCCAGGGCTAGCACTTATAGCTCCAGAGGCCTCTCTGATACCCATTCTTCTGGAGGATGCTTGATCCAAACCAGAAAGGATTCCACAGAGCTTGCTAGGCAAAATGGATACTTAACAGTATTAATGGTCCCCAATGAAGCAGGGCTCTGCAGGGTTTCATAGTGTCTATTTTACCTGACACGGGTTGTTCCCATGGTGTTGCTGGGACTTAAAGATCATGGGATTGGCTCTTGTTCTACATCGCTTTTTTGAAGGCAAACAGTTCTCTCCACCGTATAGAGAAGGTTGAATTGGTACAGTTGTAGGATTGTTAGGTATAGGAGATGGCAAAGGTTGGATTGCTGTGCCTTTGTCCACTGTGTCTTCCATTTATTAGTATGGTAGCTTTGTGCTGGGCATCAAGTGGCTTGTTGGAAATCTCTGACAGACTTTGCAGTAGTCCAAGTGTAGTCTTTGCAAACAAATTCCATTAGAGACCATCTGTTTCTTGTAATTCACTCCTTTTTGCACTCTTTGCGGTCCTTATTTTATCAGTATTAGTAGTTGTAGACTGGGTAGTGTGTTGTGTAGTATGGACCCTGACAGTAAATGGCTGACTCGCTGCATGCTGAAGGTCAGAGGTGTAGGTATAGTACATAAATGCATCCAGAATATGTACAATAAGGATATCATCTTTAAGATTTCATGCATTCTGTTTGCCATTTAATATGGTATTTTCCATTTCTGTAACCACTGCCCCGAAGTGCTAGTTTGCAAAGTTGAAGTGTGCCCATGAACAGGGAACAGTGCTTGTATTTCTTGTACATTCATAGTGTTTCATGGCTTGGAGTTATAGTCTAATGTCAGAGAAGTGCATTGGCAGAACAGTTCTTAAAGTACAGTGACAAACCCAAAAATCACCAAGCATTCACTCCCTTTCCAGTCTGTGTTAGGGGTGCTTGTGTTATGGAAGCAGTTAGATAATCACAAGTGATGTGAGCAGGGTATGCCATGCAAAACACCCCTCTGGCACTTTCCTCAAGGCCTCTGGCATGATGAAAAGCTAATCTGCAAGAAAAATTGTGAGTATTAAAAACAAATGAGTAGTTACTGTGCTCCCTCTCTTTCTCACTTATGACCCTTGTCTAGCCTCCTAAACAAAAAGAATGCAGCAATCTGTCACACAAACTATTCTTGACATCCCCAAAATGAGCTTCTCCCCCTCCCCTCCTTTTTTTTTTTCTTACTTAGATTTAAGTTGTTGCATAATTAAAATCTCTTTGACATCCTGCTTACAGTCATACCGTGTCGCAGGATTGGTATCCATCTGGCTCGCAGCTGATGGAACTTTATACTAACCTACTCTCCTCATGTCGGACACCCCTGGGAAACTCACGACCTTAAATGTCACCACAGCTATACTTTTTCAGCCCCCACCAAGTGCAATGATCGGTAGGCTGCACAGGTTTTTTTGTTGTTTTGTTGGGTTTTTTTTGTTCCCTTGAAAGGCATTTAATTTAAAACCACTTGCTCTTGTCCTCTTGTTTTGTAGGTAGAAATGTATTGATTTTTTTACATATATTATATACGTTATATATATATAAACGTGCTAACAAATGAGCAGAGATCCAGTGATTATTTCAAGGCTGTTTCTGGGCATGTTGCCTTTAGCTGTTTTAGCTGTTATACATCCTCGCTAGCCAAAAAATGCAAGCTCGACCTATTTAGAAAGGATACTCGCTTTCCAGTGGTGGAGCTAGAGCCCGTACAGAGCTGCATCTGCCCATTCAGGATGCCCTGGAGGAGGTCCACAGGCAGAGGTCCACTGCCCAGCACGCATGCAGTGAGTGCAGTGAAGCTGCCACGTGTTGGGCATATACACTATACGTACAGCGAGGCTGACGCAGCTGGGAACTGCCGTGCTCGTGCGTATCGACGCAGTGTTTGTTCAGGGGCTCCCATTCATCCAGACCAGCTTGTGCGTGGACTGTAAGTCTGAAATGTCCCAGATATTTTAGAAATCCAGACACAATTTTTGGTTTTCCACTCAGGCACAAATCTCCAGGAGGAAGAATAGGACAGATCTGGGGGAAGAGCACCCTGTTTTTGTAAAATATCAGTAGTATTCTTGTCACCAGGCTAATACGTTGAAAGCAGTTCTGCTGAAAAGCTATTGAAATGCAGTGAGCAGCTGAGCAATGGTGTAATTTAAAGGTGGGCTGAACTTCATGGCAAACAGCAAAAGGTAAATGTCTCAGTGAGGCACTGCACTGTGTAAGATTGGATGTTTTCAGAAGTTTGTCTCGGGTTGGGGTATACTTTTTTTAGCTGTTGTGAATTTATAAAGATCTATTTATGGAAATCTAAGAGTTTCATGAATAAATGAGATGGCGTATTCCTTTCTTCATTTCATGAAGTACAGTATCAACATTTTAGAGCCTGTTCATGAATTAATAATTACTTTAATCAATAAAAATAATTACAGTGCTAAGAACATTTTAACAATGAATGCTTTCATGCCGTTTCCACTCCTTTTTAATTAAAGCATGACAACTCATATTTACCATTTTCATCATGATAGCTCTAAATGGTGAAATTTGTCATCTTTGACTTGGGCTCTAATTATAATTCTTTTAGATGGTTCAAATTTCTTCTCATTATTCAATTATGCTTGCTCCAATTTTAAACTGACAAATTTTTCCTCTCAAAACCTCTTTCATGCTGTAAGAATATCTTTGACTTTGTAATACCCATTTTTAGTATTCTATGCTATCCAGAATAAGTGCAAATTAAATATATGAAATAGAAAAACAAATATAAACTCTTGAATATACATAAATACAGAAGATGAATTATTTCCAGTTTAAATGGACCTATCTTATTTCAGTATAGCATGAAATATTAATATAAATTTGTTGCAAATATAGAAATTGCTAAAAGACCATAATAAACTTGCAAAAACAGCAAACTTAATTTTTATGCCTGTGACATAGTCTTCAATTAAATGATCTCTTACTTTTTCATACAGAATCTCTTCCTTGCTCTTTCAGTAGATTGCATAGTGTTCCCTTAAATATAATAACTTGCTATAATATTATTGTTCAGCCTATACTCCATATCTTACTTTAGTAATATTTTTTAAACTTGGCTGTGTGAGAATAAATGTCTTTTTCTCATCACAGTAAGATCTGTTTGCCTCACAAATGTGCGCTTTTTGTGGTTGCCTCGGAGAACGGTGTTTTGCCTGGTGTATAGCTAAGGCAGTGAGCTGCTGAGGAGCTATGGGGAAAATTATTATGCTTGAGTTGACCATATTCAGGTATGTAGAACCTAGGTTTTTTAAAGTCCTTGCTTTGTAAAATCCCATGTACACTGTACATAGCATTCCTAAGACAGAGCTTTTACTTATTTCAGACACAGCTGAGAGAGAGTACTTCCAGGAATCAATCTAGACTGAGGGCTTCCTGACGTGGGTTCACGCCATCTGAATTTAGACATGTAATTGTGATAGGTATGTCAGGAGTGTAATATCTCTTTGTACTCCCAGAAACCACAATGGTTCCTTTTCACTCCTTACTGTTATTATTTGTGTCATTATATGCCTTCGTTACAAAGCTTCTATAACATCTTTCATTCCTGTGCATCAGATTCGCTTGTAGACTGCTCTGTGTAGTGAATAAGAAGAGGCGTATTTGGGCAAGTATCAGCATGGTCCAGTTACTGTGTCTGTCAGATGGTTTTACCTATCCTAAGGATGCTTTTGTTTGATCTTTGTGGTTTTCAGCCACTGCATAGTGTCTGTCTGAAAAGCCAAATACCTCCTCCTGTGCCTGGCCCAAGCCATCACTTCCAGCCAGACTGCTGCCTCAGGATTTTGTTGGGCATCAGTCTGCAAATAGATCCCACCATATGAATCCAACTTCCATGAACTACTGTGATCGGACAATTAAAGACTGAATTATAGTGTGTGTGCATGGCGGGGAGTAAGTTAAATTTGCAGATGGAAACCAATTTCTGCCCTTACATCTCTGGAGTGCTTGACTTAAAATCATCATAAGGTTGTTAAAACAAAATTTTGTGCGTGCAGTTTCCAGTAGTTTTAGAAGATCCATTGGGAAGAAAGCAGTAAATAAGCCAGCACCTGCACAGGTAGATCATCATAAGGACTGAAAAATTTGAGATCCACTGTGCAGAGGTTTGCTATTAAATGTAGTTCAGCAGTCAGCAGCCGCATCCTCTGAATGACTTGCCCTTTTCCAGTAGCTTCGTACAAACTGACTCCCCATGGTGGAAATCTTGAGGTTCATTCCAGCTCTGGAAAAAAGCGTGCTTCTGGGTGAGCACATCCCTGCCTTCTTTTACCAAAGCACTTTTGACCTGTACTGCTCTGTCTTTTCTTTCTGCCCGGTTACTTTTTCAGACCCTTTCCTTGCCCCTTCCATCTTCTTCTCCATGGAGGTTCTTCGGGCTCTGTCTAGGCACTCCTGTCCTCTCCTGGGTGCTGTCCTGGTTGCACAGTGGATTACACTGGTAGATTACCACAGCAGTAATAAAAAAAGGAGCAAAAGTATAAAACTTGATGATGGTTACACTCTGTTTTTTACCTAGTGGGCAATGCCTCATTGTGAAATATGTATACAAGTGCCACTTTATCTGTCAGGTGTGTAAGACTTATATTGGCTTTTTGTACACAACAGATTTAATTTGTGGTATATTAATTGCATTTGGTGTGTTAATGTCTTGGTGCATCTTAATGATAAAAATTATTTTTAGAAATTGTTGACTTTATGTGGGTCTCAATAGAGGAAGTTTATTTTCTTAAGCTATTTACATAGTCAACTTTTTGCAAGGAATATGGACAAGCTTTGGACTTGGTTGTCATGTATACAGACAAATAAGAGACAATCAGTGATTTTTATATTCACTTTTTTTAGTGACAGAGAATAAGTTTTTATGAAATGCAAAGTAGCAGTCACCTATACTCAGTCGCTATTTCAGTAGGAATTGTATTCCCTTTAACAAAGCAGCCATTTCCAGTTTATCACACCGAGGGAGGAGCTTACATACCTATTTTCCTGGCACGTGTATTTGACAAAATACTAAATACTTGAATTATTACACCCAAATCCCATGTCAGACTGCTTTTCCTGTATTATTTCTTGAACACCTAAAATTAAGATGCATCCAAAAAAGTATCTTGAGCAAATATTTGCATTTGGTAGATTTATCATTTGCTGTTGGCAGCTACTTCAAATTATTTCAAGATATCTGAGTTCTGGGAATAATTTGCCATGAAACGATACAGCTTTTCCTTTAAAAAAAGACATAAAAAATAATTGGTCTATAAGATGTAATGTTTATGAGGTCATATGAATGGTTGCATAATGTGCACATGGTGAGAACTGTGCATTTCATGTTAAATACGAGAATGGCTGTGCACTGGGAAGGAATATATAAGAAATCAAGAGAACTATAAACAGCCATCTGCTTCATTCTCCATTTTTATTTGCTGGATTAACCCACTGCAATATTTTAATGGATAATGGATTGCTGTTCCATCTACTCATTAAATTTTTCATACCACGAAACTACTTTATCGTGAAAAAGCGTTCCTTTCTGTGCAGGGAGGGAACAGTTGTTGGGGAAGAGGAAAAACAAAATATAAAATGGCAAGTGGAGTGAACTATACCTTTTCCGTTAACCTTTGCTGTGATTCCAGTTTTTCCCGTACTTGCTCTTGTCTTCAACACAAGGGTCCTTATGTTGCTGTGGGGTTACAAAGGAGAAATAAATAGTGGGGTCCTATCACTGTCCTTCCCCCCCGTTCTTCTGGGTGATCCTCTGTGCTGCGAGTAGGAGAGCAAGTGGTGAAGGCGTGCTGTGTTCTGGTTAATCTTGGCTGCTTACGTGGACCTCCTGTGGTGTTGGTGCCAAAGTCTTAATTTGAACAGAATCATGGAGCTGTGGAATGGTTTGGGTTGGACCTTCCAACATCATCTAGTCCAACCCCCCCCGCCGTGGTCAGGGACACCTTCCAGCAGATGAGGTTGCTCAAGGCGCCATCCAACGTGACTTTGGACACTTTGAAAAGCTCCTAGGCTGCTCTGCCGCTTCTCTTTGCTGAGATTAACAGAGTTGACAGGCCAAGTAGCATGACGCTCGTGCAAAACATTTTTCATTTCTTTCTATTTCTCCTCTTTTGTACCAGGGGCAATGGAGAAGGAGCTAGTGTGTGGTTGCCTGTGTGCTCTGAGACTGGACCTCGATTTTGTGCTTTGCTGCAACAGCAGAAAATATTCGAGTCTCTTCTGTAAATATGCATTACTGGTCTGTCTATTCAAATAAGTAACTTTGTTTTGTGAGGTGTTTCCAGGAAGCGTTGTTTTAAGGAATAAGCATTTCTAGGTACTGGGGAAAGCCCTTTCCATGAAGTCCTGGGGAAGGGTGCAGTTTTTTTAAAAAAAGGAGAAGTGATGTTGAGTGTCATGGTACTGTTTTTAAGATTGGAAGATGGCTGAAGAACAATTTACCATAATATTATTCTAAGATAATAAACTGCATAGTAGGATTTACCTAAATAGGCCTAATAGAACATTCTAACCATTCCAGCGTGATTATGGTAACAGTGCAGAAGCACAAGCAAATTACAGCCCAAGCCTCAGAATCTGATGTTTGCAACAGAAATGTGTTGCAGAAAGACATTTGAATACGTTGTTTAAAAGAGAAAGACATCTGGTTCGGATGACCCACCAACCCTGGAGTATACACAGATGATCAGCCCAGAGCTTATGTTTTCATAAAAAATTCCTGTTATCTCACAGTCTCATTCCTGAGTGGAAACAGCCCATTAAGATCTCATTGCTAGGCTGAATGCGTGGTTCAGATTACTGTTTTCCCCATGTGCACAACATTTGTTTACACTGAATTTCACTTGCCATTTTATTGACTAATCACTCGGTTTCATGAGGGTTTTCTGCAGTTCTCTTCCCTCACAGCATAAATTGCAGGCTCCACAGTGCTTCTGCCTAGAGCCAGGCTGTTTGGTATATGTGCTCGGTTTGAGCTATCTTACCATCTGACTTTCGCAAATATTTCTGAAATAGGACCTTATCCTTTGGTACCTCTTTCTGAGTTTAGTTAGTTTTGCAGGTACTCAAGCTCTTCCCTTTCCCCTCTTCTTGTTTTGGAGAAAAGGATATTTAAAAATTCAGGGGCTGAAATGCTTCTTCCCAAATTCCCTGCCCTGTGTGAGAGCATTTGCCTTTCATAATGGGCAGGTTTAGTGTTCATTTTGTTCAGGAAAATGACTTAGCTGAAAATGTATTTTGTCCAATTTAAGCAAGCGAGGCTTGGCATGCTCGTGCCTTGCTATTCACCTTGTCAGCCTTTTATCATCTCTGCCCAGGTTATTCTGCTGGGCCTCTGTTAGGAAGAGCAAAAAGCTGAAGGTGAGTCCTTCCTTGACTCTGAGGACTTCAGTAGGAACGTTTTCTAGCCCATGGCCATGGGGAAACCACCCACCACCTTTCACAAATCAAAGAAGGTAGGTCTGCTGGTTGCGTCTTCAGTTCTGCAGTCAAGAAACTGCAGAGCTTAGAGTCTCAACCCATGAAGCTTCTTAGCAGTACATCATCAGTATCCAAAGGGGTTGTATGTGCGATAAGATTTTTCAGCACAAGCATCCTTGAAAATTGCAGAAGCTGCTGTACACCCGTTATGTCAGAAGGGCATAGTCAAAGTGAGCTTATACCTGACCACTTGTACCTGCTGCTCCTACCGTCAAATTTAAAAGCAGTACCACCCCAATAAAGTGTACTGAGTAGTGTGGAGGTAATGGGAACGTAATCTCACTTTCCTAACTGCAAGAGAGTGTCATAGAGCTGCACTGTTCAGTAGAAGGCTTTGGCAGAGCACTGCAATTTGTTTCTCAGGTACTGGCTTCAGTTGCAAGGATTACATCCCTCTGAGCATTTTTTGTAGGTCACCACTTGGAAGTCAAGTACTATGTGATCCAATTTAAATGGTCATAACAACGATCATAAGAACATTAGAAGCACTTTGGTTATTAATAAGGGAAAAGTTGGTTAAAAGCGAGAATTTCTAATTTTCATGATATGACACATGCTCTCTGAAAGATTTAGAGCTAACACAGCATGTATATTTTGTTTACCTGTCACAGATACTGAGAAAAAAAACAGTCTCCAGTAGAGATTTTTTTCATTTAAAGTTCTTAACATTTTACAGAAAGAGTGGGTGAAGCCCTCCAAATATGCGAGATTTCTGATGATAGTGTGTCCTCTGTGGTTACCTGTACTCCAGAAAGGAAAGGAAATATGCTGTATCCGATCCTCAGGGCGTAGGGGATGGCTCCCCCTGCCAGTTATTGAGATTTGTAACATCAGACTGTAAAATCAAGGTTAAACTTCCACAGGTCTCATATGCTGCATAGTGGTGGCTGGTTTGGGGAGTCTCTCTTCTTTTCTCTGTATGTGCACAGTTGGACAGGAGTTACATGAACAAATTAAGAGCCTCTAGGCTTTAGATTATGAGGCCAGGAATATGTTGAGCACGTTTGAAAGCTTAAGTCATATCAATAATTGAAAGCGCTCTACAAATTTTTAAATCTTATGAATTAGTAAATAAAACATAATAAAGTCTTTAGATGTGAAATAAATGAAAATGAAATACAAAGTCTAGTTTGCTCTAATAATTATAATTCTTCATCGTGTGCCTCAACATTATCCTATTAAATCTTAGCTCTGAACTGCTGAGACTGACATTTTTTTTGGTGCCTGAATTATGGTAAATTGTACAGTAATGAAATGCCTGTGTCTGAGATTCTAATGAAAAGGAAAAATTAGGAAAATGCATGATATGCGTCATAAAATGTTTGCTCTGCAGCGTTTGGGATACCATTTAAAATTTGCACCATTTAAAATGAGCACTACCTCATCTTTCCTTATCCTTTTATTTTAATGCAAGAAGGATCTTTTTCTGGTAGGTGGAAGTACTGCGAATTCAGACTTTTGAGTGCTGTGTACTTTTAGTACTGTGGTTTTCAGACTTTTCTTTGTGTACCAATGGGAAAACATTGGCAAAGGTCTTTTGGTTGTCTTTTAGAACCTGGGAAAAACAGTATGTTTTAAATTGCCCTGAAAGTCAGAACCAAGTAACAAAGAAGATTTTTTTTTTTTTTTTTCTCCTTGTGCTAGCTAATGGCTTATTCGACTCCAGCCTTTTCAGAGCAGGAAGCAGGAGAGCACTGCGAGGCCATTTCACAGTCTGTCTGCCTTTCCTCCTTGTGGCCCCAGAGGATTTTCAGAGTGTGCAACTCAGGGCTGATACATGTGATTAAAAAGTGTTCCTCCAAATGGTTTTGATGCCCTTCTCATGCTGGCCCTGGCCCGTCTCTCCACCTTTTGGCCCATTTCTAAGGCATCTAGTTTTGATGATAAGGTCATCTTAGCAGTCACCTGTTATCTTTTTGGGAGGGAGGCATTCCTGGGGCGTGCATCACGTTCCTAAAGGCAGATGGTTTTACCAGGTATGGGTTCACCCTGCCTGCGGCTAGTTCACTGTGGGGACTGCTCTCAGCCAATGTTGTGGAGAAAAAGGCAGGAGGTTCATTTTCCTCTCTTCCATGCAGTTCTCTGACACTATCTGAGCAGACTCGGCGCTCTCAAGCATGGCCACATGCCGACCCATCACCTGCCATGGGCAGTTTCTTGCTGTAAAGCCCTGTTCTTGTTTCTTGCAACGCGGCTATTTCAAGCGCCTTGAAAACACCCAAAAATAATGTTGCTCAGTCCAGTCTGGGCTAGATGGGACTAGCCCAAAAGAAAATGGAGCTGCTGGCGGGGCGGAGAATCAGACCCTGGCCCTCCTTTTGCAGTGTAGATGAGACTTCAAACATCTACGAGGTTAGGTGGGATTCTAGGTAATGTACGCTGAGATTTATATGCCGTCCTTCAGTGTAAATTGTACGACATGCCTCCTTCCTTTGTCCTTGATCCTAACTTCTCTTGTGAGAGATACAGGCTTCGCATGTGGCGTATCGTTAACGCCTATCCTAGGTTAGGACCCAAGAGGTCCTATCCAGACATGTGTTTCCATTTCTGTTGTTTTTCTGCCCTTTTTTAGTAAGTTTTCTGAAATAAGGTGACAGCAAACACAACGCATAAACAGGGAGAACACTGGTATTTTTTTAATTACCCTGATGTTGGAGGGTAAGGATTTACTGAAGAGGTTTAGTGTGTCCTGTTGTCCACCCATCAGTCTGTCCCATAGGCAGTAGAGCGAAGTCTGAATTCCTGCTGCAGCTGAATCCGTTTCGTGAGTCTCTGTTGCTTTTCTTTGGTTAGCCAGATTGATCTAGATTTCATGAGGTGTTTACTTTGGTGTCTGTTATGCTATTAATTTCCTACTCAGGTATTCAGAGAAAAGCTATGTGTCAATGTGAAGCATTACACCTGCATCAGCATTATATTTGTCACTTTCTGCAGGTCTAAGAAGTTACGTATTTCATATAAAAGAAAAAACCAAAAAGACATTAGGGTAATTTTGGGGTGTTGTCATAGTCCATAACATGATTGGATTGTATTTTTGTGTTTTTAGCAGCTTAGCTTGCAATTTATGTTGTGGGCATGTATTATACATAATTTTAAAAAAAGTTCCTTTAATTAGACTTGAATGTATTACCTTTGAATTTGATCTTGTCTTATAGCAAGAAAATGCAAATACAAGCATAATTTATCATTTCAGTAATTTATCTGCTTAAAGAGGTGTTCTCATGTCTTTTAGCATTCTCAGTGTATTTTTTGATCCCTCTGACACTTGTAGAGTCTTTTTCAAAGAGTATACTTTACTGGAACTGAGCAAAGTGATTCAATGCATGTTCGCAACCTCTAACATAAAATACAGATTTAATATTTTAATTAATTTTCAAATTCATTCAAGATTCTTAGCCGAACCTCTACATGAAACAGAGATCGTCAGTGAACTATCCACTATAAATTTCACTCTTTTCTTATTGGAGTGGTTTTATAAAGAATTCAGAAGTATGAATGATTCAATTAATTTTCTAAGCATTATATATTGTATACAATAGTATGTTTAATATTGTACATTGTTCTGAGTGAAGTATTTCCAATGATCTCAGGCCTTTTTAAATCTTCATTGACTAACTGAAATTTTTTCTCTAATTTGCAAATTTTGCTGCCCCTATTAATCTCTTCTTGAGAGAGATTACAGAATTTCTAGGTTTTCACATGGGTTGTTTCGTGGATTGGTTGGGGACGTTTTTCCATGGGAAAGGTCATCGAAGTGCTAGCATGTTGCATTTAGTATTCTGAGCAGACTCTTCACAAATTCTTGTACAAATTCAACTGCAGTGTAAGCAAAATACTGGATTGCTGAAAAATGGAAAAAATGTTTCTCTAGCTGTACTACTCATTTTATGTAAGAAGACTGTGGAAGGGGCTTTAGTCTGAAAATGTCATTAAAATCTCTTTCGGAAATACTGTATGCTTATGTACTTGGATGTGCCTTGTCTTGAAGTGAAATCTACTGTGGATGTGGACAGTTTATGATCAAGCCTAGTGAATTTTATTTCATAAAAACTCAGAATAGGTGCTATGGTATCTTTTCATTTCAGCGAAATGTATATAAGTGGGTTTTTTCCATGAGGCTTATGAGTTGTGTTTAATGTCCAGAAGACTTCTAAGATGGTACACAGTTATGTATTTTCTCAAGTGTGAGTCATTTTAAATGATGTCAAGGAAAATGGAAAAGTGTTTCTTTCTCTGTGACCAGGACCTGGGTAACAGGATCTGCAGTTCTTTTCCATTCTGCCTCTTTTCATCCTTGGATTCACTATGCTAAAGCTGTAGGATCTGAGTTGTAATTCAGAGGAATACAAGCTGTCAAATGGTTGCTCATGTCCATGCCAGCCAGCTGTGTGGTCTTGCTCAATACTTGCTTTTAGTGGCCAAACCTTCCTTTCAGTGGCAAAAAATTAATGAAATAAATATCCATGTTCTACAGTAATTACTCTTTGGAAAAACATGTGCCACAAGCTAACAAATTCTCATAAGTTTATTTATTATATTGCTTTAACGTTAGGTAGGTTCCTTTTGTTTACAGTACGAGGCAGTATTTCTTCTGGGAACTGGCCCAACTTGCAGTGGAGGGGGGAGTCTATTCTGGGGGAGTGTTTCTCATCTGTCACCTTCAACATGTTGTATAGTTTGCTATGAATGTCAGAGGTAGTGGCCAGCTTTGTCTCATGTACACTAGAAACCAATTAAGTTTATCATACCATTTCAACATGCAGGCCAGTTAATAAGTTTGGGTCATTGCTGACGTGAATTGGATTTGAATTGGTGTTCTGGAGGTAAAAGACTGGATATTAAATTATTAATGCTTTGCAGTCTCAAGTTTCCTCACTGAAAGTGTCCTTCCCTCACTTCTGCTTCCTGCAGAGGTTTGAAAAAAATACACGCGTCAGGTCAGGTCTGTTCTCAACTGGCAACCTGGGATTTAGGTTCCCCTTTCCTGTTCCCCCCTCCCTACCCCCAAACGTGTACCAAGTCGGCCTATTTTTTGTTATTCTCACTAGGCCTCCAGCCACTGTCTGCTTTTACAATATTGATATCTTTTCTATTCCCCACAGGAGTCTATGGCTTTATAGCTGAGGAACCAAAGACCAAGAGTATTCCTGTATGTTTGGAGATTTAATTTTGTCTCGCTCTATTTCTCTGTGGAGTAGTGTCCCTAGAGGAGCAAAACGTGATATGCCACAATAGGAATTTTTTTCATTAGTCCTTTAAGTAGTACCACTACAGGTACTCTGTTTTGTAACACGTCAATGTAGTTACATCGTACAAAAATGATCTCTTATAACCGAGAAGGGAAACATCACACAAAGACAAAGTCTGCCTTCATATCAGAGACAGGGAGAAAACATCTTTCAACTTAAATTTGTGTAAAGCCTGACAAACATAGTTTACAGTGATTTTACTTTCTGGGAAAAGTCTTTTCAAATAAATAAGAACTTGCTCCAGATTCAGATGACAGTGCCTCTGTAAAAGTCAGATCTGATTTTTTGCCCTTTTCTTGACAATGATTATAGTAAGTGACCTGAATGTGGTCTGTTCCTTTGAAATGAGCAGCTTTGAGACGCATTGAGGAGGCTCCTTCTTTTCACCCTTCAAAAATTAAACTAGTGCGATTGTAATGTTCCCATCCTCATAAATGGGAGCGGTACACGTGCCTGCTTGTGTGTGCTTTCAAACAGTACCCCTGCTAGCATGCTTAAATTTACTTAGTAGTTTATCATGAAACATATGCCAAGTTTGTTTTCCGTGATTTCTGTTAATGCCTTTTCAATAACTGAAGTATGTGAATAAATAGATGTTTATTATGATTAAAGGAGTAACCATATATTTTAAATTTATTGAGTGCTGACTGGAACTTTTTGGTTGGAAGTTGGTTGGGAAAAATTACTGTCAAACTCATTTACCACAATTGCAGTAGAAGTGCAGTTCCTTCTGGGAACATAGGCATTTGTATAATCTGACTCTGTGGCACTGAGCTATGCTATATGTAGTGTATTTATGATTGAACAGAAAGTTTCAAACAGCAGCCTGTGAAATTGGATTTCAGATGTAATGTACCATAAATAAGTGCTATAAAGAATGCCTTTAATGCTATAAATCAGGTTTTATTGGTTTCAGCTATCTCATTCTGGTTATTGTATTACCCACAAAATCAATGGGAATCAAAGAGCTGGAATATATTTTATTTTAATGTCCCATCTCCCATGGAAATGGCATATGAGCCCTTAGATCACCTTTTGGGTAGGTTGGGCAAGGCTGATAAATTACAGGCGATGAGAGCGTATTCACAAAAAGGTCTGTGTAAATAGTATCAGTGTAAGGCTTGAAATGCTTTGGTACAGCCCTTCCTCCCTGTAAAGGGATACTTGCCTATCTTTCTGAACGTCCTTTGCTTTTGTTGTTTCGGTAAACTTACTGTTGTGATTTGATTCCTGTACCTCCGTTTTAAAAAAATGGCATCGCAAAGTTACATCAGCCAGACATCACTACCATTGCATCCAGAATCAGGAACGCTTTGAGGGTAGGAGATCTGGTTTCTTTGCAGCTTTAAACATTCCCTGGAACGGAGGCTTGCTTGATCCTGGGAAAAGAGCAAGAACACTTGAAGCAGCAGTTGTGAAGAGTAAAATACGGCGTGGGCTCTGTTTAAGAACATATTATTCTAGTGGAAGGAAGGAAGGTCATGCATCATGATTCTATGAATAGACTTTTAATACCAGAAACAAATCATACTATCCTGGGAGAGTGAAGAAATAGGAAGAAAAACTGTTTTCTAACTGAATAATACCGGATCAATTTAAAACGTTAGCTATACTTCCTCTGTGTTTCTCCTTTGCTCATATTAGTATCTCACGGTAGGATGCAGTCAGGAGAAACATGCGCCTCTGGAGCTCAGTTATTTAGGGCTGGAAATCTATGGCGGGGGGCAGAGAACTTGTCTTTACATGCGTTAGAGATCTTCACTGTGTTAAAAAATGGAAGTACAAATACATTGCATTTGGATAAGAGTACACTGGTAAATGTCTCCCGGAATATTGTAGTTCTTCATGAGGTTACATATGCCCACCAGTAAAGATGACTGAAGAAGTGAGCTTTTTGGTAGGTACTAACTGTGGGTTATTTACACTGTTCTACACATCAGCTTCGCGTTTCCCCTTGTCAACCAAAGCTAGTGTCATTTCTATGCCAGAATTAAGAGGGGGAGAGTAGACAAAGAGGAATGATCACCGTGGGGCTTTGAGTAGTGTGTAATAGACTTTTCTTGGTAGAAGTCTGAATACTGGGATGATGGTAGAGTATAGGAACCAGGAGAGCCGATTTACTCATCTTTGATCCCATGAATAGTGTTAAACTGCCTTTGAGTCCAAATTGCTCATGTTGACTTACACCCCCATCACCTCACATTGGATTTTAAGCTTTTATTACAAGGATTGAATGACATGTTTTATTATTTGCAATAGTATAAGCAGTTATTCTCACTGGAGCGCAAAGATGTGTGGCTTCACGAGAGGGGAGTGTTAATCATTTACATGCAGACGTATGTGGTTATCTGTGGGAGTGGGTTAAAGAGACAGGTGTCAGACCTGGCTGCTTAATAGGAATGTAAGACATGAATGATACCGAGGAGGCAGAATAAAATGCCTGACTGCCTCAGAGATGGTGATAAAGTTCCCTATCCCTACAGTAATTTTACAGGTGGTGATTATAGGAGACGTAATGATTTCATGCAAAATACAAGATAATTAAAATGTTTGATTTGATCTACAGACCTGTGGTCAATTTGCAAGCCAGCTGCTGACCAGCACCGCACCATGCCATCGTGAGCGTTGCTCAGAATTATGCCCTTAGTTCGAGTAACGCTGTGTCAGGCTTAACTTCAGATGGTCTCGTTGATGCTACTGGTTTGGGTCCAACCTAGTACCTGGGCTGATTGCTAAGTCCAAAAGAGACGATAAATCTATTTCTTTGATCCAAGAATGATACAGGGAATGTCCCAGGGTCTTTGGGTGCTGCTAACATGGAAAGCAGCAAGTGTAGCGTGTTGTGCCGCACTGGAGGGAGATGGGTGAGGAATGCTCTGAGGATAAGAACTTGCTCGGAGGTCGGATGGGCAAATTAAGGAGTTCACAAGTACTTAGGGCTGTGTGGGCAACCAGCTTCCTGCATATTGAAGAGAAGCACAGGGTGGTGGATTATTTGCTTTCTTCTCCTGAAGCAGAAAATTTAGGTGTTAGCATCTGGAATGCAGACAGGGCCTTGTCCTTACTTCAGGAACAATTTCCTCAATCAGTGAATAAAACAGTGTTTCTTGAGGCTTGTGTGAGCACATGGTCCTACACATCAACTATATGGTGTTGTTAAAACACTATCCAAAAAAAAAAGTCAGTGACAGGCAGATGGAGGTTACTGAAGTGTTAGAACCAAGGGAAAAAAAATGTTTTGCACTCATGTGCATCACAAAAGGATAAGATCGAGCAATATGGCTTTGATGTATCTAGAAAAATTATAATACGTGGAATACACATGCACACCTGGAATCTGATGTTGGGTTTGCACATGTTTGTTCTGTCTTCGGTGCCGTGCAGTGCAGTTTGGAGCTGTGCAGTGGCTCACCCTCCTGAGCGGGGTAAACCCCGATGCAGTTGCTCGTAGCCCTGGGGCCGGGCACTGTGCTGGGAGGTGGGAGCTGTGGGTCAGGCAGGGCACCCACGTGTCCCCCCTCCCAGGAGTGTGGTCCCAGCGGGTTGCCGTCTATCAAAGATAAGCTGATAAACTAGATAATTTACTGGGTTAGGCCCTTGGGTAGGTTTAAGCACAACAGCAGCTAGTTGTGACTCCTGTGGTCTCCAGGCTGAGGACTGAGTCGGTTCAGTGCCGTAACTGCAAAAAACCAGAGCTTTGGGCACGTCATCCCCCACACACGCTTTTTATGGATGGCTCTGCGGGGTGCTGCAGTCTTACTTCAGGTTTTTATTTTAGGTCTGTCTGTGGATTTGGAACAAAGACCCATCCCTTCCTTTTGCTTCTCGTGGCTATGAAACCAAGAAGAGACTGATGTAAATGACACAAAATACCTATCGGAGTCTGTCCTCAGGGAAAACTCTTCTAGTTTCACCATAGTTTTTACCATTTTATTTCACTTCCATCTGCACGCTGACACGCATTCTGATACCGGCGGTCATTGTGAAATCAGTGATTTGCCAGTTTAAGAGAACAGACGGACAAAACTGAACCGAGGGAAACCGCAGGTGACCTCAGCAGACCCATCTCAGGTTAACTACCAGGGAAGCAGCACCGTGCTGTTCCAGCTGTGCTTTCAGAGCTGGGCTGATTGCTTTTTGGGGCATTTCTGTCAGGTGCTCCGCTGGATGGGGGTTAGGCACAGCGTCGTAGTGTGTAACAGTATATTTTCCAGCATTTGCTAGTTGGTGCTTTGTCACAAACTAGGATTGAAAATTAAGAGTGACAAGGAGGTGAATGGGACCAAGTGGCAGATCTCATGATTTTTCAGAAATAGGAATACAAGTGGGGTGGTGGGGGGGTCTCTGAATGGAGTCGGTGTGTGTGGCTTCTACAGGTGTGCTGCAGAGGGACACGCAGGTGACCTGAGGAGCTGTCAGAGCGGTCATTGCTGAAGTGTTACAGAGCATTCACTTAATGCATATTAATTCGAAAGTGTGGCAGGAAAAAAAATTGCAGATTTTGTAGCATGTAACTTTTCAAGGTGTTAGCAACAACGTTAAACAGCTGAGGTTAAAGTTGCTATGCTAAGAAACAGCTTAACTTGAAGTCTGCAGGACCAATATTCTGCTATTAGCTCCCACATCCTCTCTGTTTCTTGCCTGAAATTGCCATTGCCAGCTGCAGAAATAGAACATTTTCCATACAGAGTACGTACTGTTCCAGCCAGCTCTACAAAAAGAAAAAAAAGCAGTTTCTGCTCTTTCACACCCCTGTGCTATGCTGGCATGAACCTTTTTGAGGCCACAGAGTCATCTTGCTTAGGGACCTGAGCTGGCTGAAAAGTAGCCCAGCTTGACCCCACAGCCTCTCCAAAAAACCCCAAAGTTTTTCAGCAGGTTCAAACCCCGAACCAGCTCACCCAGCTACACGAATGCCTGATCCAGCACGTTCCTTCAGTTTAATCCTTTAGTTTATACCTTGCCTGTCTTGACTTTTTGCTTACGTCTCATCCAATAGCTCACTGTTCTGTTCTCTCCTTTATCCAGTTTTGTTTTGAATTTTTTTCTCCTATAAAATTATTAATTTGGGGGAGAGGGAGGAGAAGAAATCTGGTTTTTTGCAAGTGACAGAAGTGGCTTTTTTGTTGTCGCCTAAGCCGCTCTGCCTGTTCTTTCTGCCTTTTCTTTCTCCATCTGTTTTGAGATGGTTACTTTTAACAAGCGGTGCTCCACAGAGTTATTTGAGTAGGTCTATTCCCTGTTTCTGCAGGGTGGCACAGATCAGAGGCTTTACTTCTGAGCAGGACACCCAATTTTAGTTGGCAGTTTTTCCTTTTTCTTCTGTTAAGTCAATGGAGTGCTCAACAGTACAGGGTAACCTTCCGCTCCCTCATCCCCTCCTTCATTCCTTTATCACCACTGACAGTGCACAAGAAAGGATGAAAAAAGGAGCTTCTCTAAATCCTCAATCAGATAAGCAGAATCTCCAAAATAGAAACACCGGTGTCAAACCAACAGGCTCAGCACTTTCTCCTTTCTATTCTATTCTTTCTCCTTTCTAGTCTATTTTCTCCTTTCTCTATTCTACTTTTTTTCTCAAAACCAGAAATATTCTAAAATACTTCTATTTTTCCTTCCCATCTGAAATTGGACATGCGTCTGAATATTGATGGTCTTTATCAAATTAATTATTTGCTAGTTGAAGAGAAAAGGTGGACATAACCAAACTAGCTGCTTACCGGGCAAAATTTGCTTCTCGAAGTGACTGTGGGTGCTAAGTGGGGATTACAGCAAATGAACAGATTTCCAGGGGTCAAACTAAGGAGCCCATGTAAATGTTGTGTACTGTGACTGAGAAGCGCTGGACTGATGCTGTGGCAGGTTTCCCATCGCTGGATATATGTCATTGGAGTGTGCCCTTTCCTTTGTGTGTTTGTCTCTGGCTTTGATGAATGCCAGGGCAGGGAAAAATGAGCTTTTACCTTTTGTAATGCTTGGGTGAATACTAGTAAATTTGCCTATTGATGCTGATACAGTTTTTCTTCAAAGTCAACTGAGAGGCAAGTGTAGTCGAAATGAGGTCAGCAGCTACTCTGTGTGTGTGATAAAATAAAATACAGAGAAAAAAGAATAGGCCAATGGGCTCAATTGATGCTAATACGTACAATCTTGTGCAATGTAAACAAATAACAAGCCCAGGCTAGAGTTCTGCGTAGAAACTGGAACTTTTCAGGCAGGTCTTATTGAGCTCAGCTTCACACTCAGAACAAGAACTCCCACAGCCTCCATTCTTCATCTGCCTTAACCTACTAAATTGGGGTTTGCTCAGCTAATACAGAGAAGGCACGTGCGCTCAGCATGTCTCCTTAGACTTAAATTATCCCATCACATTTTTTGCAAAAGCACTGTGCCTTACTCTTTTTCTCCAAAATGTGGTAGACTGGTAATCATGGAGTAGGATCTGAAACTATTACACTGCCTTTAAAATGAAAGGATTTAAAAAAAATAGTTAACACTGAGATTTTAATTCTCTCTTATTTATCAAACACATAGACTGTGTGTTTCCCAGCTTCACACCACAGTCACGAGGCATATGTTCAGCTTACCTGCATTCACACACTTCGCCAAAGTACCTGCGTTAGTGATGCAATTGCTTATACTTTCCTTCTAGTCAACAGAGGAAGATAGGCCCCTTCAGAATTAGGTAACTGAGATGTGAAAGACACTTTGGCGGTAGTTATAGTGCTAAATTAGTGACCTTAACTTAATGATTAAGCTTTAGTGAGCTAAATCGGTGCTTAGCTCTTCGTTTCATGTGAAAAGAAAGATCACTGCAAATGATTTTAACTCCGAAAGGAGTTTTTAAAAGAATTACTGAAGTCGCAGGAAAATCCTCAAAGGAGGGTGGCTACAGTAGGCATGGTTTGCTAACACTTTTAACAAAATGTTCTCTGATAAATCCTCTGAGTTTCTAGGGAGGATTGAGAGATACTATAATCTTCTCTTTAAAAACAAATTTGTTTTATAACCCAGGAGCAGTAGGCTGCAACAGCTATTTGTAATAATGTGTGTGACAGTAGCCATTGGATAGAGGCTGATACAATTATGTATGCTGTATGTATTAATAAAATTTAAAACAACCAGAGAGCTTCACGTTTAGGATTACGGAAGGATTCAACAGGTAGATAAAATGCATTTGCTTAGTGGCTTTGGGAAGCCTAATGACAGGGGAGTTTCTTGTTTAGGAGGACGACGGAGGAAGGACTGCATGTATAAATCAGACGTCATGAGTTACCAGTGGCCTCATTAGTGCAAGGGTGTTGTGTTTTGCAGCAGTGCACAGAAGATACATTTTCATGAAGAATTTGAAGGAGGATGGGGATGCGATTTAAAGGCTTTGATTGCATATTCCTTCCCTGCGTAAGGGTCAGCCAGGGAGAAGGTGCTCCAGAGAAGATCGGCACGCTGAGTCCTTAGGCAGAATGAAAACACAGCTAATGCTGTCGTCGGGTAGTAGGTTTGGTAGGTGAAGGCAAATAAGATGAGATCGATGGGCACGGGGCAGTGTCCTTGCTGAGTAATGACTTGGACACTGAGAGTGTGAGTCCAAAAGGCTCTTGAACAAGCCCTCCTCATCTGTATTTTGGTGGGACTGTAGGATGCACTCTGGTGTGACAACGATGGACGGGACTGATCCTGCCAAAGGTGGATATATGGGATATAAAGTGTAAGCAGATGGTCTGAGTTCATCATCTAGGCACCTTCTTGTGGTCACTACCAGGCGAGAAAGAGAGAAAGCCTTTCCAGAGGGCATTTCTTGTCCATACTCAGATGGATGTTAGAGGTGATTGTGATAAGTTGCCTTGTGGCATGTCTCTGTCCATCTCCTCAGAGTGACTTAAAGTAGGTACCAACTGTACAGATGTAGTTGAACGAAAAGTATTCTGCTCAAAACATGGAGTAAAATTAGTGAATTTATAGAGTTACGCAGGCTGGGGCTGTGCTTGTCTGATTTAAATGCTGTAATCTCACCAAAACTCTGTATTTTGAAATACTTAAGGGAAACAGGTGTGACCATATTCCACATTTAAAGAAAATTGGGGGTAAGGGGAAAAAATAGAAACTTGAAGATAAAGGAGAAGGTGAAAGCATCACATATTCACTTGAATTAGAGATTTTATCTATTGTCCTTCAAATCAGATAGAGGGAAGAGAAACAGATACCTGTATGTAATAGAGGAACTTTCTAAAATTGTACAGTTGCCTGTGGTTCCTATAGAAAATAGAAGAAAAGTATTGTAATGACAGCTGTAACGATGTATCTGCAGAAAGCTAATGTAGCAGAGTCTTCTGATTTAAGAAAGAACCCAATTTGCCTAGCATGGGTTTGAAATAAAAAGGAATCTTTCAGGTTTGTCTAATCCTAGGTAACTGAAGACAGCTGCTGTTTAGTGCTTTATCTTCTCTCTCCTAGTAGGACAATAGAGACTGACCTTAAACCTTTAGTATTTTTGCTTGGCAGCACCAAATTGCTAAATCTTGAGGGAACCTTTCACTTCTCAGAGACTGAGGATTCCTTTATAATGCCTTCCTTTTGCCCATATTCCCACACTTAATAGCAGGCACTGGATCCCTACTTTTTAACAGAACATTTTATTATTAGAATGCCCAAACTTCTTGCCCTAAACTGATTGTTTTAATCAGACAAGTGTTATAACTTCAGCAAATGAACTTTCTTTGGCTTTTTTTGCTGTGTATGGGGCAAAACCCAGGTGCTGTGACTTCAGGTAGTTAGCTCTGTAACTGGCTTCAGGTAGTTAGTTCAGCATTTGTACATTCTTCAAGTACTGGCCGTCCTCCTGATAAGCCCACAAAGGTATGGTTTATGACTTTTATATTTTTACTTTTTTTTTCAGAAGCTGGTGGAGTAAACACACTGCCTTTGCTCTTCTTGTGTGTGTTCTTTTCTTGGGTTTGGGTTGGGTTGGTTTTTTTCTTTTCTTTTTTCCCCCAGATCAACCACACATCTTAAATTCTTTGCCAATTGCTCTCTGGCCAGGAGGAGCCAAGAAGGCTGTAAACCTCCAACAAACTGAAGGAGTACAATTTTCCTTTAATAAAGAGCTCCTTCTGCTGGTGGGAAAAAAACCACATATGGTAAACCCAGCAAAGAATGTACACTCTAGGTTGTGTCGTAGGTACAGGCTGATTTCTGAGATATTTCTGGTTAGGAAATGCATTATATTTAACTTTTCTGTTAGCAGAAGTATTTGCATGTGCGCTAATGCTGTTGTCCTGTGGCCCTTCACTGATATTGTCCCTCTGTCACACGCAAGTAATATAAGAGAAATTATGTTTCTTGATACCTGTTAGCCTTCGATGGACATAACGGATAATAACATGCAGTCTTATATGTGTTAGAGACGTAAATATTGTAGTTTTGTTGTCAATGAAACGCATTTTCTGTATATCATGAAAAAATGCAGTGAAAACCAACTTGCTGAAAGAAATGTGTTTCTCATGCGCTAGAATGGAAAATTCATTCTGGAGTACCAACCTTGCGTAGCAAGCTGTGAGGGGGGTTCTGCTTTTCGAGACATTTTCCTTCCAATACTGAAGTTGTTGGGGCTGCTGCACTAATATGCTTTGATGTTCTCAAGCAGCACTGAGCAACTTTTGATAATGGGACAGGCAGTAAAGTTAAATACTACAGCAGAGGAACGAAGGGGTGATGCTTATGGGAGTAGCTGCTGTCCTTTGAGAGCCCCGTTTTCTTCAGTCACACCTCGTCTTGAGGAGGAAGGACTTGATACTAGTTAGCTGAAGAGCCCAAGGCAATCTGGCCAACGCAGCTTGTTATATCCATTTGGGGTTGTCAGTTCTGTGGAGGACTATTTGTCCTGTTCTGCATTGTTCTGCTACAAGGCAGCGCTCGGGGATTTTGATGAAGTATTGGTGTACAAAAATAACACTACCAAAGTGTCAGACATACTTGCTTAGTCGCTTTTGGATGTATCAACTCCAAAAATCAGTTAGCAATTCCTGCCCACTCGTATAGAAAATGTTCTTTGGGATAATTTTTATACACGTCAAGCTTGTAGTACACCTGCCTGACTTAAAAATACTTAGTTCTTGCAAAAGTACTTTGAAACCAAATATGGTGAGTAGGCCTGATTTGCTTCTTAAAACTTCCAAGACACATGCATTTAGTTTCTCAGTAGACTAATGCACGGGGCACGTTAAGAGTTCCTAATGTTTCTTGGTATGAAAACTGTTTTCTTTTATACAGAACTGCTCAATGAAACTTTTTGTGGCAAAAATATTCTCCCAATCGATTTTTTTATTTTCCTTTTTTTATAAAGAAAACTGTACTCCAAACCACCTAGGGGCACAAGGCAATTGCTTGCATGCTGGCTTCTAGCATCATGGAGTCGCTGTAGTATATACCCTGCCTGGCCTCCAGCTGCCACTCCAGAAGGACTTGGGTCTCCTGTAGCTGCGGCGTCGTATCTGCTGCTCCGTGACGGTGTCTTGGAGAAGCCGGGCTTGGGCTCTCCCTGAGGATGCCCGACCACGGTTCAGCTCCGAGCAGGAAGATCTCACTGAGCTTTGCTCCGGTGGCTCCTTCCAGCTACTCGTGAACGTTTGCAGCCGGAGCTGTGCTGTGCTGGGTCTTCTGCCATAACGTGATCTAGATACTCAGAGTAGGCGCCTACATTTAATCGGTATATTTGACCTTGATTTCTCTGCGCTTTGTTTTCTCATCTGTAAGTTTGGATAATACCAGCTATTCATCTTTCAGGGATACTGTGAGGATAAATTATTAGTGAAGCACTTAAGTACTTAAGGGATGAGTAATGTTGTAAAGTCTACAAGGAAATTAAACATTCTGTCTTTCTAGCAGGATCTGAATATTGTTTACTAAATGAGGTACAGGGTCATACACAAAATGCTGAATAGAGAGCTGTGCATCCAAATGAGGCAGAGCTCCTTTCTTAGAAAAAAAGAAGTGCGA
This sequence comes from Buteo buteo, assembly GCF_964188355.1. Classification (NCBI taxonomy): domain Eukaryota; kingdom Metazoa; phylum Chordata; class Aves; order Accipitriformes; family Accipitridae; genus Buteo; species Buteo buteo. The sequence goes on along the minus strand of NC_134184.1, from coordinate 5,969,309 downwards.
ATCAAGACTTCTGTGCCGAGTATGTAAGTGTACATAAGCACACGAAAAAGAGCAAAGGTAGGACAGTCTTCCATAATTCTGATATCTGCAACTTTTTGGCTGCCGACTTACAGCTTTAATGCTATTCTTATGAGGTGGTATATTTTGTGATCTTGTCTGTCGCATTACATAAACACACCCTCTTATAATGAGCTTTGTTAATGCTGGAGTCTGTAAGCAGAACATACGATGCAGCCGAATCAGGGCTTCAGGCAAATGTTAAAAAGAAAAAAAAAAGTTAGGATGTTGACTTAGGGGATATTTTCTGTTGTTATTTTTTTAGCATCTGCCTTTTAACATGGCATAAAAATTTTGTGAAAGGTTCACCACTCAATTAAACTTTTCTATTAAAGGCTGGATGCAGAAGCCATATATTTAACAAGTTTTCCAGTCTGTTGCTTTACTGTATAAATAATATGTCTTCTGGAAATTTCTAATACACGTCAGGTATTCATGATGAAAAAGCACATTTGTACTGCCGGTTCAGAGATAATTACTTGCCATTAGGTTCATAAGAACATAAATTTTATTCATTTCTATCATCTAACTTGTCAACTTCTTACATTTCGTCTACACTCTGGCCCTCACTGACAAGCAGCAAATAATTTAGTCTTCCACCAAAATGATAATGACTGGCAAATGAAAATTTCATTGAAAGAGACAGCACAACATCAGTCGCATTGAAAGAACTTTTTTATTTTTAAATTTTTCCAATGATAATTCAAGTGCTGTCTCTGACATGAATTTATTTAAGAGACTTCTATTAAGCTGCTCTTACTCGGATGCTTCCTTGTTATTTAAGAGGTAGGCAATACCCACTGGTTATTTTGTTCAAAGTGCATTTTTACACACAGCGTAGTAGTCACTTCTGTTACAAGTTGTTTGAGAAAATAATAGACTTTGCCACCGTAACAAAATTTCTTCTCTCAGTTATGTCACTTATGTGACACAAAAATGCATACAAATCTGGTGGGGGATGCAAATGTCTAGCTTCTTGTTAGGCAAAGGTCACCTATTTCCATGTTAATTTGTTTTTGAGATGCTGTCCGGCAGTAACACTGATGGTTTCAGTGATTTGTTGTCTGTAACTTAATCAAGGACCCCCACGAAACTCTATGGCCTCATTCATAGCAAGATCTGTGGCATGCTGATACACAGATGAGTAGAAAAGATCTTGAGATGTTGGGAAAAGCTCCTAGTTTAATTATTATTTGGGAAAGACTTTTCTGTTGCCTGATACCTGCCCACCTCCATCCATCCAAAGTAACTGCACCTTTCTTTCTGGAGTAATCGAAAGGACTTTTTTTCCCCCTCAGCTTTTGTGTTCTTTATGTGGAGCTCTTTCTTACCTCAGTGACTGACTACATAAAAACCTTAGAGAATCATAACTAAGCTGGCAGAAAATATGCATTGACAAAATTGGTCCTATTATTATGTTCCTAATAATGATTTGGGATAGTTATGGTATTAGAAAAATATACTTCATATATTGAAAAGAGTAATACACAACTGTTTAATATCTGTAATTTGAAATCAGAAAAGGTAAAGTAATTCTTGGCCATCTCTGTCATGTTTGTGTATTAATATGCCACAGGAGACCATCAGATACAATTCAGGGGGGAAAGAACTAACACTAGAGAAGCAATTTTCCAGTGAATTAGTCTCTGGAAAAGGCTACTTAACAGTGTAGCTTTGCCTTTCCATCAAAGACAAAAAAGTAAAAAAAAAAAAAAAAAGTAACATCACTTTTTCTGCCATTTGGTGGTAAAAATTTAGAATATGATCAAGTTAGTCCCACAATGCCTTCCAGCATATAAGTGCTGACGAGATTTAGAAAACAAAGAATTTCCTCTCAATCTGTATGTTAGATATTGGTATTGTAGGCTTGCCTTTATGCTAGCTGGAAAATATACACATCTTCACATTGAGATGAAATAGTTTGTGAAATGTTCATGCTATGCATCGAGTACTTGAGAATACCTTAGTAAACATACAGTTGGAGGCTATTAATGTATATTATTGACTTCAATTAGAGTTTACTGTGTATCTAGTAAATGGGAAAGTGTGGAGTTGCATGCGTAATGCAAAATTAATGTAAATGCTTGGAGGAACAAAATGACACCTGATTCCCTAAAATATTTTACTTTGCAGGTCAGTGTAGCTGCAGAGATTTTGTTAATACAGTGTTAACGCAGATACAAACTCACAAAGGTGGACGAAGTACGTAGACATACTGTGTCCTGGGGATAGATACTTCTGTACTCTTCTGCCTCTTTCGCATTTCAAATTACCCCACTGCTTGTGTAGATATTCTTGATAGTATTTTCAATATTTTTGTTCTACAGCAATTCTAGGTGGCAAGCTACAATGTAAGCCTGAACAAATTTCTTTCCTTTCTTTTGTTTTTTTTTTGTGAATTGTTTTGGAAATCTTAACGTCTCAGAGAAATCTGGATAACTGAACACCAGGCTCTGAGAAACAGAAAGCTGTTTTAGGTTGTTTGTGGAGAATGCACACAAATGTAGTCAAAATATAATCTAATGCATTTGCGTACAGTTTTGTTGTTAACAGTCAGCTTTAATAGTAGGATGATGTATTCCATTCAGTCATTTTCGATTTCCTTTCTCTGGGTGTAAAATTGAAAATCTTCCTTTGAAGAAAACTTCTAGGAAGAAGGATTTCGAAAGAATGAAAATACTCAGTTAAAAAAAAAAAAAATTACAAGTGTGAACTGGCAGCTCAATTTCTGTACTTCTAGTTTACCAGAGTCCCAGCTTCTCCTAGTGCCTGAGCACCTGGCAAGTCCCGGTCCCGGCTGTGGCTCCAGAGCGGTTAGGATCCCCACTGGAAAGCCATCCTCCTGTATCCTCACTCTCTTGCAAGGAGCTGAAAGACCCCAGGATCTTGAATACCAAGGCAAAGTTGCACTGTCAGGAAGTCTGGGGTTTTCAGCATCTCATCGGATGAGCTGGCAGGAAACCAGTTGAGTTTCTGCTTTCCTGTTTCCGCTCAGAAGTTCGTCTGAGGCACTTCCATTTCACTGAATCTGGTTTTCAAATTACAAAACCTAGCAATGTTTACAACAAAAGAGATTTCTGGCCAGTTTTCTTGTCAATTTTGACCAGCAGACCAATGTGAGATATTTTTTATTATTATTTTTTTATTTTTTAGCCAATCCCAAGGTACCTATGTTACTTTCCTACTCTCTCTTCTTGAGACCACACTGAAGCTGCAGCTTAGATGAGAATTTCCCACTTAGTTTATTAAGCAAGCTAGCCAAAGACGCTGATGCTGTACTGCCCTTTACTTCCAGTTAGGAGGAGGGGCAGCTTACCTCAGATTCAGAAATTGTTATGTGGTTACTAGGAGCATCTGTGCATTAAACGCGACACTGTCATAGATTCATTTAGCTCCAGGAGTCTTTGAAAAGCCACTTACTTTAAGCAGGCAATTGGACTGTAAATTATTGGAGAGCTGTTTATCCATATTCCTGTAAGAACAGGCTGGAAATAACAGCTCAGCTTTGCAAGGTGTCTTTCAGTCCAGTGGAAACATCTAACACCCGCTGGGTTCAGTGTGTAATAGATGAGAGGCGGAAAGGGTCTGAGAAATAAGAGAGAAAAGATACCACAAAGAACATCAAGTCATCCAAACCCTCACAAATTACTACTATTCAGACGTCGCTCTTCTCAGCTCACAAGCCTCGGCTCCGGAGGGCCGTGTCCAGGGTTTCGGCAAATGTGCCGCTTTCCTTCTCCGCGCTGAGGCAACGAGTGTCTGTCAAGCCATTTGTACCCTCTGCCACACGGGTGTCAGGAAAAGGAAGAGGAGCACAAGGCGGACAGATACTGGAGGACAGTACTGGTGAATTATTTAAATAAGACTGACCAGGCTTGGTGTTGAAAAGCTGCATAATCTTGGGAGCCCGGCTTTCCAGCAGGCAGGCAGTAAAGCGAAGCACAGCTGACCGCTCTTGCCAAAACATTGGGATATTCGGTAGGCTGAGTCTATTCGTGTACCTGCACTTCTGAAAATGAAATGGTGGAATAAAACAGTGATTCAAATGCATTTTGTGAGATGGCTAATCTATAGCATGTTTTACTCTATGAGAAAAAGTCTTAATACAAATATTTCCAAAAAGAGGCTTGAGGATTTTCTGAGCATGCGGATTAAAAGTTTACTGGCAAGGATTTTTTCAGCTTGTCCCTGACTAATTATGTCACTTTTGAGAACTTCCCAAGCTGTATCTCTGGGTTTCTTTGTTGTGGGTTTTTGGGGTTTAGTTTTTACTTTTCATAAATAGATTTAGTAGGGAGGCACTAAAGTGTGGGGTGAGTCTGTTTGCCAGGAAAATGCAAGAGTTGATTTCCCACGTGGCCGCCTTGGCTGGCAACTGCAAGCTTAAGTATATTACTCAGTGATTTATTTTTTTTTCTCATCTTATTTTATTTTATTTTTTTAAGACTCTACATCTGCTTCTGCTCACCACTTTGCAAAACTTGCAGTTCATTGTACTCATATAACGTGCCTGGAAAGGAGCAAAGAGAGGACACAAGAAACAGGTCCATTGCATTTGAAGAAAAGTGTGAGGATTAAAGGAGCCTTCTGAAAACCTACAGCGTTACAGCTCTGTGCCATCTTTTTCTTGGTGTACAGTAAGCAGGACCAACCCAAACTGTTTTAGGTCTGAGAAAGAAAAAGAAACTGAGGGGAAAAAATTAGGGACTGTAAGGGGTCTGATTTATAGGAGTGGTAGCAGCACACAAGGCATCTGCCTTCCCTCCCAAGAATCCAGCTGTGATCAATGCAAACCCGCTTGTTGTCGCGGGATTGTGTGGCTGTTCCTTACCCTCGAGCACAAATTACCTCTGCCTGGTCAGTAACCAATATACATTTCTTGTTTTGCTGTAGCCACACAACTTTTTGATCTTAATGAAAGCTAGAAGCAAATACAGATCGGGTTATATATGTGTGTGTGTGTAGAAATGAGGGCTGAGATTCTCTGTTTGCCTGTAGAAACTGGAATTTAAGGAAACTTGCCCATGTGGTAAGTTTTGTGACAAAAAAATAGGAGAGCTTCCTGTGATGTTTCTACAAGCTCTGTGGGTTTAGATATATGCAGCAATTTTCCTGCTTGCTTCTTTGCACCTAGCTCCTGCTTTCCTGCTCCTAAAAGTGAAGAAAAAAAATTTGAGTGCAAATTTTTTCCCAGCCCAACAGATAGGCTGTTACACAATGGGACTAGTTGCTTGGTTGGTTTTGTGTATTTGCTTTGCTTTGTTGCGAGTCTCCTGTGTAGAAAGCTATTTGTGCTTTAAGAAAGAGAAAATGACAGGTGCTGGTGAACCGATGGGCTTCCAAAGCCCTGAAATGGAGGCAAGTGGGAGGTTTGTACCGAGCACCGGCGCGCTGACCTCAGTGTGTCATTTAAGTGTTTTAAGTACTCTTTAGCTCACATTAGTGCAAAAACATTAAGGTGTTCATGTACGAATTTCTGGGACTGATGCTGCAGAGATTGAAAGAATAAGACAGTATTTTATTTGTCATCAGTGTACTCAAAGCAGATTTGTTGAAAGAACCATCATTAGCAACAGACCCATAACAAGGTTTCCCAAATAATTAGTTTTGAATAATTGGTATTTAATCGTGTTGAAATTTTGCATGAACTTATGAAAAAAGCCTAATTCCCTTGCAGTTATCAAAATGTATAACTTAATTTACTCTGCTAATGAGAAAAATAAATGCCTTTTTGGAACAACATGAAAAATAATCATACTCATTTTCTTACATAATTAATATTTACTGATTACTTCTATGACTTTCTTGTGTTTTGATTCTGTTATAGGACTTAATGTACATAGTACATAGTCAATGAAAGGACAGTTGTATTATGAATTGTCTGTTTCTTAAAACGTAGAAATCCAGTTGCTTTCCTCTAAAATACTTTCTTAGTTTTATCGATTGCATAGTCATGACTAGTGTACCTTAGTGCAAAGGTTCCAAGAGTTACATTCTTCTTTTGAGGCCTGCATTTTTAGTTTAACGTATAGTATCTGTATGCTGAGGAGCTAGAAACAGTTACAGAATCCAGTCTGCGTGGTGACAATAGCGTGACAGTGACTGCCTCTTAAGTGCTTGTGTCTTTTAGAATGAAGACCTTCCTTCCTCCTCGGAAGAACCTTGCTGGATGAAGAAGGTCTCCAAAGCATTATTCTTCCGTGTTGTCTGGTCACGTTGACTGAAGCAGCATGAACACATGTTTATAGGTAGCTACTCCTGTTCTGTTTCCGAATCGTGTCTAGTTAGAAGGTAGTTGTATTTGTAATAGACACCAGTATGAAATTCTGAGTGGGACTAAAGAAAAACGACACCTGCTCCAACGCCTGTTTCTGTAACCGCAGTATCTAAAGCCAAAAAGTAGTAGAATATGAAGGAGTGGTTATCAGTGAGTATATTGCTTTGGTTTTTTTGAGTAGATAGGATATGATTGGACAGTTCAGTGTATAAAAATTAAACTTGTCAAGATTTAGTTCTCCTTTGCCACTGCTGGCGCATGTTAAATGAGATTGATGACCAACCTCCTATGTTAGACCAATATTGTGAGGGCAGTGCCATGAACTATTGTGTTTTTCAGAGAAACACTTTAAAAAATAATACTTAAAAACTTTGAAAGAAATCATCTTATGGTTTGCTAATACATCACAAGTAGTTACTTATGCAGATTTTAATAGTGCTAGACAGAGCTAAATGGCTTTAGGTATTTTACTACTGGCAGTGGAATCTGTTCAGTTCCATGGCTGGATGTCGATATATTGGCACAAGAGTATTTGAATTACTTTGCCATGTATTTGGCCCTGGAATAACATTGAATGTTAGGTTAATTTCCAGCACAATTATAAACATCCATGAAAATTTTACATGAAAGATTGGAAGACGGTACTTAGGAAAAAAACCCACGATGCCACCCCCCCAAAAAAGTAATGCTGAATGCTTAACAGGACATAAAGGAACACGCATTTGGGTTTTACATTAGAAGGAAATTATTAACCTGGGATGCCAATTTGTCTTTACAGCATGACTCTTTTGAATCTAAAGGTACATTAAAATTAATTTTTAAGTAATTTTTCCTAGAGTGCTCTTGGCATGTGTCATAATTAATTATGGTAATTTCTGTCCAGTATGGCAGGATGGAGCCAAGTCTACACTAACCTAGCTTCACCTTTTTGTAATCTTTTAAACTCATAACTGCAGAGGGCTTCCAGAGGGGGAAACTTTCCTTATTTATTTTACTGAAGTTCTCCTGAATCTTTCTTTACAGAAGAAAGTTGATGTAAAGGAAGGATCTTTTGAATTTTAATTCTTTTATTTTTTTCCTGATTTTTAAGGAAAAGTTCTATTTTTCTTGCCTTTCCCCGCAGTTTCCTCATTTCCATCTACCTTCCTGAATGAGGGCATAGCTTTACTTTTTTATCTGTAGGCAAAGGCTCTACTTCCTAATTGACCCCCAAGCTGGAATTAGTGGCTCAGTAGGCTTAATGTAGACATTGAATCAGTCTTTTCTAAATTTGATACTTGGAAAAATGAAACATTATTTCTGCAATGAGCATGCTTTGCATTTTCCTTCCCGCACAAGATGTTCCTTCAGCTCTTTAACTTCATTATGGAGATACTCCAGGGCACTTACTGAAGGCAGGTACACGTACATTACCTGCACTGAGCAAGTTTAGGACATGCCATTGATTTCTGCTGGGGAAACTCAGGACGTGCCACCAACTCTTCCTACTTTCTAAAGCGACTCCTGAGCCAAGCCTGTGAAGAGGTCGTGGTGTTGATACCCTCCTCCCATGTTCTCCCCCACTGCTACCTCTATCACTTTTTATCGCTATTGGCAAAAAGAAAATAAAGAAAAAAGCCCCCCACCTGACAAGTATGTAGATATTATCAGTTAAATGATTAATTTCTGGTTTCTGATGAGAGTTTTACACAAACCTGTCTATTTCTTAATCAAGTACAGGAAATTCATTTTGCATGTGATGTGGCATACAGCTTTTTTTTTAAGCAGAACATCATTTTCCCCCTTGCTTCTTCCTCCTCGTACATTTTTCTGTGGGCCTTCATTTCATATCCGAACATTTTTTCCGTGCATTTTTGAGCTTTGATTTTCAGGGGGAGATGATATCTTTTATTAGCTCGCCTGACAAATGAAAAAAATAATGGATGAGCTTCTGAAAAATCATCTCTTACCAAGCTCTTCTCCAATTATTGAGTTACTTTTCTCACCTGTCTTGCTTTTACACTGGATCAGCAGACAGAAGTCTATTGCCAGAGCGCTTTATCCTCTGCAAACATTTTGGGATACTTTGCTACTCTGGGATTCTTTGAAACGTATTGTGAAATTCTCAATGATCCTTGGCAAAGCAGAAGTGAACATAGAGTTTTTCAGTAGTTTCTCTAGGATTGGAATAATGAGGAATAGAGGTGTTTGTACTGATTTCAGCATTTGTGACTGTTTAATTTGGAAACCAGGCAATAGATAATTTTGTTTCAGAATTTGCATTATTTTAAAGGAGAAATATAATGATCACTTCATTTTTTAAAAATTAATAATGAGACTGTAACTGGAAAGTGTGCTGCTGCAGATTTGTGGGTGCAAAAGTTTTGAAATCGTATTGTAACAGAATAGCTGTGGGTTTATTTTCATTTTGTCTGATGGCAAATAACTATACAAGGTGAAATTAGCCCTATGCCTCTTCATCCTCTTTTAATTGGGACCGGCAGCTTGTAATACAGATGCTTTGGATATATTAAAAAAAAATAACCTGAAAAGGAAAGGAGCTCTGTGAATCAGACTGTGCAGTGATGACTTTATTTATAGCCTAGTTCATTTGCGATTGTAAGTAAACTTGACTTCCACACACAGCAAAGTGTGAAATATCCAAATTAATCACAGATGTAAGTGCCTGGGGAAAATAGGTTTTGAGAGGATCAAAGGTATGAAATGAGAAACAGAAAAGAATGGGAAACAGGCAGTTTATGGATTAACAGGCTAAAGGGTCGCTTAGCCCTCAGAAACAAGGCTGAAAGGCAGAGCTGCTATTGATTTTTTTCTTAACTGAAATCCCATTTATGCTGAAAAGATTTAAAGCATAGACACACCAAACAGATTAAAATCTTCTGGATCTCGCTCGCATGTGGCCTTCGAATTTATCTGGCTAGTTGTAAAATGCTAGTGCCGTAGTGTGTCCACCATGAAGTGGGTGACAGCGTGATGTGCCAGTTTGTGGATCCTGTCCCACCACGTGGATCCCACAAATTCAACAGAGCTCTAGGCGGCAGATGTCAAACTCAAACTAGGCCTGTGAAATACACTTCAGGTTTTAGATAGGAGTGACCAATGGTCCAGTCAGGCTCCATAAAAAATACGTGGATTTTGGACAGGGCATACAGCGGGGCAGAGAAACCATGATCATGGGTATGCTTCCTGCAAAGCAGCTGAACCATGAAGACCCTCTTGCTGGACCCACCATAAGCTCTGTTGCTCCTGGTGGAGTTGCAAAGAACGTGACGTCTGACAGACATCACGATGACTAGTGCGTCACAGAAAACCCACATGGCCATAAGATAATCCACTCCTTAAGGGAATCAGTTTGTTATATGCTACTGGTAGGGGCCTCAGTAGTATATTGGGGCATATACTTCCCACTTTAGGACCTTACCTTTAATCTCAGGGGAGAACAGCTCCTCTAAGGAAAGAGTAGCATCAGTGACGTGGTGTCATCTACAGTGAAAGTCTGTGCCTTTGGTGAACCACAACCGCTGACAGTGCCCTATGGCACTGCATGTCCCACTGTTTTCACAGCAGGCACCTTGCAGCTGAAGGTCAATGAAGCTGGACCGAAGTACCTGACTTACAAAGTGATGTGCATCGCACTGGAAGGTTCTGGGATTTTCTGTCTGATTCAGTTTAGTAGAGAATGGTTATATTATTGTCTGTTGGGGACTTAATGGACTAGATAAGTGGACGGTGAGGTGGACTGGAACCTGGCTGAACTGCTAAGCTCAAAGGGTTGGTGGTGTCAGTGGCACAAAGTCCAATTAGAGGCCAGTAAGCAGTGGTGTGCCGCAGGGATTGATACTGGGGCCAGTACTGTTTAACATCTTCATTAATGACCTGGCCGATGGGACGGAGTACACCCTTAACAGGTTTACAGACAGTATAAAATGGGAGGAATGGTTGATACACCAGAGGGTTGGGTTGCCATTGGGACCTTGACAGGATGGAGAATGGTCTGACAGGAACTGCATGAAGTTCGACTAAGGGAAATGCGAAGTCCTGAAATGACCTGGTTTGACTGTGTTTTGCTGGATGACATTGGATTAACAGGTAGGTGAGGATTTTCTGTCTCATGACTTAGTTGCTCTATTGTGACCAGTATACCATACCCCTCTCAAGCTCAGTTTTCATTCTCAAGCATGCCAAACTCATAGCCATGCAGTACAGCTTAACTAGTTTTCATCTTTCCCAGTGCAAGAGCTTTATACAAAGCCAATCAATATATTTACCACAAAGAGGTGAGAAAAAAGCTTGTGTCTTTCGGCAATCCTAACCACCTCAAGCAATTAACCCTTGAGGCTTTTGAACTCAAGTGAAGTAAAGTATGTCTTCCCTGCTGGCTCCCTGTGACTTGAATTGGTGTCTCCCTCTCTGTGTCTCTCCCTCCTTTTTTTAAAATTGTGTGTACTCAAATCCCTTATGGACTACAGATGTTGGAAGGGCGTTCTGTGCCTTCACCAAGCAGGCTGGGAAGTTTTCCCTGTTATTCCTATTAGATTTACATTGCTCTGCAATGAGAAGGAATGATAAGCTCCTGTTCAGTGTCAGAGATTTCATGGCTCACTTCAGGGAGGAGGAGATATTTAGAACTGGATAGTCTTTGTATTTTAGAGTCTGTTTTGGATAGGATGAGCAAATCTCATCAATAGTTGTAATTCTGGAGATAGATGACAAAAATGAGCAGAACTCTGACAGAGAAATGCTTCTGCACGCAACGTTTATTTGAGCGATAGAATTTTTTCCCCCTCGGGGGACAATGAATGGATGCTGTAAGTTTTTAGAGGTTCAAAAAGGCATTGAACAAATTAATGAAAGAAAAATCCACTGAAGTTGAAAGCTGCCCCTCTGGATTAGAAAGTGCATGAATCAAAAGTTGGTGCACGCTGGGAGTGTATCCGTGCTTACATTTAAACTACTCTATTTGCGACCTGCCGATGCGGAGCTCTGTGGACCCTTCGGTCTGACCCGTACCTCTGTCCTTGTGCTGTGAAGTGAACTGGTCTCGCTCAAAACCTGAGTCCCGGCTACCGCTTACGACTGCCCAACGTGGCAGAAGGCGCTGCTTCGTGGTCTTGAGCATTGACGCAGGGCCCCAGACCTCGGGGTCTGGGGGGAGAAGTTGTGAGCACGCTAGAGATTTCTCCACGTGGGTGCTGGGCGCTGTCTGGGATTCAGTTGGAGTGTAAGTGGGCTGTAGCAACTGTGCCACATGTAAGCATCTGGTCTTATTAGGTCACTAAGGTGCAAGATTTTCAGATTGTGATCATTTTATTGAAAATAGGATGGTTCCCAATGTCTTTTAAAATATGTCTGCTTTTGTGCAGGCTGTAAGCTTAAATCTGGAAAGAGAACTTCAGGCACCACCATTGAAAACATTGGCTGCTATAGCTTCAATTTTTCACAGAGCAAACAGAAGAAAAATTGCAAGCAGAAAACATGTTTTATGTAAATACCAAAACATCTCAGTAGAGCCAGCACAACACAGGTAAAAATAACTTTCTGGTATTCTTCCAGATTTGCATTTGCATTTTGAATCAATCTGTACACATTAGAAACAAAGTAAAATTAGAAGATTAGAAGTGTAAAGCAAGGTTGGAGGGGTTTAGTTCGGATGACAATGTGTGGATACAATTCTTTCAAAGTGCAATCAACTCCTCTTACACTGTCAACATGATATTTGACTATACACAAACACAGACTGCTGCAGTGACAATTTTATACCCTATTGTACAACTCCAATCAGCCCTGGTGTTTCAAAACAAGACAATTTGTCTTGCTGTAAATACAAAAAGAATTATACAAATGTATCTTTCTGCTTTATTATCCTGGAAGCCTTATAGATCATATGAAATGTTTGGTGTGTGGCAGTCCAAGGAGAAAAACAGAAAAAGAGATGGCATTTAATTTGGCTTCTTGCTATGTTTACTTCTATCTGATGTGGGATTAAGTTGTCATTTATGCAGCTTTAACAACATTTTTATTCCTTTTGAAGTTTGTGAAATGCAGGTTGGATGAATTGCACTATATTTCCTGAGTTTTCTCGGTGTTAGAAGTCATTAAAAGGAGTGCAGTAACTACTTGGGAGAGAAAATGTAAGAAAAATATTATACATCTCAGGAAACTAAAACTCCCCTTTCTGAATGTGACACAGAGAATATCACAAAAACAGGTTTAAAAATCATGTTGACTTCTGAATGCTTATGTTTTGGGGTTTTTTTTCTATCGGCAATCCAAGAAGTTTGGTCAAGAGGCTGCAGTGTACAAAGTTATGCCAGTGGCTATCAGCAGCTTAGCCTCAGCTCACAGAGCAAGCGCAATTCATAGTGACGATGCCTTAGCCATGAGCTTCAGGGAGGTTGAAGGCTGAGATAGAAGTACCATTGCAGAAGTGTTCAGGGTCAGGTATTTCTTCATGCATCAAGGAAGAAACGGCTTGAATGAGGAATAAAAGGTGGAGTAAGAAATGGTCATTACAAACAGTTGAAGCTGTCTTTGTCTTTGGTTGTTGCTTTGGTTTGATTTAGTGTTTTCTCAGTTGTGTTTGACATCGTGCTATATTGTGTCGTTTGCTTGCAGCCTTGCCTTCTGATTTCACTTTGGCCCCAGATAGACTATACCCGTGTCACCAGCTGCTCAGATGCTCGAGAGGCACATTACATTTGGCCTCCAAGGGGTTGAGAGAGAGAGTTTCTTGTGCCCTGTTGGTGCACAGAGTGGATGACGATACTGAGCATGGAGCAGAGGCTGCTCAAGGACATGTGCCTGTTGGCCACAGAAACAAAAAGCCCACCCCAAAGTAAAGCTAGGTGATCAGTAATCACAATGGAATAGACCTGTTTTTTTCTCAGCTGAAATGTTCATCTCTGAAAAGCGTGGCTCAATCCTGCACAGGGCACCTGTATAAAAGTCCTGTTGGTTGTTGGCTTTTCCTTATACCAAGAAGAGCTTGTTTCCACACAACAGCTAATTTTTAAAAGTGTATTATTCTGCAAAATTCCTACTTGCACTCTCCTATTATTTGCCAAGTTGCACATATTTCAGTAGCATTTGTAATGTGTGTATAACTGTAATTATTTTTACTACTATAGAATTTCCCTATCATAAATACTCATTTTCCTCTCAGGCTTCCGAAGATGTATCTGTAGAAATAGCAATCATTATACATATCATCAACAGCAATACAGAGAGATTCATGTTTGCCCTGATTGGTTTTTTGTATCAATCAGTCCTGCCTGACTTGGGCTATGGATACTTCTTTGTTAATATGTTGAACAAGTAACTAAATGGGAATTCTACTCAACTTCTATGGTTCAGAAAATGTGTTTCATCCATCTTGTGAAACATTCTTACACAAAAGCAGAAGGTTGTACAACTTAAAAATAAATAATCTTATGTCCTATAACCAACGTAGGATTCTCTCGTGTTGCGGGCAGGGCGTGTTAAAGCTTTACTCCCTTGACTGTGGCAGGCTGTCGTCTGCATATGAATTGCATTACTGGAATCCAAGTGAACTTCCAGCTATATTTTATGTTACATGAATAAATGAAGAACTGGAAAGTGTTATTTTGTGTTGGTTTATAGTGCTGTGAAAAATTACTGCTACTGGTTGCCTTAATCACATGCAGTAATCAAAAGACAAAGCTGTGCAACATTAAGACACTGATTTCAATCAACACCAGTTAAAGAAAAGAAAAAAAATCCTCAAATTAAAGCTCTGAAAATGAGCCCTAGCCCTGCTTGCGTGTATGTGTGTATATACATATATATAACCTAGCAGCTATATAATTAAATATGGTAATGCATAGTTTAAGTAGTGAAAAGTTGCGTGCTCCATTCATATCTTCATGCTTCTTCAACATTAAGATAATGATTTTTTGGGGGGTGGGGGGGTGGAATTCCTGTTACTGTAGGATTGGTTATAAGCAGAACTGTAAAACAGGTTAAGAGATCTTAAAAGACTTCAGGTTACAGTGGTGACTTTGCCTAGTCTTTTGCCTGTCATCCAAGAAGGCATTTTCTGATTTTTAACTGACAGATGGGAATAACTAAATAACCTCTTACAAATGGAAAGAATTGCTCTTAAAACCTTACCTTTGAAAACTTGGAAAAGTTTACAGTTGCAGAATATCAAAATAAGTAGGGCATTCTTGTAATATTTTTCCTAGAGCTGGAGGAATTTGTGATAAACACTTAGACTGTAGACCTGCCTTATTTTTCTAGTGCTGTCAAGTCCATCAAGTTGTGAGCTACTGCAAAAGGATGAAACTAAAACAGTCAGGAAAAGAGAGGAAAGTAAATGTACAGAAGTGTTCTGAGGCCTACAAATTAGCAATAAAGTAGATATAATTGTATCTGTGCTGTTTGGTCCTTTTGTAAATCTGCTAATGTTTTTCTATTACTCTTTTATTTGCAATATGGCATTTCTAATACAAGGAAATATTATAATTTGGGGAGGGAGGGTCTCACAGAAGCATTTACATATGCTAGGTCTAATTTTGCTTTCGCTTAATGCCCAAGCAAATTGCATAGCTGTAAGCAAAACCAAAATGTAATTGTGTTAGCGTGTGCGTTTGTTATTTATTTATACTTATAATACCTCAAAGGCATAGTCATGATACAGTACCCCATTGCAAGAAGCACTGGATAAATGCAGAATAGAAATATTATCTCTGCCCCTAAGAATTTGTGATCTAAATTTAAGACGAGAGAAGAAACGATTTCAGGAGAACAAGGAAGAGAACAATACGGTATTGCTACAGTTACTGTTACAACACAGTATGTCCGTCAATACTCCAAATGGTACTATGGTAAACAACGACCTTGGTGCAAAAGCAGAGTACCATCTGCCTGGCTTTTTGAGGTTGGGGGCAATGGAGAGCCATGGGGGGAGATTTGAAGAGCAGTTTTGCATTAAATTGGAAGGGCAGGGCTTAGCAATCTCCTGAATAAAGAGATCTTTAAAAAAACCCAAAGAGTTAAGTCTGATATACAAGTTGCAGGTCCAAGATGTGTATTGTCGTGGCGACGAGAAGAAACAAAAAAGGAGGCGTGACATGCTTGCTTAGTCATGTTGAACGTGCACTGGCGGCTGTAGGGTAGGTAGGGACGCAAATTGGGGGTTTGTTTTATTACTTCACTTTAGCCAGCTACATCTGAGTTAGTTGTTGAGCTTCCCGTTATAGATGACGCAGAGAAGCAGACACTTTGGGGGCACGACTCATCTGTCCTCTTTTAAAAGCTGACTTGGGGGGAGGTGAATTGTGCCCTAAGAGGACATACTTCTCTGCTGATGAAAAGGCAAAAACCGAGCAGCTGAGTCTAACTGGCTGTGTTGTAGACATCTACAGTGCAGGTGTGTCTAGAGTGAGGTGAGATGAATCCCAGCTGATAATTCAGGTGGGAAGCGCAGGTTTTATAGGAGAGAGAGAGAGATTGGGGATCATGGCAGAGCCAGGTTGACTCATTTCTCTCCATGGAAAGTAGGACTGATAGGAAGGGAAAGGCCAAAATAATTTTTCATTTGGTATTTTTCAAAGAAATCAGCAAGATTCTGTGTGGAGAGAGGAGTAGGGGCAGGAAATGCTTTGGGAGTTTGAGGAACAAATCCTGGACATCCCTGGGTCTGTCACTGTGGGATTCCTTGAAGTTAAAATGAAGGTATTAAAAGAAACTGGAGGATGGCTGAGCTAAAGGAAGAGTGGATGAATGTCACTAGTGATACTTTGCAGTGTATACTAAAGGTGCCTGGTCAAGTAAAAGTAGGCGCAGGGGAAGCAAATATTGGAATGACCCAGGCGCAGTGACTGACAGCATGGGCTCCATAAAGGGAACAAGAGAGAGGTGATGGAAAGATGAACAGTTTCAGCAGCTTTGTCACTGGAGAGGCATGAAGAAGATTTGAGTTCTGCTAAAAAGTCATCAGACCTAAGGCACTATAAATCACGTACAAGCTGGATGCCAGGACGTAAGTAGGGAAGCGTGAGGAGGAGCGCCGGTGGTGCCGGGAAAGGGAGAGTGGAGCAACAGAGGCTTCAGAGAGAGCAGCAGTGTACGTGGTGAAGAGCAATGGGCTTTTGTGAACAGATAAACCACAGCTGCAGGTCAAATGAAGATCTCACGGTGATGGGAACAAGGAACTAAAACAGGTCAGGCAGGTGGAGGTTGAAGTCATTAGAAAGAGTGTGGGGCAGCTCGTTAATGCTTCAGGTAGATAAACCATCTCATTGCTAAATTTTTACTGTGATTTCTGCTCTGTAGTCATTAGTGATCACAGCCTGGATCACAAGCTTCCAAGATTTATATAACTAATAATAACTCTTACGCAGCTTTTTGGTTTGGAAGAACTTTAGGAACAACACAGATGAACCTCATTTTCTTTCTATGTCAAGATGAAATTAAAAATACATTTTTCTGTAACTTGCTTTATTTTTTGTTACAATAACTGAAGCCAGTCAGGAATGCTTACTTGTTCTGTTTCTCTCAGCTTTAGTAAGTGTTCCTTGCTTGAGGTATTCTGCAGAGATGTACATAAAATGAGAGAAAATCGTACATACTGAATTTACAATTTTTTTCCCAGCATATAAAGTTTTTCTTAGTTTTCCTTACAACTTTTCTGTGCATTATTTCAATATCTTTCTTCTATTATTGGTAGTAGGTCCTTTCCTGTGCAGCAGCTATCCAGTAATGTAACATCTACCAACTTCTGAAATCAAGCCTTTAATTTTTAGTGACAGAGGCCCGGAAGGGACATTACATCCAGAATGAAAGCAAGGAAGATTGACAGGTACTTATTTCATAATTAAAGTGAAGTGTTTAATAATATAGCATTAACTACTGGGATTAGAGCTGAATCTTTTAAAATACGTTAGGCAAACATGTCTGGTAACAAAAAGGCTTAAAGTTGAGCCGAGAGTTTTTCCTTCTGGAAGCCTTCAGGGACACCTGCCTCTTTCCCCCTGCTTTGAGGAGGGCTTTTCTAGGCACCTAAAATGAAGTTTGCAAGTTTGGCAGTATGGATCCTGAGAGGGTTTTTTGGCTTCTCGAACTAGTTGAAAGCTGAGAGTAACTTTCATTAAAACAAATTGTTGTCCCTATGGTATTAACCGCTATTACAGCTGGCTGCAAATTTTTCATTTTCTGTAGGTGATATTAATCACAGGGTGCCTGTAATGTGCTGCTGCTTATCCTGAACAAATACAATTAAACTATATTAAAATTCTATAAGGAATTCTTTAAATGCATCTATTCCTATGTGAATATTAATCATTTTTTCCACTTAGGAGCAGATGTTCAGTCTTCCTGTTTGAATTCCTTTCTCTAGCACATGCTGTGTGACATTGAGCTACAAGTCACATAACGTAGCACATGGGTTCAAGCTATTTAGTGAGTTGTCACTCATACCCCTCAGGTTTTGCTTGATTCCTTGTCAGATAGGACTAGGAGTAGGCTCATATAGGTTCATATAGTCATACATTGCTAGTTGTGTCACTAACGCAAATACTTTCATGTTTGGAAGACTCATCATGTGGCTTTACTGAGTGTAAAAGGCAACTTTTTAGGATGGTGCGTCCTGTAACACTTGAACTGGAAGCAAGTAGCATAGCTTGTGCTTTGGTAAGCCAACGTTTTCCTGTAGGGAAAAGGCCACTCGGGGCTTGAAGGATGTTGAGGCTGCTCTTTAGAGAAGCTCAGTTACACGCTTATCCAAGATGTCAGGCAAGGATTTAAAATCTTAGACTGCTGCTCAAGGAACCTTACTTCTCTTACCACAAACATGGACTTGCCGTAATGACTCCTACAGTGGAAAATAAGAGATTTGGTAGTTTCAGTTTCACTTTCAAACACAAAGCAAAACATAGCTGGCACGCAGCAGAAACATTTAAGATGATTGGCTTTAAATATAAAGAGAAAATACAAAATTCCTGGCACAACATAAATTTAGCACTTTAAAATGATGGCTTGCTAACAGTAGTTTCCTCATGCAAAGCTATGAGAAAGGTGGAGAAAAGCTAACTCCATCAAAATCCATCAATTCCTAGCCTTCGTAAGGAAAGGATATGGAAATGGCTTTGATAATGTATTTTATAGCCACAGAAAAAGGACAGACAAACTGGCAGTTCTTGAATGGTTGGCTTCAATCCCCTGCAATATGTTGACGGTTTACGATGATGAAGTCCAGATCTGATGAGCAGCCACGCTGCTTTCCCCAGATCTTTCCTCAGGGTTAAATCTGGCTTCATTCCTCTCCTCCTCAGTGAGCATTGAACATGAAGGTGATGTGGATGGTACTGTTGTTACCTGGATATTGCATTGCTCCTGGAACAGCAGCCTGGGCAAAATTGCTGACTCAGATGTGAGCCTGATAAAAGCGAGATAATGGATGCATGAAGGAGAAGTACCTTCAAGAATTAGCTAATACGCTGTTCTCACCCTTTATTGTCAATTAGTGCTCTACATATGCCTTACATAAGGAAGACTGAATAATAACTTGGTGTTATTTTTGCAAATGTGAAGATGAGAAGGGGGACAAGCAAGTGAGAACTCCATGTGAGAGCAGTAGTAGCAATATATGGAGCTTAAAAGCATGTCTTATGAAAAACAGGCTCTAATTTTCCGTATTTATGCGATGTAAGTTGTATTTTGATGAAGTGGCTCCTGCTGTTCTGCAGCTCTGCCATGCCGTTCGGGAATCGTAGCCCTTTCCCAGCTGGCAGCACCAGCAGAGACTGTCCACCAGAAGAAGCCGGAGTGAAGGGGGATGGCAGGGATGAAGGCTGTAACTGCCAGCCAAACACTTCATCTGGAAATTGTATCCTGGCTCAACTAATTATAACTTTCCTTTCCTTCTCTGTTCACCTTCAGGCAATAATCATTAGGGCTGTATGAGTGTGTTTATATTTACTGAGAAACAGCAAATTTGCTGAACAGTGAGATTTAAAGTCTCAGAAGCATTTGAATGCATAAAATAATTGTGGCTGGAAAAAATCCAAGGCTTAATTGGAAGTTTTCTCTTTGTTAATCCCATAACTAATTTGGTGATTAGGGCATTCACCCTTGGTGTGGGAGAACTTTATTCAGTTCCTCTCTCTACCTCAGGGGCACAAACCCAAACCTTCCAAATCTGAAATACACCGAAGCACCAGATCTCATCCTCCACCTTTCCTACCGACATGCTTTCACTTTGGGTAAGAGAAGAGTCACCGGGACAAGGACTAGGGCCCAGATGCTTGCAATCTAATCACCTAAATTGGAGAGTATTTTTCTTCTTGCTCTCTGTTTCATTTGCTGGTGAAGCTTTTTGTGCAAAAGGGAACAGCTCCAACAAAATATTAAGGACACTATTTTAGGCTCTCATGTGATATTCTGCTCCAGGAGAGTTACTAAGAAGAGAGACTTTGGCAGAAATTCCTGCTCTGAACTAATTAGAGAAGGAATTTCAGTCCAGTTCTTTTGCCTTTAAACAAATTCACATTGTTGACAATATTTTGAGGTGGATAAGGTTCAGAGACATCTTCAGCTACTTCCTAGAAGCATGTAAGGGGCAGTTCAGAGGCTGTCAGATACCTCTGACTTAGTAATTCCCAGCTGGTTCCTTCATGATCCTGTTCAGCTGTTAAAGCTGGGTTAATTAATTTGGGGTGAGGGAGAATAAATGACTGAAAGAAGGTACGTATTGAATACTTAAGACTTCCCTGCATCATCCATTATGTGCTCTCTTTTCCCATTATAGAAATAAACTCTATTTCCCTGTCTCCCTTTCTATATCTTCTATTAACCTTTTTTGTTGCCTCTTATGTCCCTTACAAACTATAACTTGTCTGTGTCATAACCTTTCTAGTGTTACTCCCACATGCTGGTGCTGTTCCTCTGTTCTTGTCCTTAAATAGGTGTCCTTATTTAAGCTTTTCCGTATAGGATTTTTTTTAATTCTGAGGTCACTGAAGAGCTCTAAATGCAGTCATATTGTTTTATGACTCTTCTCTGTACCCTTCCTCTGCAAGAGCATATTTCGTTGCTGTTGTATTTAATAAAACTCTTTTAGTTCTCCAGAACACTTCTATCCTTTATGCTTCTCTCCCAGGAGACCCTTTCAACCTATTCCCTGGGTAGGTTGAATTCCTCTTTTCAGGACAGTTGCCCTTCTCTTCTCACTGATTGCTTTCCTTAAAATAGCACGTTCTTTTGCTTTATTCTCAGCTTCACTGAGCTTACGTCCACTTAGTTTTCCCATTTATTTCCCATTAATATCTATCAAAACTAAAATATTTGCTTCTCTAGTAGCTTCCTTCAACTTTTGGAACAGTCTCCTGCTGTACCTCCCAAAGCTTGGATTGTCCCCTAAGCATTTCCACTGATTGTAGAAATCAATCCCTTGCCTTCTCCCAAAATGGTAGATCCTCACCGTGACTTTAGCCATGTTCTTTGTGACCTTTATCTTCAACCAAGTCAAAACTCTGCCTTCCACCTCGTCCAGAAGCTGAAAGTTTTTTTGTTTGTTTGTTTGTTTTTTTAACGTAGGATGCAACATCGCCTTTTTTCTATACGGTTACTTTAGTTTCTGAAAGAGAGACTGCTGTATGTTTGGGCTTTTACTTCACTTTTATGTTTGCTTTTTGTGCATAGAAGGGTTGTGCTGTTGGGCTGTTGAACTAGTTCTTCATATGGAATAGATGAGGATTTTAGCCAAATAAATGCTTAATTATTAAACATTTTATTTCCTTACAGTTTTCAGAATAGCAGTTTATTAAAAGATTCAATTTTAGTTTGCATTTCATGTGAGCTGTTAGCGATTACACTCAGTTTAAGAGCAATGAAATGTTAATTAAAAATCTGAATTGTAGGAGAAATTAGGAGAAACTGGCTAATTAAACAATATGATCATTTGTAATGGTTCCAGTTGCACAGTAATGTGATTTAGAAAAGAAATTGTTTGAGAACTATTTTAAATAATTATGGGAGATAATTATGTGTTGGTGTTTGCTTTGCAAAATATGCGCCACATAGTGAAATATCTTTGAAATCACTGCACCTAAAACATACATGAATGGAAAGAACTGTCTGGGACTTACAAATGTGTTTGGAATGGCTATCCAATTATAAGTTTAACATTACATCTTTCCCCTGGATGAAATTGCCCTCTCCAAGTCCTACCTTCATCCTCGACTCATCATGCAAACTATTCTTCCAAAAGACAGAGTGACCTTTTCCCCAGGACAAGACGGGCAGTAGAAAGATACTGTAGGTAATACGACTGTCTTCAAACTGCTCTCGTGCTTCTTCATGTCCTGAAATGGTGCTGTACAGGGGAATCCAGGTGCCTGGAAATCTCAACTACGAATTATTCTGCCAAACTAATTTCAGTTATACATACGTTCTGGGGAAGGTGATAACCCTGAAAAAGGTGAAGACACTATTCTACAAAGTATTCTACCAAATAATATCTAATACCATGAGTAAAACCATGGACTAAGCACTTCATCCACTAGTGCTTTTCTGAGCAGTTAAGCACTGAGCAGTCTTTTAGTTTTGGCTTGTGTCATGTAGGAACCTGGCCCGTACTGGAAATCCCAACCCTTTTACAGTTTTGATGAAATGCTTCTGACTGCTTCTTGCAAATACAGAAACCAAAATATTTTTCAATGTGTAGAAGCTAGTAGTGTTTTCTTCTGATACGAAGCCAAGAGCAGGTGTACAAGTTAACACAGAAGACATCAGAACTGTTCTAGCGTGAATTGAAGAGAGGTAAGGCAAATGCCACATTAATTCTCTTCTCCCCTAAAGAGTATAATCTCTGATGACTGATAGAAGTGTTTTGAAAAGAGCATTTCAGATAACAAAGCACTGAAGAATACTGATGAGAAGGTATTTTACCTTCTCCTTATTGCTGTGAATGCTTCTGTCTTACAATGTTATGAAACACACTTTGTTACCTTAGCAGATATTTTCTTTTTAAGCAAAAGTAAAATTGTCTGTAGTTATCGATATTTTTTTTTATGAGGAATCTCAGTATTTCTCCCCATTTTGCTGCTTGTTTATGGCAAGATTGATCTACCAAAGATGAGCAATCTACCCTTTCCAGTCCACTCTTCCAAGAATATGATCATCCTTGGGGTTCTCTGGACTGTGAGGTGTTCCATCTGCAGTTCAGGTTCTGGTTATTTGTGTTACTTGTTGGAGAGTAGGGAGTTCATCCTGTTTTAGCTTTGAACATATCTTCTAAAGCTGGGAGTTGCTTGAGAGAGAACAGGATTGCTGTTTTCTGGTGAGTCCTAATTAAAAATGAAAATAACATTTCTAGATAACAGTCAAAAGGCCTTCTGCTAGCATGAAGTCTGAGACACTTCCTAGTCAAAAAGGATGAGCTCAAAGAATGCACTACTCAGAGGCTTTTGATTAAATAGTCCTTCATGAGGGAGACAGAGGAATGGATTAACTGGTATTTACATCTACTACTAGCACTGGAAAACAGGTGTCAGTCTATCACCCTACCAGGGCAAAATAATTTGGGACTTTCTGCCCCCTGTTCTCTTTTTGCCAGAATCCATCCTGCCCCATGCATGGGTGTGACTGCCTGCCAGGTTTTATTCCATTATGATTTAAATCAAAACTGTGGTTTTTGAGTTACATGAGTTGGGTCAATGTATTTGAAATTTGTGACACTAATTTGCTCTGGACTCTGACTTGACAGCAGATGCCAAGTTCCTGCCCAGAACAAATTTTACAGCTCAATTCCTTTCTCCCTAGCTATTGGAAAGTGGGTGAGCAAAGGGTCAGAGTTGGTTAAATTTATAGACAGTCCTTCTGTACTTCATGTTTGGTTTTGTTTTGGTCTTTGTTTTCAATTTAAGGCGGACACACTCAAAATACAAGATATAGGGCTATGCTTTTTTTACATAAGGTGTGTTGTATTAATTTAAAGTAAATGAAACAATGTAATGATCAGAAGCCCTGATTAGTTAAGGGTTCATGCTAATAAGAGGAAACAGGATTTTTGCATCTTGCATGCTTTCTCCCAGGTTACAGTAGAGAATGTTTCTCTCCTGAAAGTATCACCTTTTGCACAACTGTTTAATATTAATTTAGGTTTAGGGAAGGTGGCAGGCCATCATTTCTGACCTCCAGTTTTAATTCACACTAACCATCAAATGGGACGAAGTGTCTGTAGCTAGAACCCCAACCACCCTCAGTCCTTCAGTCTCTTCCAAGGGGCTGCCATATTCTATGGTACTTTTTATAATGTGGTTGCTGGTCTGGAGAACTGAACAGCAACCCTCAAATATGTTAGTATGGTCACAATACTTCCAGGCATAGAAAATAACAGCTAATTGCAATTGGGAACTTTTTGGATCATGCTGGTGTGCTTAGTTGGATGGGTGTAATTCAGGCTTGTTCAAATGACTGTAATTAGTCTGTCTGAGTTAATGAAGCAGCTATTACACTTTATGAAGCAGAGATTTGTAATTTTGGCATCAGTGATACTTGGGAAACTTAAGAAGATGTTCAATGAATTAAGGAAATTTTTGTATTAAAATATAGTCCTTGTATATAAATGCTGCTGCATGGAGGAAGGGACAGGGTAGCAAAAGTGCAAACTTCATCACCAAAAAAAAAGATTCAGATCAGATATTAGGAATATCTTTTAACAGTGAGGGTAACGAAACACTGGAATGCACAAGGTGACACCACAGTTTCCATAGGCAGTGCTGAAGGTTTTAAGAGTATCTGTCAGGAAGGCATTTGTGCATACTCATGGCTAGGTGACCTTTTGAGTTACTTACTGATTTTATTCACAACACTTTATATATATGGGTAGTTCGGGGCTACATAGGCAGTTCGAAGCCGTAGATTTCAGATCATTTCTGCTTTTGTGGAAATTCAGCTGAGGCCCTGGGTCATGAGCTGTTCATGATGCAGCTCCTGTGATTTGTAGATGGCCATGGATGAGATCAGACTCCTAACCCTGCTGTGTTAAGACTTCGATACCTAGGGTTTAAGCCCAGACAGACACCCAGTCTGATGACTTTCAAGGGCTGCCTAATTGCATTCTTGAACTCATTACTGATTCTCTAAGGTCTTTACGTGCTTAATTGCAGTGGTCTGGGAAGGTTCAGGCCCTGTAGGTGTTAGCAGATGAATTTAGGAAAGTGGTGTACAGATCTTCAAGAGACGCCCAGAAAACAAGACATGGGTAGGTCTGAAATGGATTTTGACGGTAGGCATTTGACATTGTTGTTCGTGGTGAGAGCTGCCAGCCAGGGGGTGGGGGACACAGGTTCTGGTTGCTGGTCAACCTGGAGAAGCATGACCTAACCTCCTGGTAAGGGAATTGTCCAAACTATTGGGTCTTGAGCTATCCTCAGCAAGAGCTTTCACCTTCTGTGCTGTGGAAGCTGGACCCAGGAAGACCGCCAGTAAGAAGAATGCTGGTCTAATGGGTGAGGAGGCTGCCAAACTGATCTTGCCAGCAGTCTTCAGTTGGCCAACTTGAAAACAAGCTAGGTGGGGACTATTTGCCTTCTGTAGGCCATGTCCTTTCAAGCTGGAGGTAGACACCAGAGAGACAGTGGCCAGGCATGCAAGAGGTGGTTGGGCGGCTGTGCAGAACGACGCATCTGGAAATGTCGTGTCTGTTCCCAAATATCGCTCAGTGCCACCTGCTTTCCATTTGCGGTCCTTGCTCCAGTGAGGCTTATAACCTGAAAGGTTATGAGAACTGCTAACTTTCTCAAAATCTCCTGACCGCTGGTAGTTGGGGCTCTCAGCGCTGCTTGGGGAAGTGTGTTTGCAGACCCACAGGAAAAAGCACAGTTAGGCAGTGTGGCAGTAGGATAAACTTATAAACAGCTCCTATTAAGAATATTTTTATTCAGTTCTGTAAGGGATAGTGAATTTGAATCTCAGTTAAAGTTTAAGGCCTCAGTCAGGCATGTGCTGTAAAGCAATGTATAAACTGGCTCAAGTTCAGACAATTTTGACCAGGCAACAGATGAGTAAAAGGACAGAATGTAGAGAGAGGCATAGACACTAAAAACAGAAGTCAATTTTCATAAATTGAACATCAAAGTAGTCATATTTAGTAATGCATGTGCATCACAACAGAAGACTTGCTGTTAAAGAAAGAACTGAAGGAGAACAAGAACTGGTAATTTCCGCGCTGAGTTCTTCCCAAACCAAAGAAGAATGGAGGAAAGTAAGGAGAAGGCTTAAAAAGTAAAAAATAATTTAAAAAATGGGAAGCCAGTGCTGCTGGTAGTAGGAGGGTGAGAACTCACATTAAGACGACAAATTAGATTTCTTCTTTTTTTTTTTTCTAGCAAACAAGAAATCCTTTTACCATTTTTACATTTTTTTCTACTCTCCTGTGAATATTTATAACAACAAAAGATGAACTGACAAACTACATAAAGTAATACTAAAATTAACTGTCTTTTTCACTACCTTGTTTCAGTCATTGTCATGTAAGATTTTCATTGTAACGATGTCTAATATTTTCCCTTCAGCTTTATGATTTTTTCAAGTTGACTGAGCCCATTAAGCACTGAAATTCTGTAAGCAGATCTCTGATATTATTAAATTTGTCTATTACATATGTGCATCTAAACAAGGACAATATGAACCTGTATTAAATTTGGGTTAAGTCATGCATAATTCCTCAGAACTTTTTATGGAAATGCCATACACTTTTCTCTTCTCTCTCCCTAAACAAGGCACTGCAGCACCTGTACTTCTTTGGTGTAAATCAGTAAATCAAAGCAACTCCGGCTGTGATACCTCAGGGTGAAAAATTAAGATTCATTTGAATGCCACATCTGGAACTGAATTGTGTACAAGTTATACTAAAGAAACTGAGGTTTTCTAGTGTGCTCTATTTGCATACAAAGGTGCTTCTAGAAAGTGTGCTGTACATGGCAGTATAATATACTGTAAATATTACATAGGTCTTTTTGGCATTCATTTTTAGGGAGCAAGGTGGAATTCGTTAGCATTCAGGACGATGCCACAAAGTCTGGGAAACACAGGGATTTAGGTTTCTTGAAATTTGTGGATGATGCTGGCCTCCTTTGTGACATGAGCGAGACCTGTTCTAAGTACTAAGGTAACTTTATTAAACCAATTGAAAGGTAATCAATATATCCATTTGGTTTAGTAGAAAAGAAACCTAATTAGGTTGGTCTGTATTATTCCTACTATGGTCCAATTACCTAATTGTTCTTTGACCAGGATAGACTCTCACCCCTGCTGGTACTAAAAACTGGTGTCGACCACAGTACTTCTTGTAAAAGCTCTGAACTATTCTTTTTTCAAAGCACAGATTAGTGGGATGCTGCACAGGGCTTTGGGGAACTATTTTAATGGAAAATGAGAAGGAAATGATGGAGGAGAACGCAACTGAGCTATTTAGAGTTAGAATGATGCGCGGACTGGTACCAGTGCTGCTCTAATGGTGTGGGATGTATTCTGAGTGCTTTTCATGTTTGGTCAGGGCAATAGCAGCAAAATGCTGGGATAAATATCAGCTCTTTTCTGGAATGCCTTTTTCTCTTTACTTGGGGCCACTCACTGTAGCTGTGACCTGTGGGTACTTGCATGAAGCCTCTGGAAACCATTTCAGGTTCCTCTGGGACCATCCTGAACCTGGATGATGCAGACTTTTGATTGCAAAGCTTTGTTCAGATAATATCCCCATTGTCTGGCAAAGTACTACTATGATGCACGTAACCACCACAGACAAAACTGTACAGAAACTTAATGAGAAGGTGTTTTTCATGATGTTCAGAAAGGATCAAACCCAAAATCATTGCAAAACAGAACTAAGCCGTGCAGGAAATAGCACAGAAATGAGAAGGGTGAACTGGCTTAAATAGAAAAGATTTAAAGTCTTTAATGATAGCTTAATGTAATGACAGTAGTGATAAAATAAGCAAGTATGTTTTAAGCTGTTTGCTTTAATCTTCTTTTGTATTTGTTTCCAGAAGAAAGACCAAACAACAGGAAAAACTGTAACCACTCATATCTAGTTTTTTCTAATTGAAACAATCTTTCACACTCAATTTTGAGTCCTCTCTTTGCAAACCCAGAATACTGTTTATGCAGAACATTAATCCAGGCAGTTTAATCGTTAGCAAGCTCCAATCAAATTATTCTGTTTAATTTTTATTATGCAGAAAACGTTGTTTGATTTATTTCATATCTGCTTATTATTTCACTCATGATTTGTGCCCTTCCCTTTTGGATGGAAATGGGTGCTCAAAAAAAAAAAAAGCTAGAATTTTAAATCGTATTTTTAGTGATTGCATTTATTTTATCTTTATTACTGTAGTTCTGTCAATGTCTATTTTTCACTTCAAAGCAACAGATTTACTCAATTTCAGTACTGTTTCTAGTCACTGTTGGACTGAGTTTTCTGGATATCTAAGCAGCTATCCATGTAGAGATTTCAAAGGCGACAATGTTCTGTAAATCTTATGTCTTTGGTAGCCCTGTTGTTGTGGTGGTTCTCGGGAGAGCTAATAAAACTGGCTAGCAGGCAGACCTCAGCCTCTTCAAGGTACAGCCTGTGAGAGCCTTCACATCCTCACCCCTCTTGGGCCTGCCCTGACATGAAGTACCAAACAAATCAAGAACTTTAATGGCTTTACTGCTCAGAGCCCATTGAGATGCATCTGAAAGGTCTATCAGCTGCCTACCTGTACCGTTGCGCACCCACGAATACCCGTGTGTATCCTTCAGTTTTTGTATTTGCTAGGTCCCCCTTCTTGCCACGTAATTTGTATTCATGTGTTCGGAGAGCAAAACAAGCTTTTCAGCTTTTTTAATTCAGAGTTGGTCTCAGCTTTAGATGAACTTGTGCAATCAAAGAAAATATACTCTTGACACCTGCTAGTTGTGCTGAAACCAGATTTGTATTTTGAAGCCTATAGACCAAGCTGAAACCAAAAGTAAGTGAGGAAATAGCTCCAAATAAAAACTAGAAAATTGTAAATAACAGCTTTTCTCCATTCTAAACACTAAGTTAATTTAGCAGCTTAAAGTATTATAAGATACAGTGATACCTATGAAACTATATTGAAACCCTGAATTTTGGATTTCTCATAATTGTCTATTTTTTAAACCAGTGTTACATGATTTATTAATCTGTACATGATTCAGCAACATATGTTAACTTTTAAAACACATTTGTGTTATTTTAATAGAGGGCTGTGAGTTTAAACTTGAGTAGGTTGTCAAAATTACCCATTTATTTGTCAACAACAGTGTTTTAAAGAGGGAGGATATTCTTCTATGAGGTTTTTTAGGTCATAAATTTTTGTCCATCCTGACATGAAGATGATTTGTGGAGTGACTATTATGCTTTGGGCACTTTTATAGCACTTTTCAGTTTATGGGCTGTGCAATGTTTGTTTTGTGACTTTAAACAGCATTATGATTTCTGTAAGCATTTTGTCTTCATGGATATAATATAATCAAATTTGTATTTTGAAGCCTATAAAGTGATTACAAGAAGAAAATGCTATGTTATTGCAATGGAAAGGCAGCTGTCTCTGATAGATGGCTTACTGAAACATATTTGTTTCATTTTGGGGATGAGTTAGTGTCTTCATTGAGCACTCCTTCCCATACACATTGAGCATTCAGATTGTGGGTTTTTATTTATTTACTCAAAATGTTCTTTCAGTTGGCTGTGTTACAGTAGATGTTGAGAGAAAGTTAACTTCATGTGTTCTGCAGTTCCCGTGGTTTTTTGAAGAGGTTTTTTTTCAATAACTCTGATTTATGATCTGTGACCTGTTTTGTTAGATGCTCAGAGTTGCTTTGAATGCATACTTAAGTTTAACAGTTATGATCCTCAAGGTCTTCAAGCATTTGGTCTTGTGTTAATTTACCTGCAGGGGACTATTAACTTGTCTTATTAGCTTGAGGTCATTATTTCCTGTCTGAATTAAGTGAAACTCAATTAGCATTCTCAAGTGTTTCAAATGTTAATTTGGAGAAAAGGGAAGGAAAGGAAAAGGGAAAAAGAAGAAAAGAGAACAAAGAAATAGAAGGATTTGGCCTTTAAAATGCAAAGCTGCAGATCCATTTCCAGTTACAGCGATGCAAAGCTACCATAAGAAGTTTTATCTTCCAGGGTTGATTTAAGTGCTCTTACTGCTGACTACAACTGAGACAACCTGTCAATAGATGCCTATTTTCCAAGGGGGAGTCTCTGCTTCTTGTAGCAATGGTAGTCAGTGCTGTATTTTTGATTGGTTTCAGGAGGGGCAGGAAAAAAACATCAAAATCCTGCATACGCATTGATGATGCCATATGCATTCGCGTTGTACCTGTAAAGCATTTGTTCCTGCCGGTATTCAGCATTTCCAGGCCTCCAGAATAGCATCCATACCTATGATCTTGGTGCCTGACTTCTGTTTACAAGATGTTGGGAGAGTTACACGCAGAAGAGTTCCACAGTGCAAAGCAATGCCTGAAATTAAGAAACTTAAGTGCGGCAGTTCAGGCTGTATCTTGAATTCTAGGCTTAATTGCCAGCTTTGAGCCATTGAAAGATCCTCCACAGTCCCCTCCAGGCGTCTTATACAGGTGCTGTTCTTTGGAAACAGATAAATGGTGCAATCTTGGTTTTATTCTCAGGATGTCCAAACTGATGGGGAATTGGCTTGTTTGGGTTTAGGGGCGCCTTGTTCCCCCTCCTTTCTTTGGTTATGAAATGAAGTGTTTCAAAATAACGCCATATCGAAAGTTGAGCACAAATGAGTGAACAGTCCTAACTCTGAAAAACAGTGGTTAGGTTACTCGCCCAAACAAAATTCTGGGATCCAATGCCAAGTATCAAACAGGGCAAACCCAAAAGGGTTAACAGCACCAAATATGAAGACACGGCTGTTTTGAGGACCTGACTCAGGCGTAGGTAGCTGACCTACTCCGAAGTCCCACTATAGATGCCTAAATCCTTTCGAGGCTTGTGTCAGGGAGCTCAGCCAAGAACCTGGGCAGCAGAGCAGGGGAGGGCACTGATGCGGTTTGGGTGTTGGGGCAGGGACAGATGCGTGCCCAGAGGGAGGGCAGTCAAACCCTGGCATGCCTCACTCTGTGTACATTTCTCCTTTCCATGTTTTCCAGCATTAAATGTTTGGAGACCATATTGACAGATATATAGGTCAAGTTGCTAGTTATGTGGATTTGTAACACCTAAATAATTCTTACTTCTAGCCTGGGAAGTGAAGCCGAGTTGATGGTACAATCTGTTTTAAGAAGCAGCGTATCAATAGTTTCTTCTTAGTCTATTTTATCAGCTACTCTATTCCTTAGCCTTGTTGTCTTGCTATTTCTGTAGCTATTGCACATCTACAGGGATTTACAAACAGAAACAGTCTCCAGCACCAGATTCCTCTATGTTAGTTATGGCTGGCATTTCAAGGTGTCTTGACCAGCAATATTTTAGCTAATTCAAATATCAAAACGGGGAACTCAGAAGTGAAATTAGTTGGAGCCAGAGTGAAGGTAACAGCTGATTTTAGGTTATGGTTCTAGTGGATTATCTGCAAAAGGCTGATTCTGTTCCGTAGCGCGTGGAATTTCATATGGAATCGTGTTCCTTGGATAAAGAGTCAGGATTGCTGTTTTCCAGGCAGTATATTGCCATACAGATTTAGTCGGGTAAGAGTTTTAACAATGCCCTTACTGCACACATTTAAATATTTCCTATTTAGTTTTTAATGTCTTATATTTATTCAATTTTGCAGGAAAGAAAAAACACTAGCTGAGGTTATTTTCTGTGTGACAGGAGGGGAACAGTGTTAAAGGTCTTCATTTCTGTGTAGCTGCCTTCAAGAGATTGCTCTCAAAATGTTGAATCTGATTTTCATTACTAACTCAACTGTTTTCACCTCTTCAGGCAATGGAAAGTTTCCCATCAAGTAGGAGTGATTTAAGGCAACATTCGGCATCCTGATGTTTGAGAATCAGTTGATTGTGTGTAATTAGTGAGACTCAGGAGTGCATCAACAACACTTCAATGAACACTGTTTCTCCCTGCCATTAGCTGTGACTTCCATGTTCAAAACTGATGCACGATTTTGAGGCAGAAGTGCTTACCTGGAAAACTGAGTAATAAATGGGATATGTAACTTCCCATCTTAAGGTTACTGATTTGAATCCAGCCTTAATAATGAATAATGTTGTAAAGTTATCTAAAATTCAAATGGGAAACTGTAAATGAGAGTGAAGTTAGTTGGATCCAGAGTGAAAAGGTATATTCCCTAACTACCTGGCAGGCATAGTCATTGCCAGAGGATTTCATTGTACCCTATTTTGTTTAAAACTTTAGTGCCAAGGTTGAAAAGATCCTAATAGTAATTTTCTTGGTAAGTCGAATTACTTAATTTTGTTTTCTATATTGAGGTGAAACTACTCAGCAAATGCTTAATTTCTGTATTAGCATGTGTATGGTGCCAGGCTGAGACCCTGTAAGGAAAAAAAAAGGGGGGTATATATTGTCTCCAGAGAACTAGAAAAAAGTGTGATGTGGAAATAGAACAAAGTGTCTCCATGGGCTGAGGGTTCAGGGAAGGCTTTGGTATTTCTTGAAGTAATGCCTCAGATATGATTTTGTATCATCTTGCACCCTCTGTGCATCTACAGCCATGACCTTTGAGAATACCAGCTATGCGAAATTCTCAAATTCTGGAAATTGCTTTTTCACAGAGTGCTTTGGTCTGTGTGAATTGCCTGCCAGTTCTTCCACATGTACTAGCAGATGAGGAATACTCATGAGATGTTAAGCTTAATGATGTTAACGATGACTAAGCAGCAAGCGTGGTAGGAGGATATGCAAAGAAGGGGGTTGGGAGCAGTGTAAGTATCTAGTTGCAGAACAAGAGAACCAGCGTCTGCGAATATGACCACTCGAGACTTGCAGAGAATGCTCAGATCTGAGCAAGAGAGAATGAAACAGGAGCATGTTTTCCCTGGGCAGGGTTGAGGAGAAGAGGTAAGGAGGAGAGTGCTGTCCTGGCCAGAAGATGGGAGCCATCTCCATCATGACTTGGAGACACAGGAGGAGCTCACATCTGTCAGTAAAACGCTCCCAAGCGGTAAGAGAAGCGTGAGAGAGGGACGTGTGTTTCAGCATCCTGCAGCAGGTCTGTGAGAGCAATGAACTTCATAGGGCACTACAGGCGTTATACTGTCAATCAAGAGAGACAAAGATGTTCACATTCAAGGAACAAGTCCTGAAGATGCAGACTGGATAAGGTATGGGTCCATTTTTTGCAAAGTAATCATAGGATAGGAGCCTGGTCCCAAGAGGACCCAGGGAAAGACCAAATCCTAGAGCTTATCCAGACCAAGGAAATCTCCTGAGCCCATTGGCACAGCAGACTGCTACATGAACACATTCCGATGAAGTGCCTCTGTCGAGGCTGCATACATGGCTGTGGCATCCGAGTGCGTCTCTGCGTGCTGGAAATGAAAGATCTGTTCTTATTCTGCCTTTGTTTGGTCTCTCCAATCTGCTACGAGGTTTTCTCCTGAAGTGAACATTCAGAATAAAAGGAAGGTAACTTCTGAACCCGTCTTGCAGTAAAAGCTGTTTCACATGTGTCACAGTAGAGTCACTGAAAAGGGGAAGATGTAGTGCAAAGATAAAAATGGAAGTAAACGCCTTAAAAAGAGAATTAATGAAAGACTGTACTTAACTTAGCACCTGACCGTACAGTACTGCTTCCTTCCTTTATTATCTCAGATCAGTTCTGTACACATTCGTTGTTATTATGCTCCTCCTTTGTGTATTGAATACCTCACTGTATTCAAATGGATCTATAAATGTACATTGAACCTTTTAGCTGATAATATAATCATGATACAGTAGGCTGGCTTGAAGATAGCATTTAAGATATGAAAGGCATCTAATGTGTCTTCAAAAGCTACCTGCTATTTGCATTTTGCCTTACTAGTGACTAATGCATGTTCCCTAAATAAATTCTCTTTGTGTCACCATGAAACATACTTCAGTCTAGTGACACTAGTTAAAATCTCAGTTACATTAAGAAGGAGACTGAAGTGCTGGTGAAAGGAGAAAAGGGTCTGGGTGGAACACTATGGAGCCCATAGAGAGTATCCTTCATCTGCAAGAGAAAGCAAAGATTTCTTCCTAAATACAAGAACTGACCTGTGCTGCAGCTGTGCTGTCATCAACTGCTCAATGAATACTATTTCATTTAGTTCATGAATATAGATGGCTAATTCCTCGGGGCAACTGATTCTATTAATACAAAGCATATGCACAACCACCACTAATAGCAGAACTCTGCTCAGTTTCTGGTGGTTTGACTTTATTCACTAGAGGGAAATGGTAATCTCAGAAGGAAAGGATGCTGACAACAGGGTTCCTAAGACTGCAGTAGTCTCGCTTTAGTAAATATAGACTTTTAAAGAGAGTGGTAATGAATTTATGTACATGGGCAGTTGATTTGAGACCTTCCACGTTTCTTAATTTTGAGGCAGCTGGTGCGAGAGTTTTTACCCTGAATTCATTATGGAAATTACTATACAGTGGGATGATTATCATGCTTAAAGTTAAGCATTGTACACAAGTGCATTCTGGGCTGACTGACAACAGGAGGAGTTGGGAAACTGACCTTGAGAAGATAATCTCAAAATAGACAGAAATATATTTCCTTTGTCTGTATGATAAAGTGTGGAACAGGAAAAAAACCTGTGTAATTCCCACTACATCAGAAAGTAGAACAACATCAACTATAACAACAAAACGCAGCAATATCAGGTGTGGAAATAGTGAATCATGAAAGAAAGAGTCATTAAAATATCAGGATGTGACCATTGCAAGGCCCTATTGAGTGGGGCCAAGATGCTTTTAAGTCTTTTGGCTCCACTACTACACTTTCACAAATGTAGAAGCTGCTTCTTCATACGTATAAGAAAAGCTAAAAGGTGTAAAAGCCTACTAGCGGGAAAGCTGAGGGGAGAACTTCCATGCTTTCAGCAGGAGCAGAAGGAATTTCCCCTGTGTGGCTCTTGAAGACCTTTTGCGTTTTTCTCTCAAGTGACAAGAGGTTCAGTTTCCCAAAATTGGATGGAATGGATTCCATCTTGAGTCAGCAACTTGTACAGGGAAGGTATAGTTAACATCTCTTTTATTTGAATACACTGTACATTTTAGCTGCCTGAGAATCTTATAATTTGTAATTACTAGGATCTTCTAGTTTAATTTTCTACAGCATAGTTGTGAGTGATACATATTTTTCCTCCAGATATTCTTGGTTGCAGCAGAGGTCCCAGTCAGCTTGTGAAATCTTTTGCCTATTGGCTGGTGAAAACTGAAAAAGAAACTTTTCAGGTCATCTCTTCAATCCCCCTCTTTATGCAACATTACTTCCCAGCAAATATTCCCAAGTAATTTAGATTATGTAATTGATGGTGTTTTCATCAGCTGTGATTACGTTACATATTGCTCATCCTATCTATATTATATAACTTTGGGGAAAGTTACTTTATATTAGATATAGCTTGGTCTGCTTCCTGGACACCTCCACTACAAATGTAGTACGAAGCCTTCGGAGGAGCGACTGTCCTATGGAGCCCTCTAAGCCCCCCTGGGAAGGACCGCTATGCCCTTTTGTCTGCCTAATGCAGATGACATCAACATGGTGCAGTGCTTGTGTCAATGCTTCTACCACCATTGCTTACATACGGCCATGGACCTAAAACCTTAATCACTGCTTATGTTGTACTTGCTTGACCAAACTCATCACTTCCAGTTCCAATAACATGCGCTGCAGGACGCTGTAGTGGCAAAATTAATCTTGTGCCTGCAGCGGGTGTGCTGGGAGGAACCCTTTGAACGGATTGATACTGTCTCAGCCGTGCTGCTTTTCCCCTGGAGAAGATGACAATCAAGATGGCATTTCTGCCAGTCCTTGCCAATGCGGCTGTCTTCTCCACAGACAGCCAAGGCTCTCGGCCTGGCAGTGAGCTGGAACGGTTGGGACTATGTCATCCCGTGCTGGGACGCGAGGTGACTACTAGTGCATGGAAAACATGTAGATGAGGAGGTGCCTTTCCAAGGTCTCCTCAGGAGAGTTAGTGCTGTGTGCTTGCCTCCCTTCTGTCACCTTTTGGGAGCTGCTACCAGTGCATTGGGTGGCTATCTTACGGAGTGTCCTAACTTCCCAATTCTTTTAGGTCGCTGGCTGCCCAGCTTGGTGGAAGAGTAGTGATAGAGATGTTCAAGGCTTGACTTGCTCAAGGCCTGCGTTACCTAGTCTCTTTGAATTCCTAAGTGTTTTCTGGAGCTGTGCAACTTCAGTGTAGAGCAGAAGATCAATCTACACTGGAATAGTGATGACCAGTGTGTGCAGCAGCAGTCGGCATGGACGTTGCACCCCCGGTACGTGCATGGGCCATGCTGTATGGCACTGTCTGGTCCCCAGTTGGTGAAGGCTGTGAGTACCGCTGTACCTTCAGGATTGGACTAAATGGGACCAGGAGAGTACACTTAAACGTCAATGCCTTACCCGACGTAATTATTGTAACATGAAGGCTAAAAAGGGTAGATGCCCCAAACCTCTGTTTGTCATGTTTTCTCCCTGACCCCAGCGAGGGATGGGGGACATCGTCATACCCCCTACACGGTGCTTGCTTCGTCAGCACACTGCCTGCTGGCCTGGATTCACAGTCACTCCTGACCAGACTGGCTGCTCTGGGTACGTCTTTCCCGACCCTCTGTGCACTGGATTTGGTGTGTGACACCAACACAATCTCCAGCACCCTCGTGACACCACTCCCCACCTTGTATCTTGAGGTACGGCCACTTCCCGCAGAGGCTGCTTGATGGTTTACCAGTCCTGGTGCATTCAGCTCAGGGGAAAGCAGGGGAAGGTCAGGAGGACGTTACGTTTTAGTTATCCGTGGCTCTGCAAGGAACTGACAGGAGGCAAAGGGGAGGAAAGGGGAGCTCCGCGGGGCTGTGAGAATAGCAGCTGCAGTTTGAGAGGGGGAAATTGGACAGCTGTGAAGGAGGCAGAGGGCAGAACTGGCTAATAAGGTCCCAAAGGATGAAAAAGAAGCCCTTGAAGAAACTTTCTAATCCTCCACAAGTGAGATATGACTTTCTTTCCCATTCCCCTCACTGTCTTTCAGGCGGCTTTCAGGAGAAGCCACCCAGCCTTTCCTTTCCCATCTCCCTCTGGGCAGGCAACGCTCCTTGCCCCAGGGGTCTTCACAGCCGGACCTTTTCAGTCCCAGACACTATCCCAACTCCCAGCACACAGAGAGCTGGGGCCAGGCTCTCCCCATGCCTGGTCCCATGTGAAGGTTCCAGCTGGCTCCCACGGACCCGCCACACGACCCCCTGAGCCAAGCTGCCCGGACAGGCAGAGGAGAAAAGGGAGAAAAGTGAGAAACAGTAGAGGGAACACCGAGAAGGAGGAGGAGGAGCTCTGTGGTGCCAGATCAGATATTGCCTGCACCAACGCCGGAGCAGAGGAAATGTGAGAGGGAAGGAGCGGCAGAGAGAAAGTGGTGTGCGTTAATCACACCCACACACCCACATCCACTGCCCCTGTGCTGCTCAGGGTGGGTAGAGGAGTCTAGAGGGAAGTTGAACATGGGAAAGGGGGGAAGAAATGTGTTGTTTTACTGTTCGTCTTGTTTCTCACTACCTGAGTCTATTTTAATTATCAATAAATTAATTTTTGCCGAGGTAAGTCTGGTTTGTCCGTGGCGGTAATTTGTAAGTGATCTTCCTGCCTTTATGTCGACCCATGAGCTTTCTCATCCTATTTTGTCCCCCTGTCCTGCTGAGGAGGGTTAGTGAGTGAGCAGCTGGGTGGGCGTTCGGCTGTTAGCCAAGTCTGACCCACCGCAGAGTTCTTGCGTAGGTTGGAAACAGGAGGTGCTGATGCTGGCTGTGACCATATAAAAACACATATGAATCCAGTGGTGGTGTGAGACCTGCTGGTCTATGTGTGTGGTGGACTCTGAAACATGTTCTTGTGGTGGTGCTTATCGAACGCAAACTCAACAGTGGGTAAGGTGGCAGCCGTTGGTGGTGGTCTGACCAGATGTGAGTTTGTCTGCGGACGTCACAGTGTTTGCTCCGTCTGTGCAAACTGGCAAGCTTGCTGTGCCTTCGCACAGCCGTGTTGCATGGCAAATTAATCTTGCTTTGCTGTTCTCTGCCTGCCTCTACTTTTATTCCTGCTTTTGCAGTCTCTGACTCTTTTGGTATACCAGTCGTGCATATTTCTCTTAGATGTTTATCTCTTGTATTCGGCCTAGGTACTGTTTTCTGCCCTTTCTTTTCACTCCCCCAATGCAGCTGCTTCCTACTCCCAGTTTAATGTGTCAGATTAGAAATTAGTGTATTGTTTATTGTTTTTAAGTTGTAACTAAGGATGTTACATAAATCCAAGACATCAGTACCGTTCTGGACTCTTCTTTATTTGTCCTTGTTTCATACTGTTTTCACTTATTATCTGTTAGCAATCTTCATATATATTCTTTTAAGAGAGTTTTCAGTGCGTGTGCATTTATTTTTCAGCTGGAGTTTTGTGTGGTACGACATTATATTCTAAATTCTGAAAATATTGCTTCTGTTTCATTCTCTTACTGATTCTTTAACTAAAAAATAGAATAAAAATCAAAGTTCTTCTTTTTGAGCCAAGTTTTAATATTTTCGGTAGTAACTAATATTTTTTCTCTAACTCTTGCATAAATAAAGAGTTTCATTTTTAGTGGTGTGGCCAGGGAAAGCAGGTGGAGCCTTTAAATATAAAATCAGTTTCTTCTTACATAAAATCGGTTTCTTCTTACTCGTAACTCTGGCTGAAATCAGACTGTTAAAAGTCTGAATAAGTGTATTATAACCTGAGGTAAATGCTAAAATCTTGACAATTATTTGCATCTGTTAAGGATGTATTTATTCAGCTTTGTAGCTTTATTCATATTTACTTCTTGAAATATGGAAAACACAAACCACTGAGCTCTGAGGACAGGCTGTTTGGCTGTGCTAGATACTGGCTCAGTATTTTGATCTTTAATTGGGGAAAAGGGTGAGACTATTTTGTATTTGTGGTTGAACATTATGGGTTTAATAATACAGGGAGATGGTCATTGCAAATGCAGCCTTCCTTCTCCATGTGAAGATAACCAAAGGGGCAGGGTGCGGGTGGCATTTGGGAGGAATTTCATTTCTCATTAAATTGAGTTCAGTACATAGAGGATAGAAATTGAGTGAATTATTGAGTTCAGTAGTTATATTTGTAGTGATTCTAATTCTGTAGGTGTGAAGCCTGGCAGAGGAATCCACTGAAGGAGATGCCTTAGTGGAAGAGTCTGTCTGTTGCTCCTTCTCTGCCAGGGAAGTTCCTTAATGAAATAGGGATACCTGTGTGGGGTATCTTTCTTAAATGCTTAAGCATTGCAAGCTCCTTGTTGCCCAGGTCTGTCTGTGTGTTTGTCAAGGTAGATTTGGGCATGCCCAAGGTGAGAAGACATGTCAGCTGTTATTGTAGCCGGGAAAGTTTTTTCCAGTGAAGGATGGATTCATGCTGCAAGCAAGAGCCTGAGAGCTGTGGAGTTTGGGAGCAGAGTTTTATACGGAAAGAAAGTTTGTGCCATGTGGAAGC
Organism: Buteo buteo; assembly: GCF_964188355.1. NCBI lineage: Eukaryota > Metazoa > Chordata > Aves > Accipitriformes > Accipitridae > Buteo > Buteo buteo. The sequence continues at coordinate 5,930,285 of NC_134184.1, read as the reverse complement.
CTTTGGGGATTAAAGACACTCTGGAAGTAAACAATCAGGACCCGCATTTCTGTAACGTTCCCCTTGTGGGAAAGGCAATAGCAGCTGTACTTGCTTTACACTGTTCCCAGTGTAATCACTATCACATCAGTGCATTGAGCATTCAAGTGCCTTAGCAATGTCTTCCTCTACTAACACATATTAGACTGGGAGACAGATGTTTATGTCATGTTATTTTATTCCTCATCAATCAGCAGTTTCCCAACCATCTTATTTTTAACTTGATTATTTACTAATGAGCAATAAAACCCACAGTGCCTACAGCAACGTTTGCACAGTGGGTCGTGAAATAGCAACACACACATACTTAGTTTTATTTCTTTTCCTGTTTACCACAAATCAAATCCTTTCCTAATGTCTATGTCCTTGTTTAAACCTAAATCATAGCAGGGTATTTCTGTTCTTTCAGTTGTTTCCTTTAGTTACGGTCACAACATTTTGTCCACTGAAGTCCTAGCAGCTTGTAGCAGTCTTGGAGACCAAGCCAAATAATTTCCCTAGAGGCTGTATGTCGGGATGCTGGAAATTCATTTCTGATTTTTTCTGGCTTCCTTAGCCTACATTAATTCTGATTTGTTATGAAGTGGATCAAAGCTAATAGGAAGTGAAGCTTCTTTCAGCTAAAATAAGCTAAATAAGTAAAAGAAGCTAAAATAAGTAAAGGGGTTGAGGTGAAGGGGCCCAAAGATGCCACAAGGTAAGATGGCTGTTAAATTTTAGAGTGACACATGCAAAGCTCTGTAGTCTTGAAACACGCTGCCTCAGATTATCTGTCTGCACAGCCCTATCCCTACAGAAAGCCAAAAAAAGCTTCCTCTGTCAGTCTTAAACAAAAGAAAATATTTTGTCTTTGCACCAAATAGTCAAGTTTGCAACAATGAAGCCAGAATTGTGAGAACTGAAAAGAGGACATGTTCCAGGGTATACAAATGACCTTGGGAGGAGTGGGGAGTAAAGATGGACTCCATAAATGTGAATGGTTAGTGGGAGGGGGATTGTAAAGCCGCCATTCATCGAATCCATTGAAGAAGAAACAAAGAAACTAGTCATGTTTGTAGGAAACACCAAAGCGTATGGAATAGCAATGTAATTTTTGTGAAAACTGTTGTAGATAACAGGAGAACAGGGAGTGTAGATTTATTTAAAGAGAGTGAAGACTGAGAAGCCAGATTTGAAGCTACAGTCGTAAAAACACAACTCTAGAATAAACTAGCCATTGCACGATAGCAAATTAAAGTGCTGTACAAACTGAATTGTCTTTTCCTCTGCTGAAGTTCCAGTGTTTCAAAGGTATGGCATCTGAATTACAGCACCTTAGTGCTTCCCAGAGTACGCTAAGCTGCCTGTATCATATCACACCCTTTCCATGTTCCTTTTCTTGAAGGAAAAATTAAAGCCCGCTGTGGCTTGGTTTTCTTTAATAATTCAGTATGCTGCAGCTTTGTGTTCCTGCTGCTGAGGGCAGTGTCAGTGACGAGTGCTTCGCTCCTGCGTGGTGTGGGTTGTATTCATTTGTGGGTCTTCCCTGGGTTTATTTCACAGCCTTTGACTTGCTTCTGAAGAAAATCCAGCGGGTTGCATCAGTCAGCTTTATTCTGGCTGCATTGCTTGTCTAAACTGAAACGTTCGAGTGGCTACATTAAGCTCTGTAAACGTTGAAGCTAATTTAAAGTCTGCCATGACAAGATGGGCAATCATGGTTTCTGAGTGAATTAGTTGAAAGTAACTGTGGAAAACAGTGGAGAGAGTACTTGATGGTTATTTTCTGCTCCCCTCCTCCTTTGTTGACTATATCAGCGCTAAGGCTTGTCTACATAGAATTTTGCACCATTGCAGCTAAACGAGTTTTCTTCCGTGTTCTTTAAATGGGTAAAAATGTGGCATGTGGGCTGGCCTTTATTTTGCATCTTGCATATTCTTTTCCTCCAGCCAGGGAGTGAACTGCCTCCGCAGGAGATGCTTCCTCTGCTCAAGGTGTGGTCCCCACTGTGAAAGTCTGAGAGTGCATTGTCAGAGAAGAGTTATATCTGCTCACCTTCAGGGACTCATTATTCCTCATCTGTATCATCACACATTTTTAAGGTATGAGGAGGGAAATAACACCCAGCCTACCAGAGCTCCCGTGATTAATGTGGGATTAGCCTGAGTAAGTGTAACGAGGTTTCATCTCCTCCTTTGAGGAAGAGATGAAGGGGCAGATTGAGGCCAGCAGATGGATAGCTGTGTGCTAAGTGAATTAGCTCAGCGTAACTCGCGGCAAGGCCAGGATGTAAACAATACTTGATCAACCTGGCTCCGAATACCAGAAAGCAGGCAATTGTGGGAGGGTAAATCTAAACCGTAAGGATGTACCTAAGCAAGGACAGTACTAAAATTGAGGGGGCTTCTTTCTTCTCTTTTTTTATAGAAAGAGCTATAATTCCCCAAGAAGAAAAAAGCAACTTTTTCATTCTATTTTTAAAAGTTTTGAGTTTTATTCCCCTGGCTTCAGATACATTTTGCAGCTACAGTGGAAGATTTTCTCAAAAAGTTCTCTATTTTTATTACCTGACTATGAAAGACCTTGAGACCCACTTTCAGCCGTTCCTATAAAAGTGATCAGTATAGCAAAATCCCAGTGTCTTCCTTGTAAAGTGCCAGTGTCTCCTTGAAATCTGCCTTGTGTGGTGGTTTTTTCAGCCTGAGTACACTGCAGAGAGTGCATTACACTCTTTGCCTAATCTGCAGTAAGCAGGCAGGAAAGATCCACCAATTCCAGCGTGTCTCGGTGCAACGTGTCTGCTTCTGGCACCTTGCTCCTCATTACCAAGCTCTGTTCTAGACTGGGAAGAAAAATGCTTGCACTTCAAAATATTTCCCAGCCCATTTGCAAACTCTACAACATTTATTATTTTCATCATGTTTAATAGCACAGCTCCTCATTTTCTTGCCCTTTTATTGCTGTTATAGTAATGTGGGCTATGACTTCATTTAGCTTCTCTAAGTAGGCAGTATCACCTCTAGTTAGCATTTAGATGGGAAAATATCTGAGGGTGTTCAGGAAGTGTAATGGCTGTTCAGAATGTGACGTGTATCCATCTAAAACGAGACTGAGAATATGCTGGGAAGTGATTTATCAGAAAATGTTCGCTCATCAAAAATGAGTATTTTCAAGTGAAAATACCAGTTCCAGTAAAACTTTAGTAAAACAAACAGTTTAGATCAAAACAGGAGAGGCAATCTGTGGTGTGTGTAATAACATGGTACCTAATGTCCTCACTGGCTAAGTGCATGAATTCATTAGTCAGGTCTTCCTACCTGTGTTATTCCAGATGCTGGGAGACTGGCCAAGCCCCCAGCCGGCCGGCTGTCTCAGAGTGCCTCTTCCATGCCGGAGCTCTTTCACTGCATATTAAATTCTTTGGCTTAGCAGTTTGACCCTTGCAAGCTCTAGATGAATAATCCATTTGCCTAAAGGTCAGTCTCCTTTCCACATATACAGCCTCTCCGTTGGTCTTAGAAAATAGGCCAGCTCCAGCAGGAAGGACCTGGTGATCTACCCTGGAATGATAGCAATGTGGAACAGGGTGGAGGAGGCTTAGGTTATGTCCTTACTCTGAATTAGGAAGGGAAAGGACTTGATTTTGCAAGGGTGGCCTTAACCACTGTGGTGTGGAATCGATGCATGGCTTTTTCTCAAATCTTCCTGCTAGAACTGTGCCGAGTTGTAAGAATTCTGAAGCGTCAGTGCTGTGGAGAACTGAAAAAAGCATCTTCTTACACATTGTAATCTAAGGACAGATTTTTGTACCAATATAGCTGCTTCAGTTATGGGTATGTGTGAACCAGTATGTCTTTCCAGTATGACTGCTAATTTCTTTGAAAGTATCTTACACAGTTTGTTTTTTCATCCTTCTTAGAGAAATTGCTAGATGTGTATAGAATAACATCCATACAAGGTGAATTTATTACCCTAATTTTATTGCTACAACTTTATGTTTGGTCAAACGAAAGCTGGTTCAGTTCAACTTTCTGAAACCGTTAACTGAGGCCCCTGATACAAATTCCTTGTTAGTCTTCATGCCTTTGCCAAATTCTGCTGAAAATTGCAGCCTTCATGACCCAGACACCAAATTCTTCTGAAACTGATGCTAAAACTCACACAGATTTCACGAGATCAGCTTCATCCCCTAAAAAAAGGGAAGTAAAAAAAAATTGAGAAATGAAGTATTTTACGTTTCCATTGCTTTCAGCTCAGTTTTGTCATGTTCCAAAAGTTATGTACTTCATTATATTGGAATAGCGAGGTTGCAATCTGACCTTGCAATTTAATTAACAATTCCATTGATGATGTGCTGGCCAGAGCTGGAGCTTTCGCAGCCATAACTCTCTTGGTTAGGCAGAACTAAAAGGAGGAAAAAGGAGATGGTAGACGCTGAGGAAAGCAGGTGTTACTAGAATTACACACAGAGAGGAGAACTGTTGAGTAATAGATAGAGAAATTTTTAAAATTGGTTTGCTTTCCTCCTGGCATCTCACTCTTATCATAAACTGTTGTGTAGTGTCATGGAGTTTTGTTAAGCAGATGGTGCGTTTTATCTCAGTGGTGTCTGCTTCTTGCTTGTGGATGAAGTGATTTTTCTATATAGTTAGTTAAAGTGCAACTTGAGGTTCTTTGGCAGTCCAAGTTGTTATTTAGAGAGTCTTAAAATGTAAGTCATGGTTAACTTATTGCTCATTTTAGTTTATACACGCTTAGCAGTAGGCATGCTTCTAAAAATACAAGTAAACACAGGTATCTGAGTGCACCTGTGGAGGTGTTCAACAAGCTTAGTTTCTGTTCGGGGACAGAAATCGGTATTTTGTGCCAGCTGCAGGTTACATTAGGCAAACTTTGCAACAGTAGGGATAATGAAGAAATAGATGGAGCTTGTAGAGCTCTTTAGGAGTAGATTGGGCAAACATCTGTCAGGAATAGTCAAAGTATGGGAGGGTGCAGTGAATGACTGCCCGAGGTATCTCCACCAGAACTCACAGCCAATTCCTAACCTAACAGATTTTCTAATCAGCCCCTCAGATGGCAGACGGATGGATGGTGTAGGCCTGATTCTTGAGACTTACAGTCATGGAATTTGAGACCCAGGCTCTGGGCAGCCACAAAGAAAATACATGTGTTTTCCTACTCCAGTGTTTAGGCTTCCTAGGGAACTCACAGGATATGGATGTTACAGAGGCAGCAAGTTTTACCTTGCTTTGGTTTTGGGGGTTTTTTTTGGTTGGGTTGGGTTGGGTTTTTTTTATTTCCCAATTGGTACCACCTTTGTGCCAGCCTCACATCTTTGCTAGTTTTCAGGCTATTTGAAGTTTCCTACTCTGGTCCAGCAAAAGCAGATCATTCTTCCAGTTGGTTTACCGTGGGAGTTGAATTTGAGAACTTGTATGGGTTGGGTTGGGTTGGAAACCTGGGATGCTGCTGACAACCACCGAAATGGCAGAGCGCTGGCTGGTATGCTGGCTTTGTTCTTTCTGCAGCACTGGAAGATTTCTAGGAGAATGCCCTGAAATGGCATCACTAACCTGTATTATCTTTTAAAAGGATTTTAGCAGCTTGGGCTATATGTGATCTTCCTTTAAAACTTCCTAAGGAGGACTGCTTTCTAAACAGCCGTTGCACTACCTACCTCCTGCTACTTTTTAACACTTGGTGAATGAGATGAGCTATTAATAATTTGTACCCTACTTTTCTTACCGTAAATAAGTGAAAGCTCTCCATCACTTGCTAAATACTGTGAAACATTGTGGTCAAAGGAATTATGAGCATGTTAGCCTCAAACTTGCCTGACATTCATTTGAATTCTGCTGCTATAATAGCAACATTTAAATTATTCCTCCATCATTCAAGCTATAGGTAGTTTTTTGACACACACATTCCCCTTTCTTTTCTAGTGTGCTTTTTTATTTTTATCACCGTTGTCTAAACTGTTTGAATAGAATGTCATTCATTTGTATCATTATTGGAAATACTAACTGTGTATCTGTCACACACTTCCCACACTAGTAGTGAAGTTCGAACACTTAAAGGATGGTTAAAGGAATAGTAACAACATATGGGTCTGCTGAAGTGCTCATACAGGACACAAATATAGTGCCCCTCCATAAAATCACTGCAGGGAGGGTTTTTCAGCCTTCCTTTTTCTCTGGTTTCCTTCTGCCCAATTCTTCAAAGGCAAAGGTGCTGATGGTGTCCTGGTGTGATGAGTGAATAGGACTATATTGTGGGCCCAGGCAATTCTTCATCTTACTCTCTAGCTATATATCAACATTTATAAATAGATCATCTTGATACCTTTTCAAGACAGCTAGTGTTGTGGTGATTTTATTTGATTTGCGCTTCTCCAGAAAGGATAATTATGACAAATGTTTCCATTACCCATTGCTAGTGTTTTGGGAAAGGAAGAAGTCTGTGATTGCAATTAGCTCCAGTAGACAGCAGGAGAACTTTAACTAAAACTAGGTGTGCTTTAGTGTTAACTGTTTCCTTTGCAGAAGTCAGTAGTCACTGCAGTCTGACTTTTCTGTGGGTAAGGAAGACGCTGAATGTTGGACACAACATTTGAGCCAAGGGGGCACAATATCTCGACCCTGAGTGATGGCACTACAGAAGTCACACAGGTTTGAATGATGAAGCTTAGTTGCTCCATTCCTCACTAGACTGCAGTTTGTCTGAATGAAACTCTGACTTTCCAGTTTCTGTCAGTTCTTTGATCTTCCCAAGGTGATCCCTCTCAGACAAAATTCTTGGCTGACTTTTTCCAAGCCTGCTGCCCCACTCGCTGATAATGCTGTCTTCTTCCTTTCTCAGTAGAGACTCTTTCTCTGGTGGACACTCAGCTACCTCCAGTTTCCAGATTGACTTGGGAGAAATTCTCTAATCATCTGTCGCTTCACAAGATGATTCATTTTTCCAGAGAAAGACCACTTATCGCTAACCTACTTAGGTTAGTTTTTTCCCTGCATGGACATGTTGCTCTCAGACCCAGTCAGTCAGGAGAGCAAAGAGGACTCTTCACTTCAGCTCCTTTCTCCTTTCCACCTCCAAAGTCAGAGATACTGTAAGGCATTGCACAAATAAAGTACTGTCCTGGAGGTTGCAGAATAGGAAAGGCTCATTTTCTTCCCATCTTTTGGGTCAGCAAGTCATGGCAACATAAATCCCAAATCCATTCGGAGGGGTTGGAGCAACAAGCCTGTCTACTAGCTCTTCCAATCAGGAGACCTGTACTGGCTTTAGAGGCTGGAGCAGGTCCCTCATACTATTTGTAGCATTTGAGTCAGGAAACCCTTTTGATTCACCTGAATTAAGCTTGACTATATAGTTGGTTGAATTTTTAGATGTTCTTAGTCATATGCAGTAATAACAACACATCAATAGGTAGTACTCTACTCTCTAATTATTTCCAATAGCCCCAGTTAGACTATTTGTATTTTGCGGTCTGATTTATACCTCACAGAGTGTATCTGGATGTGGTGTTAAGGCACATGGCTGGTGAACACCATCATGACTCTTGGGTAGTATTGTAGAGCACTCTAGTACACAGCTCTTCAAGCTGTTGTGGAAGAAAGTGCTTTAAATGGACTTCACCTGGGAAAGTCTCTTGGAACCACTATGTGACTTTTTGTCTCAGCAGTGGCTTGCTGTTCCCTTCTTTCTTAAGAGCACAGACCTGCAATAAAGCTATCTACAGCAGAATAACCAGAATGGCTAACCTCCATCAGACAGTTTATACATCTGGAGCCTGGCCTCCTTTTCAAAATAACTTACATTAGCCTGCTTTCTTGATAGTCAGGGTATGGGATGAGGGGCTTCTAATAATGGTTACATAGAAAGTATTAACATAAGGTGATTCCCATTCACTTTCTGGTTAATACTTGGTGACTTGGCTTGTTATCCCAAGCAGATGACCTACACTTATCATAGTTTAAGGTTTTCCATGTGCAGAATTCGTAACTCAATCTCTGTTCCTAATGCTGAAGATCTTTTTACCTCCTTTCAGATGGCTGAGATGCTTGACTGCCTTTGCCCATTATGGCTGGCTTTTGTTCTTCCTCTGTTGCAAGATTGATCAGCACTACAAATAAGTCTGGTTTTCTAAAGGGGACAATTAAATAGGTAATTTTTCACTTGCCATGTTTAAAGCTTCACTTATTCTTTCAAGCTCCATGTTATGTCAAAATACACAGATTGTTGAGATTACAGTATCCATACATACCAGTTTAATTGTACTTTACTCACCTAAATTTACCAGTCATCTGACCGGTATGTGGCTATTTAAGTGTCTGCAATGCCATGAAACTATTCAATAGGACCAGGTGCAGATAAGGATGAATGTGTTTGAGTCTTCTGTAACAACTTCTCAATATTAGTGCCGTGCGTATGCATAGCCTCTTTTTGCCTTGAACTCCTTCAATAATCCTGGCTTCTAGTGAAGATTTTTATGTACTTTCACCAAATCTTCTAAGTGCAGACTGCTGTTATTCACTGTTTACACCATTGTACTTCATGCCTGTACTTAATCAAGGATTTGCAACTAATTTCAATACAAAAAGTATAAGATTTCCAAAGAGTGAGTCTGTTTACATCTTGTATCAGGTCATGGAAGAATGCAAGTGGCAAGGACTCAGTAAGGTTGTCCTACTATAATGATTTCTTGTAACACAAACTTTGAACATCTGTCCTGGTTTCAGCTGAGATAGAGTTAATTGTCTTCCTAGTAGCTGGTACGGTGCTATGTTTTTGAGTTAGGTATGAGAATAATGTTGATAACACACTGATGTTTTCAGTTGTTGCTAAGTAATGGTTAGTCTAAAGTCAAGGATTTTTCAACTTCTCATGCCCAGCCAGCGAGAAAGCTGGAGGGGCACAAGAAGTTGGCACAGGACACAGCCAGGGCAGCTGACCCAAACTGGCCAAAGGGGGTATTCCATACCATGGGACGTCATGCCCGGTATATAAACTGGGGGGAGTGGGGGTGGGGGATCGCTGCTCAGGGACTAGCTGGGTGTCGGTCGGCGGGTGGTGAGCAATTGCACTGCGCATCATTTGTACATTCCAATCTTTTTATTATTACTGTTGTCACTTTATTAGTGTTATCATTATCATTATTAGTTTCTTCTTTTCTGTTCTATTAAACCGTTCTTATCTCAACCCACGAGTTTTACTTCTTTTCCCGATTTTCTCCCCCATCCCACTGGCTGGAGGGGAGTGAGTGAGCAGCTGCGTGGTGCTTAGTTGCTGGCTGGGGTTAAACTATGACAACATCCAAAGCTTGCATCTTCTATGAATCACCCAGCTCTACATTTTTACTCATTAAAAAACTGTAAAGAAGCTTGCAACACATTTATCATGATTAGTTCTCTGAAAATGCCAACACAATTCCACAGTGACTTGCATGGAAATACTCTGTAATAACATGGAACTTGTGTTGTACAAGGCTGAACACTGGAGCCGTCCTACGAAGTGTTGAATGCAAAGGAGTGACATCCTTTTTTGGGGGAAGATCACTTCAGATCCTTCAAGTCAGATGACTTCTCGCTTTGTGGTTTACTCACAGTTCAGCTAACATGTTAGTGCCTCATTATGTTGTACAGGTCTGTTTGTAAGACCTGTTTGTAGGCACACAACAGACACAGTTTTAAAGACTGACTCAGAAAACAAAAAGCAAGAAAATTTGTAGAACATATTTTCTCTTTTGTGAGGGAACTTTTTAGAGCAGGGTCATGGCTACTTTAATTGCAGGCTGTAGTTGAGGCCCCTCAGTTGTCAGAGGAGAGCAGAAGAGGGATTGGTAAGTAAGGGAAGGGAATTCTGGCACCGTCAGGGCCACAAAGGCTTATTGGGTCTTGACAGATCTTCAGTGCTTGGCTTCTCTTAAAGCTAAGGGTTGAGCTCTGTGACGGTGGATAATGGCACAAAGAGCTGACTAGAAATGAGAAGCCCAACTTACTTCAGTCCGTTTTGGGTAATAGTGTCTTTCCGAGGCTGCTTGCTTCAGCTATAGTTGAAGCCACACACCTGATGTCATGAGATGTGTGACAGAAATCTAAGGGGAACAGCAAGTGGTCAAGAGTCTGGGAGCCAGTCCCTTGCTGTCCATGTGTTTCTTTGAAAAAAAGAAAGAAAAGTGATCTTTCTCAAGGAATTCTCCATCCAGAAAAGTATTGTCAAAATTCCTCACTGAGCTCAAAAATAATCTGAGGGCCATAAGGACTTCCCCTACTCACTGCAGGAGCTACCCACATCCGTACGCATTCCCTCTCTTTTGAGACTGGGAGAAGGGGATGGATAGAGCCGGGACAGTGATACAGTGCTTTAAAAGAGGCGATGAATAATTGTTCCTGTCTTTTTTCTCCTTCTCTTTCAATCATTTGCCCTGGAGCACTGAGGAGTTTGGGTTCAGTTTTGGTCCTTGAGCGGTTCCTAATGCAGCATGACTGCATTCCCCTTTTACAATCAGTAAACAGTGTAGTCTCACTCTCAGCTGTTTCTGTACACTAGCAAGAAAAAAAAATTCAAGCTGGGTGACCTGCCAAGGTAACCTTATAAATTTCAGTGACTTTAAAAATTTCATCAGCCTTAACCATATGTGCTGAATGCCCCCAACAGCTGCAGGTTAAGAAGGGCATTCAACACGTAATTACCTCAAAATTGACTTTTTTCTATTTAGTGCCCATGAGTCTATCCTTGCCATGGCTGGCTGGCTCCCATTCAAGCGGTGATCCAGCATGCTGGTGATGCAGAGGCACTGAGCCCACTGAAGCATGGGGCAAGCTGGGAGGTGGGGGGAAGGGAAGGCAAGTGCTGCTCTTAAGTTTATATGTTGCCTTTCACCTTTCAATTTTTTCGGCAGAAAATTTTGCAAAAATATGCAGTATCTTTTTTTTTTTTTTTTTTTTCAAACGGCCACTTAATAGTCCCTCTCTGCAAACAAGCCGTTCTGTGTAAAGCTTCTTGGACAATTGCAGCTTTACTCATGGTGGCAGCCGGGCAGACCTGGGTCACACTTATGAAAGGGAAGACTGAATCAGACCTCACTTATTTATAGTCTGGTGCTGAGTGTTGCTGTTGATGTCAGGGCATTCGGTATATGTATTTAAATTATGGCTGGCAGGTCACTTTTGAAAACAGAACTGTTAATTTATGGAAAGTATGTTTAGATCAGTAACTTTCTGGAATAGATTGCTTTTTCCCACTAGAAATGTTGGGTGAGGTGATCATGATCTCTTTTGGAGTGGGGGATGGTGGCTGAATTAAATCCATCAACACGTTTAGAATTATGACAGTGCAAACAGAGCTATCCTAGGTTTGTGAGTTTGTACTGTACAACCCAAGGGTAAAGGACCTCAGGCTCCTGTTCGCTCTAAGGCATTTACACCCTCTCACCAGAGGAGAGAGACGATAATCCCTGTTACGTGGAGGCTCCTCCTGGCTGTGAAGCGTATTTTGCTATGGCAAGTCACTTATTACCTGTGTTACGCTGGAAATAGTGAGATTGGGAAAGAAGTGTTGCTCTTATACCTTGAAAATATTGATCCTCTTTGTATGAGAAGTGTGCATCCAAGTTGCTGGGCTTGACTCTGCAGTGATACTAAGGGTGGGATTCATCTAGTTGTAGATGTCTGCATCAGAGTTACTTGTCTGGGCTCTTCTTATAGTCTATGGAGAGAAATACTTTTAGGGCACTATTCGTTGCATCCTAGAAGTATGTCTTTAGGCATCTGAAAGGGTCAGATGACTTGTGACCCTGAAGTGCCAGTTTCTAGCGACTTGTTTGGCTGTTGGTGGATGCATCTGCAGATGCCCTGAATAGGTGAGGTGACCCCTTGAGGGCCTGATGAGGGACACTAAAACTGAAAACAGCTGATGCCTGAAAAGAAAACAAAAAATCACGTAATTTGGGAAGTCTGTGTAATGTCCCGTACTGCGTGACCTTCATTAAGACCTGTAGGAATGCAGAGGCCCATGAGAGGACTTACTGCAATGCTGTAGTACGAACTGTATTTCTTTCTGATCACTGATAAGGCTGGGAAGATCAGCATTCATGTGAGGTGCCACTTGTTCCTAGTTAGGAATTGTTTTTTATTCCTAGCAGGTTTGCACTTAACAATGTTCATGAATCTGACTTTGCCATCACAATCGCGTATTGATTAAATTCAGCATTTGACTCAGTTTTTAAACCTGAGTAATCTGTCACCATCTATAGATAACCATTTTTCTAAATATTCTTCAAATCAAACTTTCGTATATTTCATGTAAAGTTTTATCTGATACAATGAAAGAACTTAATTCTATGCTTGCATTACCATCCGGGAAAAGGCCTTTCTTCATACAGAATATTTACTTAGGTAGGAAGTGGATATCACTATATTACTTCTCCACACTTTAAATACCGGGAACCTTAATCTATTGCAAGTAGCAGTGATACAGAATCAATTAGTTGTTTTTACATTACACATGCAGACTCCACATTTCCTGAAGTGTCACCGAAAGACAAACTTTAGTAAAAATCCTGTAATTAAAATAGAAGTTCCGCCTAATGTGAAGTGCTAGCTGCTGTTTTATCAGCATAATGAATAGCACGAGAAGAGATTGCCTCCATAATCAAACTCCTGCACTGGCTAAAGTTCAGCGCTATTTCAAACCAACAGCAAAGCCTGTAGGTAGTCATCAGTTGGTGGAATCGGCAATGTCAGTGTTGTAAATCAGCGAGCACTCTGTATTTTCAGAGCTGTTGCAGTGCAGCAGAAACATAGGTCTAATTTCCTGTGATTTCTCATTTTAGTGCTCGAAGGCTCTGATTTTAATAGAAGAACCATACATCCTAAAAATTGTAGTGCCGAATTATAATTTATTTATCAGTGGTTCCTCTAAATCACGATGGTTTTTTTTCCTGGTGCTTTTGTACTTAAAAAGGAGACGAGCATCCTAAAGGATGCATTTTGAAGGTGAGATGTTTTTTGCTTTAAGGAAAACTATTATTTTTGTGTGTCTGTGTAGTCTGTCTTCAAGTTCCTTTGTTTCAGTGACAGCAAGATTATAAATCTGAGAAGCTGGCTTCTGGTCTGTCTTATACTCAAGCAGACAGAATGTATATTTTTATATCCTTCATGTATTTTCTGGTAGTATATATAGGAAAAATGCTTAATGAGTAAAAGCATGTAACACAGAGCCAGTAAAAAAGTGGGTCTTAGTGACTCAGCCACAAGTTTCTTAGTCAGATCCCTTGACATCTCCTGAGTTTGTCGCCTTGTTGGTGAATCGAGGTGATGATACTAACCTCTCAGGTGAGCGTTTTTTTCATCATTTTGATGAAAGGTTTGAGAGGATGGAAATTAAGCCTGTTACCCTACTCTGCTGCATATGTTCTCCCTTTGGTATCACTGCCGGGCTGAGGAATTTTGTGAGGAAGTCTCTTTGCCCTTTTACAGTTACCTGTGAAGCCTGTTTGTAAAATGAGAATAACAATGTTAATCCTTTGATTTCTGTTGGTGAAACATACTCCGTAAAAGCTAAATTTACTATTTACTATTCAAATTCCATTAGATGAAGAGTATTGTGTTTGGGGGAGATTCCCACTGTGGCCAGAGCTATGAAGCGTAAATTACAAGAGAGCTACAGGGATGAAATTCAGGCATGTCCTATCGTTATAATTGCGGTATAGCTGGGTAGCAGGACTGTATCTGTGTGCACACCCAAATTAGTAATTCCCTGTGTGGTCTGGGAGCTCCCCAGTTAGTCATGTAGGTAGATGAGGCAATGGATTGGCTTGAGCCAATGGACCAACATGAGACAAGGCGATTGACTCAAGTCTGAGCCACCTTCACAGCAAAATATCTGACTAATTGGTGCAGGAGCTCTCCAGGTAGGAATTTCAGAACTATAAATTCACCGAGGCAGCTTCTGCCATATCTGCACCAATTGGTAGGCATTACTTTCGTGCCTCCACCTGTTGATTATGATCCTGGGTGGAGAACCTGATCATATGAAACTTCCAGGTAGTTCCTTTTGCAGAATTGACCAGCTCGTACCTAGACAAGACACTTGTCCGTAATCAGTAGGAACAGTTCCTGCAGATGCAGAAATGGTCATTTGGGACATCTTTTGAATGTAGGTGAGAGGTTTAGGAGATGTTCTGTAAGTAATTTAAGATATTGCATAGCAAAGGACCATGCATGTGCTGGGCTGGTCATGTAGGACCATGGGCTGGCTGGATACAAGAATTCAGCAGTCTGGGGAGTCTGACGTTTCCATCAGAAGCTTCATTAAAACTGACAGCTTCACAAAATCTTTTGAAATTTTTATGCTGGAATTTTTGAGTGGAATTCTCCCATTAGAGAATGTTCAGTGAACTTCCTGTTCAAGCCATGGCTTTGAAGGAGGGGGTGAGATCACAGAGAAATGTATTTCTGGGTATGCTTCAAGTTGGGTGTGCGGCTGAGAAAGGAGCTGGTTTGGTGAACTCTCCCTTACGCACTGGTCAGAGTTTCTGGTGATTTAAGAGAGGTGTGCTTGGCACTGACACTTTGGTTATACTCAAGAAGTTTGAAAGAAGTTAGTTTTGACAACAAGGCAAGCAGCATTTTGATTTTTCAGCCAAGCTGAAGGACACTTTGTAAATGAATACACTTAAATATTCCATTTTGGTTTTCCTCCCAGCAATATCCCCTTTTATGCATGCAGGAAATATCACTGCGGTCAGAAATACCTCAAAGAATATGTAAAGACTTTCTAAATGCAACACCTCGAAAACTAAGTCAACCTGGTGGGAAATTTGCTTTTTGGAGAGACAATGAGTCACCTGTGTCACAAGGGAAGTAAGAGTTTACATTTCTGTCTCTGGGTTATGAGGGTCGTGTATAAACTGTAATGCAGTCATTTGATGCTGGAACTGCAGAACCTTTTGGCCTAATTATTAGAATTTTCTTTCCATCAGTTGTTCTCTTTGCATTGCAAACTTTGGAGCTGTCAGGATCAGGCAGTTTTTTATTATAGGATATTAATTACTTGCTATTTAAATATTGGGGGGGGAGGTACTACTTACATAAACTTAGCTGATCTATCTTTAAGACTGCCTGTGACATATCAGGTAAGTGGTTTTTTAACCCTGGCAAAATAGCCAGCCATGGTTAACTTGAAAAGCCTGAGCCAAAGTAGAGGGAAGCATACTGCACTACCACAGGCATAAAACAAAGAGAAGCTTAAACATATTTTCTAAGGTTCATAGAAAACTGTGGACTTGACATTTTGCAGTGAGGAATACAAAAATATTCTGTATGATTCGTGGAATGACAATTCCCTCCCTTTTAAATATAGGGAATATCATTGCAGTCAGAAATAGCTCGTGAGTGGGGTGGACTTTTTAAATGCAGCGTAGCCAGCATTAGAAAGTCAAGCCGTGAATGGACATCTTTGGAATAAATACACTTGGGCTGCCTCGCCACAATTTTGTGAGCCTTGTGCAGTGTCTGGCAGGAGAGGAGAGATGTGGCTGGTGGTGAAATCTCCGCTGCCAGTCTTGTACTTATTTACTGTAAAGGTCACCCAAGTAACCAGCAGATAGCAAGGATAGACAGCGCTGTGTCACCTAACAGTTTTCTTTCCCTCAAATGAACTTTTCACAGAGCAAACCTCTGTAGGTGAGGACAGGATGACTTTGGGGTGGAAAAAAGTGGAAGAAAGAAGTGAGGAAAGGTTTTCAGGGCTCTGGAGCATGAGAAGACAAAAGTAAAAGGATCAGGAATGGTCAGATGGAAAGGTGGCTATGACCTGAGCATGGTGACTGTCGTTTTTTTGTACCTGGTTTGCATATGCATTACCTGACAAAATGTAGAGACTGTATTCTCAGTGATGTCACGGTGGCAGTGTAATATAATTTGCACCTAAATTAAGATGCCACCTTTTTCTAATAGAGAAAATCAGTTAATCATCCTGTTAAGAAACGCGCATAAATTTATTACAATTTCATGCCATATGATACAGTAGTAATTCAAGAGTGAAACCCTCTGTACCTTATTAAATGAAACACTTTTAAAAATGTATGACTTAACTGCTGCTCTGTCCTTGTGGGTCCCGCGGCAGGCTGGAGAAGTGAGGTGGTGCACCAGCGCGATCGTTGCCGTCACTCTGGTGAGCATCGTCCTTACTCCCAAACCACCCGCAGCTCCTTCCGCGCGGAGGAGAGCGCACGTTTAGACGCACGAATAGGAGTTTAGGCAACAGGGCAGTTGGCGTGACTGACACCGCTGAGTAGCTTTCCAACTGTGGTAATGAGAGATTAATTATCCTTCAGTAAGGCGTGCGGCTGAATGGGGCTGGGATCGAAGAGCAGTATGGGATCCACCGAGAACACATGCTCTTTTTATTGGGAGTCCAGTAACGTGCCCTCCAAGTGAAAATGCTAAATGGGGGCTATATCCTGCCTCGCTTTTAAGGTTTCTTTTTTCCAGAAAGCCATACAGACTTCATCCAAAATTTCAATAAATGGAGTATCTAGCACTTCCTGTGGTAGTATGTTTCAAAGGTTAATCATCCTCTCTGCTAGAAGTAGAAGCATTAATTCTCATTTAGATTTATCTAGCTTCAGCTTCTAGTCATTGGTTCTTGTTATGTCATTCCCCATTAGATTAAATAGGCCTTTAATATTGGCATTTTCTCCCTGAAAAGGTACAGCTTTGCTGTAATCAAATCTCTTGGTCTTATTTTGAAAAGCTAAACTGTTTTAACTTCTTAAGTCCCTCACTATAACACCTTTTCCCAGCTCTTGGTTAAGCATTACTTAGGTTCTCCAGTTTTATTTTATTCTTGTAAAAGGAAAATGGCAGAATGCTACATGATGTTCTGGTATTGCTCCCGTTGATGCAATATTTAGAGGTAAAGTTATCTTTCTCCTAACTATCGCTCCATTTATCCAGCCCAGGGTTACATTTCATATCTTTGCTGCATTGTCTGTGTCACGTCTTTGCTCAGTCCAACTTATTTGCCATTTTTGAGAGAAAAGGGGCACAATATCATTAATAGTTGGAGAAGGGAAGGGGAGAGTCCCTGTTTATTTTCCTATCTTTTATATGGTCTCTAATAAACAAAGAAACTACATTCCAAAGAAGAAAATAAAAGTTTAATGTGGCAGTCCAGAGATTACGGAAGGAATGGGCACTTCTAATGGCAAAAAAAGATCTACTGTGTTATGTGCTTTTGCTTTATTGCCAGTAGGAGACCTGCTAGAATTATTTGTGCTTCATCTTCAGCTAATTCTTAAGACCAGTGGGGAGCAGCCACTGAGTTTGAGGTCAAGTTTTCAGAAGTAAAGCTCTGATATAGTGATCTAAACTCTGAAGCCACCCAGTGCAAAAGTATCAAGAAGCCATTTGTGAAATGATTTGGTAACATCTAAAGATAACTTTATAAAGGAGGTTTCTACACTTCTCTAATTATAGAACTGACCATGCTGTACAATGTATGTGTGAACTCTCTGCAGCCAACTGTCTTTCATGTCAAATTTGCTTGTCTTTGGCTTGTCATATTGTAGCATTTGGGTTATTGATTGCTGGTTCTGTTCTATTCAGCTCTCAACAGCAGTTTATCAAAGTTATTTCCAGGTTATGTGGTTGTACCATGTTTGCCTGTTTTTCCTCAGTGAATCTACTGGAAAAATTCGATAGAGGTGGAAAGGTCTCGGATTATTACCCCTCTGCATTTCCTAAGGTGAAGTAGCCGGGTGGGGGAGCTCTGCTTGGAAGGTCTGTAGTGTGGGCTCCCCCCAGCAAAGAACAGGGGAAAGGTTTTGCGTGTTCTAACTGCAAGAAATGGATGTGCCTAGAGCTTGAGCCTTAGCCCAGATGCACAACTTCTGTTCCTTCATGTTTGTTGATGCCACAAGCCCACCTGGGGCATCTTCTGCTGCATTTTGATTCCTTTCATACAGTGCATCTATAGGGCATCCTCCTCCAAATTAAATTACATTTTGTCATGCTTCTTTCTAAGCAGTCCTCCAATACTGAGCAGACATTTATAGGATGCAATGAAAGTACAGTGTACTTTGTAATAGTATAGAGGTAGACATGCATGCATGTGGGGAAAAAAAAAAAGGCTTTCAAAAGAGTGTTACAGTGCCAAATTAAGCATGTCGAAGTCAAGAAATGCCAGAGGTAAGGCTGTTTCATGCTGGTTTAATTTAGTTCTTTCATGTGTATGACTTATAATCCAGATGTTAGGCTGACAGGTGCCTATTATGTATATTCGCCCTGACACAAGCTTATTTTGTGATTATAGTGAGATAGTGCACAAGGGCCAAATCTGTGTTATGAGGTGGATGAGCTGTTGCACACAGAATTCTTCATTCACCAGTTGCACTGTGCCATCTTAGCATTTTTAATTTAAATATTAAGAAGTGTGCTGGGTAGGGGGCAGGGAGAAGGTGGGACAAGGTGCCAAAATGCAGCATTTGATGCAAACTGTCTCACACAGATCATCTGCAGAAGGCTCCTTCGCATCCACAGCAGGGACCAGACCTTTTCAGTTCATGAGGCAGCAGGTAACTCTTTGCTGGTGAGTAGACCAGCGGCCAGGCTGAAGGACTGAAGCAGAGCATTGCTAAGAGGTCCCTAAATTTTAAATCCTGGATGGAAGCGTGCTCCCAGTCTTTCCTTGACCTTCTTTTTCTGCCACCGCCCTTGCGTTGCCAAGGCAGTCAGTCCTGCGTGCATCGGCATGTATGAACTGTTTTACGGAAGCAGTATAACATGGCCGAATTTGGATAACTCCTCAACGTGCATGTGCTCCTACATTAGGGTAGCAGCTAAGCTGTGTTTTGTTGCTCTAAAGCATGATCATGTTCAGGCTTTCTGTAAAGTGAATTCTGAATTCTTACATGTGAACTGGATAGTAGGGAGAATAGAGATTTTTTTTTTTCTCTAACGCTGACTCACCAGGAGAAAAAAAACAACTTTGTACATGTACTAGTCTTTGAAAATTTCAGCACCAAATATTCAAATTTTATTAAATTGTGAGTACTGAAATTATCATATGTAAGTACGGAACTGCCTTAGTGGGATATAATTCTGCCACCTGTCAATACAGTAACATAAACCAGTACATATAATTTGGTATTTTATTATGTAAAACCTGCTGAAAGAGTTCCTCGGAGTCCTTCATGTTACAAATTTGCTTAAGTTGAGTTCCTCCTCGAATTAAGTATGACATAAGCCCTGTTTAATAATTGTTTTTAAGATTCAAGTGGTGGTTCCTTGCCCTGGTGAGGGTTTCATATATCGCATCTTCAGTGATGAGGGAGTCCATTTGACATTGTTTAGTCTTTTTTGGGAAAGATACTGCATCAGAACAAGAAGCTTAGAGTTCATGATGCAGTGCCTTTTTTGTTATTCCAGATAGATAAATAATTCCATTTTAATCTCACAGTAGGAAAACAACTGATTGAGATTTAATGTCGTATACAAGGAGCTGCACAATGTGTTAGTTATTTGTCAATCTGATGGAAGAGCAGAAGAGTTTGCTGCCTTTGATTCCAGCCATGCTATATTTTATGACTGACTTTTACTTGTTTTACTCATTCCAGATAAAATCTGTCATGGTTATACATCAGAAAACATTTCATTATTCCATCCATGAGAAATAACTGTAGTTAGTGCAGAAGCAACAGATTGCTGCCTCTCACAAGCTTCATGGAAGTGTGTTGTAATGGGATCGAGTAGCCTGGATCGATAGTTCTCTCTAGTAATACAATCCGCTGTCAGATAACTTCCAACAGCTTTACAGATTTAATGAACTCCCTGGGTTGATGATAAAAATATAATGTAAGGAGGAAACTAAAACAACATCATGTATTAGATATAGCCCTAGGCAGCATTTTATGACCATCTTTTCTTTGGTTGTATATTTTTAATTATAAAGCCAGTATGCATCAAGCACTGTCCTGAAATTCTCCATCAGTGAAATTCATCTTGCTCTTCTCAAGTCAAGGATAAGGAGACTTCCTGGAGGGAACTAAATGAGAATTTCAAGCTCTGTGTTCACACCACTTTGGTGGTAGTATCTCAACCTGTGAGCTGGAGAAGTCATTTCTCCTTGTGCCCTCTTTGGGGCCATTAAACTCTTTGGGAGGAGCATCCTTTGTCTCCAGTCCCCTTCTGCCCCATCCACAGTAGGATGTTAATTCCCACAGGTTTTTTGGAACTGGGGAAGTCACAGAAAGAAGCATGGATCTGTGGTTACCCAATCAATGAGAACAAGCATCTGAACTGCTACTAAAAATATTGTTTAGGAGTAAGGAGTAAGTAAAGTCTTAGGAAATTAGACCTATTGTAAGGAGTGTATCTACTACTAAGAAGCAAATAAGACACTGTATGGCCATAGGAGTAACCTTAAGTGTGCCTAGGTTTGAGCACACTGACACAAGAGTTAAGGGGTTTTGCCTATGATAGGAAGGTGGAAAGCTATATAATTATCTTGGAGAAACATTAAAAATTACTTTCCTCCCTAGAAAAAGGTCAATAAAAAATTGCCAGTGCCATACAGTAAGAATTTATTTTTTCAGATTTTCATCCAGGTAAAGGGGAACTCTCAAACATGTCTCGAACATGACACAATACTTTGTCTAAAAGTTAGGAAAAGAAAATGTAGCAGCAGTGTGACCTCTGGACAGACTGAAAAAGATAGACTGTGGTTATTCTTATTTCTTCCTGTCGTCTTTGCTTTCCAAATGAAGAAAGAAAGTGGCGTTGTCAAGATTCTACTTACTAAATTTCGGTTGGGTGTACCTAGATTTCCTCCCAGTAGTTCTGATGGAGCTCCTCATTCACGTGCTGCTGCTGTTCAGCCTTCCATTGCTCCTTCGTGGTGGTGGGAGTGAGGCATCCACCTAGGTGCTGCTGCCAAGCCATAACTCAGAAGGTGCCAACGTCCTGGCAGGGCACTCGTGGAATGGGCATTTCCTTGCATAGCTGGACTTAATCCATTTGGTGTGCTCCACCCCAAGGGAAAAGGTAGGGCTTATTCCTTTCTCATTGAGCAGTCAGAGGGATCAAAGTTCAAGGTGCTGTTGGAGAATTCAGGTGTAGGTTGGCACCTGTGGCCAGGCCTTGGACCACCTGAGACAAGGTTACCTCCAGAAGGGCAGCAGATAAGGTAATCCAGGAGCCACAGAGGCTTCCTGATTAAGAGTCACATCCAACGGGAGGCCAGATGGAGATCCATCCTTTCCTGAGCCAGCTTCACAAAGAACAGTAGATCTCAAAAACGAATTTGGCCCAAATGCTCCAAAACCCACCATGTCTCATCTGTGCATCCCAAGCAAGCCCCATCCCTGCCACTGCACCTTGGTGACAAGGGGAACCTGTGGACCCCCACAGTGGGGGGACTTGCACAGGAGGTGGCTGGCCCTCTGCTCCGTCCGTCAGGCTGACAATGGCCATAAAAAAGAGAAGGAGTGTTTATGCTTGATATGCAAAAGCGCCAGATATTTCTTCCCTGAACAGTCTAATTTTTGGCCTATTTCAGAAGACCAAAGTGCTGCCTGCACTGAGTTATTAGAGGAACAATGTTCATTAAAATGTTGACACTGCTTACTATCATACGGGCTTGATTGGTAATGTTAGTGGAAAGATGGCAAAATTTATGTAAACAATTTAGTTCAGTTAGAATTATTGAAAAAGGGAAGTATCTCCAAAGCAATAAGAGCAAGAAATTATATTTATGACAGTACCAGAATTCCTGGGGAAATAGTGCATTAAGTAAACAGGAACCACATTGTGTGTTTTGTTACCATGATTTTACAGATCAGAAGCTTTTAAACCAAACTGGATCACACTGGCCCATAAAAGTGGATTCTTCCCTTTTGGCTTAGATATATTTCTGAGCAGAAAAAATGGAAGCAGGAGCAGAAGATTGGAGTGAATGTGTAAACGGAATTTTAAAAAGGGAGGTCCACTTAATTCTCCTTACATTATTTCTCTGTATGATCCAAGCTCCAAGGGTTGGCAGATGTTTTTACAGGAATCCTATGCACGTTGGACAGACAGCATTTCATGCATGCTGTTAGACCTACTAAGTTTTTCCTAAGGAGCCTGACTGATACTTGAGCCACAATTTCCAGTGCAATTCATTCTTGCTCAGCTCTAGCATTTATCGTGTTAGTGACCTGCTGCTTCTTAGAAGAAAGAAAACCTCTCATAGCATCGTTGAAGACCACTGAGAGTCCTCAGTACTAACAGCATTTGACTGACCTTGAGTGGCTTTGGAGTTTGAAGGGACATTGGGTTTTGTTGCAAACAGCTTGTTGTTTTTGAAATACCTCGGGGGAAGTAGGCATATTTTGTTGAAAGAGAAAGAAGGAATCTGTGAGCTGAATATAATAAGCTTTTAGCTGAATACAGTAAGCTGAACATAATTGGTTAATACGTCTTTTGGGAAATCATATTCCAGTATCTCCAAAGGAATAGAGATGCTTCTTTCAAAAATGAGGGCCCTCCTTTTGGTACTACGAGCTGTTTGCTATTTACTGGCCCACTAGCTTGGATGGGGAGCGACGTACCTTCCCTGATGAGGTTCCAGTCAACACAGGGATGCCAACAGAGAATAAGACTAGCAAGGCACATCACAGCCGTGCAGTTTAATACTGTAAGCGATTGCAGGCAAATGGGTGTAATGCCTTCTGTTGGACACAACTTGAAGCAGTAACCCTTTTTTTCTTCTCTTTAATTCCTCTTTCATTATCGTTCTCGGTATTACATTTTTGTCAGTCTTCTCTTTCTGTGTCACGTAGGAACAATTCAGCCACTTGGATAACGTGGCCATCTGGTCGGCTTAAGTAAGGAAGCCTACAACACATCTACCTTGTGCTTGCAGAATGCTTTGATCCATTAAGCATCAAAATGTAAACTGTACTTCTTCACGAGTGTTTAAATATGTGTGTGTATATAAGCTGATAACAGTCATGTGCCAAAGGAGAAAAGAAGTTGGAAAAAAGAAAAGTATCAGTCAGTAACACACCGATTAACCTACTACATGTGACTGAGTCTCGTGAATTACAACTGTTTCCTGGTAAGAGCTTCACAAAAAGGCACAATTATTTAGGCCTGTCTGAAGCTACATGGAATAACCCTTCCTAGCTTTAATGAGCAAACAGAAGACCCAAAGGCAGGAGACATGACTCTCAGGATTACTCTTGCCCCAATCAAATCATCTGTTGCTGTGGTCCGGAGAGAAACTGTTCTTGAGCTTTTATCAAATTAAGCAAGAGATCCTGGAGGTGCACAGGTTTTTTCCTCAATGTTTAATCCTGTTTGTAACCTCCCTTTTAAAGTCTTAGTCTTATTAGCTTCTTAAAACACATCAACAGCAGAATTGCTCATTGCTCATTGTAACTGTCAGAAATATGTTTTTAACATATGATATCACCCTCATTTACACAGAGGAGATATTTTTGATCACGATTATCCCTGCAGAGTTCGTTTTGTGTGATCGCTCACAGAATTAAGAATCTTTTTCATTCAGAGGTCCCAAAAAGTCAGTTTTCTAGTTCGTCTTCATCTCAGGGGAGATGAGCTTGTTTAAGGTGAGATTCAGTTATCTGGTCCTGGAGTCTTATGTAATTTTTAGTAGCCAAACTTTTTCTCTTCTAATTCTTCTACAGCAGTCATTTTTTATAAAGCTTACCTTTGATCTTGGTATGCTTTCGCTCTTGCAGTGCATTTTAAAGCGAAACGTTCCAACAGCTGTCACAACCTAATGAACATCATCTCTGAATATCAAATGTAACACAGAGCTCTGTGAGTGTGGTGACTTGTTCCCAAGAAAGGTCAACTCTTTTGCTATGCAGCATGTAGCAAATACAGTTTATACAGCGGTCTTCCAATATGTAACGGCTAGTCTGCAGCCTAAAAATAAGACATAACTTTTATAGGTGACAAAAAGCAATAATGCTTGGTTGAGGTATTAATGGATGAAAATAATGACCTCTATGTACAAAAAGTCTGTGCTCTGCTGATACCAGCATTTTATAAGAGACAACCTGTGTGTTTCTTTTTGATGGTTTTCTTCTCAGAGCCCTAAGGGTGTCTAGAGAGAAGATTAAGGCAAAAGACATTTTTAGTGGCAAAGCAAAAACACAATCTGCCCCACCTTGCCAGAGTTTTTCACAGAGGAACATTTATGCCCCAATGCCCATGTCCAATTATCCTAATAGAATACCTAAACCGTGCAACTAAAAAGACAATAATTTGGAATTTACAAAAATGAAAGAGATAAAAATTGGCATTAACAAAAATGCAGAAAGTTTTAAAGCAGCAGGCTTGGCTGGATTTCACTACACTGAACAGATTCGCTAATTGCATTTTATTAGTTCAATTTTTTTTTCTTAGCATGAAAGATTAACAACAGATCTTTTTTTTCTTTCCCTGTTTGGAAGCAGGAGCTCTCCTAGGAGCTCTCTCAATCCAAAGCCATATTAAATAACCGTTTATGAGAGTGGATTGGATAAAATTTGGAGATGATTGATGACATGATTGCTTCTGGTTGTCTATGGGATGTCTCAAGCTTTCAGCTTTTCTTTTGGGAGTTCCATGCATAATACTTCTGCTACATAGATCTCAACAAGGCAGCTCTAGGGAGCCACAGCGTTTAAATGTCCCTTTTAACAAGAATAATCATAGTGCACTGGAGATAGCTTTGCTAGAGCTGAGCCTTTACGGAAACATCTGTTACTCAAATTTTTGTTTGGTTTGGTTTGTTTTTTTAAAAATCAAAGTAAGTATATATGTATATACCATGGCAAAGATTCAAATCCTCTTGATTCTTGATAGATCCGTCCCACAATACGATATTCCTATGCGAGCGTCAACTCTGAGCATAGAGTGGGGAGGAAAAAGCAATATTCAGCAAAAGTGCTAAATTTCAAAATACTTGAGGTGGTGCATACACCTGTCCTCAGGCCACTTTTCTAGTTAGGGCATTAATTATGTCTGTGGCTGACTTTGAAGCTTAGTGCCTTTGTCCCAGGAATTAAAATAGCACATCTGAAAGTACACCAGCACCTCTCTAGTTTTTACCAATCGTGTTGCACCGTACTTCAGGGAAGAAGGGTTTGTGGAGAGTAGCTATTGCCTGGTGTAGTGCAGCACAACGGGGCAGACACAGAAGCCCCAGCATGGGTCAGACCAAACTCAAAACCAGCAGTATAAGGATATTAGAGGAATCAATGAGGGCTTCAAGCAAAATAAACCTGGACTCTTCCCTGGAAATATATTTGCAGGAAACAATATAGTACTGCTCATCAGAGAATATAGGTTCAAAAGAAGGGGTTCACTGCTGTTGGATGGAGCTCCTCACTGAAATATCAGTGTACCTAATGCAGAATGGAAGGTATGAGAGTCAGAAATTTTGTAAGCTTCCTGCTTTGTTGAATTTTTAACATTTAGGAAGTGACACTTGCATTAAACAATTATTTTTGTGAAGCATACTTTACAGTTCAAAGCTTAAGGACTGTCCTCCTTGTGTACCTCTTTGTCTTTCAGGACAATTATCATTAATGTAGAAAACCTCATTGTAGCAATTAGCTTTTTATCAGTGGATCTCAAAGCACTACCTAAGGAGCTAAGAACTGTTATCCCTGTTTTGTGTGTGAGGAAAGTGTTAAGACATGATGAAGGGACTGGTAAAGGACACCTGGAAGAGTATAACAATGGCCAGAAGAGGAACAGAGCCAAGGACCAGCCTCATACATTATCCGGGAGGCTATTCTTCCTCAGTCCTTGCTCTCTAATGAGGTTTTCCCCCAAAGATTAATATTCAGGTTGTATCATTTAGTTCTGTGTTTTTCACTGACAGACAACTGCATAGCACGGGTTTTATATTTAATACAGCACTTAGCATGTATTTAAACACTGAGCAACTGTCTCCCCTTGAAAGCCAGTGCTCTTTACCCAGATGTTTATGTGCTGAATCAGACATTCGCTACATTTTACTCCCTAGTGCAGAACAAAATGATCTATTGGGTTCTTCCCTTTCCATGAAGATGACTATGGCAAAACCAATAGAATAGTTTCGTTATTTATACCGATAACAATTACTAAGTCAGATTTGTCTGACAAAAAGAAATTTTCCATTCCCTTCACAGGTACTATTCTGTTTAAAACATGATAGATGTTTCTAATCCAAATGCATCTCGTCACCAACCAGGTACAGACTGAGCCATCCGCTGCCCCCAGAGGGTCATTCAGGTCATTGAATCTGAATTACATTTTAGAGATGTCTCTCCCTCTCAAGTGCAGAGGCAACTTGTGGTGACCAGTACCCAACCTTGTGTGTCTCAGGAACTCCAGACTAGGTAGGAAAGGCCTCCTTGGCTGTTTAGGGAGAGGGAACATACCTCCTTTTTTTGTATGCGTGGTTAAACTTAGCAATAAAAGAGTATGTCAACATGTCTTCAGTAGAGGTTACTCTAGCAGGTAGTGTTGCTGAAGCTTGGGTGCGCACAAGAATGAATCATTCAAGACAGCGCTGGTTTTATACGATGTTCCACAGTGTGTCCTCGGAATGGGGAGAGCTGACATGTTGTTTGAAAAGGTCACTTGAAACCTATAGGCAGTTGGCAATTATTAATATTTATTACTTGTCTAAAGAAGTTTACGTGCAGATACTTACTCCTTAGAAGTTGTGAGCTGTGGCAGATAAAACTGATAAAGTTCCTCTTCTTATCTGATAGAAACTTTTTCCCCTTTCTCTTCCTTCTTAGAATTTATTCCGTGGATCATTTTTTTCTAGTTTTGCTGAACAATTTGGAAGTGAGGGGAAATTATATTACTATTATTATTATTTGGAGCTACACAATTATACTATTAAGGTTAATGATGCCAGCAATTAAAAGGCATCTAGTTATTTGGAAACTGTCAGTTGGGACAAATTGTTCTTTAATGTCTCTACACATGGATTACTTTGATGGGAATGTAGGAAATCGGTAGGTCAGTGCAATATTTCTTGTTGCTTTTTGCTGTCAGGAAGCTTTCCCTGCTGTCCTTGAAAAGTATTGTAGGAAAGTATAAACCACATTATACCACCCCTTATCTTTCTTATGAGTATTAGTTACAAATATTCTCATTAACTCTCCGTCAATGAATTATGGACCAGCTATTTATGGTACAGAATTATAAATTGTCTGGGACTGTTTGTGCTCACGGGTTTCTGGCTCTGAAATTTGCCTCCTTTTTACAAACCTGTTAGTTGTTAAACATGTCTGGATTTCTAGGGGATGAGTGGCTTTGTCATGTACGCCTCCCAAAGAAATTTTTCCCTTTCTGTAAGATACTGCATTGCTTGAAACTTTTTTTCCTAGTGAAAAATAATTGGAAATACCAGGCCAGTTGCTCAGTTGTGCTCATATGGAGCCACAACTCCATGTGCAGCCAAGAGGGAGGAATATCTATAAGCTCAAAATTGTGCAATCACTAGTTTTGATAAAGTCCGTGGTATTGAAAACCTAGGCAGGAACACTGGTGTTTTCTGCCATTCCAAGCTCTGTTTTGACTGTTCGCTAGACATCCCTCAGTGAGCATATGTAGTGATACCTGCAGTGTGTTTCCCTAGGAGATTGCCAGGTTTATTTTGGGCAATTAGATGTGACAACGTCAACCTTTAAGTATTGTTTGTGTTCCCTGTACTTAGTAAAGAGAACAGCTGGTTAATACTGATAATATATTGAAATGATCACATGTGGATGCACAAATACAAAAAATTATCTAGGGAATAGCTGGCATGATTTTATGATGCTACTCTTATGCCAGCTAACAATTAAAGGTTAAAAAAAAGGTTTAATTTGTTTCCAGTCTCAAAGTGATAAAACACAATGGAAGATCAATGTCTTGATCTAGAAAACACTTCAGGTTAAAATGCTATTCAGATGCTTGAAGTTCAAGACAGCACAGGAGAAAGTACTTAGAACTGCACTGCAAAATGTTAACCATAGCAGCAATAGGGTGTAGATGCTATCCTACCCACTCTGTGCAACTTGCAGCAAAAAAAAATCCACAACAAAACCCAAACTATTCAGCACAGGTGAAATACAATGTTTGAGTGGGAATGCAGATAGTGGTCCTGGAATTAGGGGAGCGCTAATGAACTTCTGGTCAGCTTCAGTGAGAGCCTGTGCAAAGCACCTAATCACAAAGACTCATCTTAATTTACCTACTGGTAGTAAATGGGGTACTTGCTGGAACTGCTCCTTTTTCGTGTTCCTTTAAAGGTGTGAATATGTTATTGATTCTTCCTGCAAAGCAGAGAAGCTGGAATGGAATGGAACCAACTGCAGAAAGATATGGAGAAGTTCATTTTTTTTGTTATACCCTGTTTCAGCTTCCCTGCCAACCTTTCCTTTCCCTTTAAAGGAAAATAAAATCTCACTGAGGTGTCTTATACTAAAAAGTAGTTTGTTTTAAGCAGTGAAAAATGTTCTTTAGAGTTTTTATGTTTGTTGCAAAGATGGATCCGGTTTGCAAGCAGGTCTCTGAATTAGCTCAAGTCTGAATTTTACAAGACACAAAAAATCTTTCCACTTTTAATAAGAAACTCCAAAAATGGTTTCTTCCCCAAAGGCTAGAAAATGTAAACTATTGATTCATTTTTGTTTTCCTAAATAAAGACATAGTTCAACATAATTATCCAATGAATATTGTTTATTTAGTCTTAATATTTAATTGCTCTTGTGAAACAATTATCCAGGTTTTTGCAGCAACTTTGAAATCTGTTTAGGAAAATAAATACAGTAATTAGAAATTAAAAGTCCTGTTGCTCAGTATAATAACTACATTAGTTTTAAGCAATAAAGTGGAGCTAAGCTTTGTGCTTTAATTACTATTATTATTATTATTTTTCTTAATATGTGTGTGCCCCATGCTTATTTTCTGCCTGGGGCATCACATTTGCGGAAGCTGGTCCTGAGACTATGTCCAGCCAGTTTTGTGTGTACACCGTGGCACATAGTTCATAAAGAACCAGGTGACTGATTACACTGGTAGAACGAAAGGGTAAATGAGAAAACATTTAACTAACCACAGGAGACCTAATTATAATCAAAATTGAGTTATATTTTCTCCTAATTTCTGAAATATTTTTGGCATGGGAATTATTTCTGCATCACTAGCTGTAATTTTTTCTTAAGTATATATAAACCTTTTCACAGTTGCAAGTTTCAGCGTCAGATGGGAGAATCATCTTGGGCAAAGGCTCAGCTGCAAAGCTACTAATTCTGGATGCTGTAGGGGTGTAGCCTCTCTGCTCAGTCCGTAACAGTACTTTTCTCAAGCGCAAATTTGAATTCAAATATATGCACGGGTTTTGGATTTCCCTGAACAACGTGTTCAGACCTGAACTTTGTAGCTTGGGTGGAACTCTGTTTTAGGTGCAGAAAAAAATAGGTACATAGTATCATGGTTGTGACCCCTACCAAATGAATATCTATCTAGATACTAATGAAACCTCATTCATTTACCTAGAGTGATGTTTTTAATGAAGCAGAACTAAACTCCAGCTAGGTAGTAAAGCAGAGGACTTTCTATCCACGCTCAACACAGCGCTGAAGAGCAGTTCATCAGATGCAGCGAACCTGGGGACAACTGTGTGTCATAGGTGCGGGGCGTTCTTAGAGTTACCGGTGGACATTGACTGTGGGAGGCCTTTCCTAAATGGCTTTTCGGTTACTGCCCTCAAGACTGCCACGGTAAACTCTGCTCAACAGTGCTGGCCAAGCACGCTATAAGGCAGATGAGCGATGTCACTCTGACGTTAGTGCTCTAGATACCTTGACTTAGCAGCTTGGTCAAGCCAATGTAGAAGGATCAATGAGAATAAGAGGAATTTATCTAGGATGTGTTAACTCACGTGTTAGCCCCCTTGCCTCTGCCAAGCATCTGTTTTGTGTCAGCCAAAGCAAAACCGTAGGATTTGTTTTTTCAGGGAGTGAATAATGCATTGCCTAGAAAAATAATTTCCTGGTGGGAGGCTTGAGGACCCACACGCATCCTCTCTGCCTCAGCGATGCCTGTGTGCGGAAGAGGGAATTGCCCATCTACCTTTCCAAAAAGCGAGGAAGGTCTGACAGCACGTATTGCCGTTCTCTGTGCTCCCCTGACCACAGAGAGACCTTTCGCCTTGCGGTCCGGGAGGCTGTAGGGTGCTCGCTA
The DNA here is from genome assembly GCF_964188355.1 of Buteo buteo. NCBI lineage: Eukaryota > Metazoa > Chordata > Aves > Accipitriformes > Accipitridae > Buteo > Buteo buteo. The sequence goes on along the minus strand of NC_134184.1, from coordinate 5,900,027 downwards.
GCAAGAACCACGAGGGCAGCTGAGCTGCAAGGACACAGGCCGGTAGCAGTTCCCGTTCGTGCAGGAGGTTGGACACCAGCCAGGCTGATCGAGAAACGTACGGGACTCTGGCACCCCTCGAGGCGCTGCTTCGACATATCCCTGCATCAGGGGCTGCCCCTCAGCTTCCCACGCAGAGGACAAAGCTCATCCGAGGAGGGCAAGGCTCCCTGTCGATGGAGGGAACACAAATTCACCTAACGCTTTGTCTGCACAAAAAGATAAATCAAGCTTTATGTTTTTAGTCTGTTGCTGCTTTAATTTTTTTTTTTTTTTCAGATCTGAGGATGCTTTTCATTAATTCTGAATCCTCTTGGCAATGCCTTGCTAAAATCTATGAATGGTGTGTAAGAGAAGACTGGTCTGATAAAAACCACAAAAAACCACTTGCCACGTGCACCGTTTGTATCGGAGGCTTTTGAAGAGACTGAACGCACTTCAGTATCTTCGTTGAACTTGATGCCGCTTTTCTATTTCCTCGTTCTGTCTGTTAAGTTTCAGGAGAAGCCAGATTCCTCCACTAAGGGCAGCGTGTGCAGTAGTTGCCAGTAATAAGACTTGAGCCAGAGGATGACAAGCGAGCTGCAGGAGCCCAGCAGCAACACTCGTAAGAATAGTGTGTCACGGAGATCATTTTAAGGCCGTTATTGATTAGGGGAAGACGAATGTGTCTTTTAATGGTGTTCTTTGGTGTATCATTGATCTTCATAGAGCCCTACCGAGCTGCCTTCAGGTGCTTCCCTGGGAGCATCATACGTCGTAGCCCGTGGCTCCGCGGTGATAAATTACACGGCACCAAGCTGCTGCTGAGCGCTTCCCTCTCCCTTCGGGCTCCTCTCCAAAAGCCTGCTTGCTGCCCTGGCCCAGCAGCAGGCTTCTGCTGAACTTCGCTTCCACGCAGCTTCTCTTCGTTTTCTTACATCTCTGGTAGGACTGATCAGTCCGCCGTGGCGACTGAGTAAAGCTTCTGAAATTTAGTTAGAAAGTAGTAGGAAAGCAGCTTCCCCCTTCTATACAATTAATTGCTTGGAAGTTATGCTTTCTGTTTATATTTGTTCTCACATAGGCAGGACATGCTGCAAAACAAACGTTAGGATTACAGCTCTATCGATTGCCTGGATTGATTGGGGCTGATCCCCTACGTCGTGCTGACGGCTCCTCTCGTGGCGAGAAGGTCGCAGGTCTGTTCCTGAAGACAGTCTCAGGCAGGAGCAGCATCCAGTACTAGATACTACCCAAAATTTGTCAAACAGATTATAAGCATCTATTTTAAATTTTAGTATGTTTAAATAAAATCTGATAGAAGAATATTTTAAACTTGGTGAACCATAATTATTTCTGAACAGTGCTTTCCTTTTATCGGGGGAAGTTTTGTGTTTCATATGGCACGAATAAATAAACATTGTGCAGAATGGCTTCATGAAGAATCCATATTGCAGAATTAAAATAATGTGATCATATGCACTTTTTATTGTTAAGGCAGCTGGGTAACTCGCATGCTGAAATTTAATGCTTCTTTATGTGCAGTAAAAATTCATGCCAGCGGTTCGATAACCAATATGTTTTGTATTGTTTCTTGCCATGACATAGAACGAGGCTGTTTCTGAAAATCTTTTAGTTGAGTGCCGTGCATATGGAGAATATTAACTATGCAAGTATTCTGAAAGTACTCTTCTTAAGAAAAATGTCAGATTTTTTTTGTAATTTTTGTAGTCTTCATCCTAATACGTCAGCAAGCCACCACAAATTACACAGATGCATTTATTTGTACATATTTTGCATTAATGTAGCTTTGAAACATACTCTTTCATGAGAGAATGCACTTAGTATGAATACTTAAATAAAACTTTTCGTACCTATGAAAGGTAATTAGGTGTGGAGCTCCAGGAGCATACTATTGAGTTACAGTTAATGACTGTGACAGTATCAAGAAGACTTAAAAAGTGTTAAACTGTTTTGGACAGTCTATATTAATATTCCAAGGTAACTTACCGCATTGTCATTAATTATTTTGGGATCTAAATGAAATGATGGAAGGGCTCAAAAATGTACGCCTTTCCCTTTTTTAATTTAAAAATGTAATCATAGCTCTTAAGAAAAAAAATTTAATCTTTCATTTTTTTTAAGCATTAAATTCACTGGGTTAATTGATTTAAAAATTTTAAAAAATATCATTAATTAAACATTTTTCTCATTGTTGAGAAAAGCGGCAATTATGCTATGGTTCAGGTGTGATTTAAGTGTTTTGGCTCATCTTCACGTGAGGAGTAATCTCTTTAATGACCTTTGGTGGCTCATGGCAATGCATGCCTTTAATGCAATAAGGCGTAATCATTTTTCGTGGGATCAAAGACGTTACGCTTAATATATATTAAACATGTGTAACAGGATCTCCATGCCGTCTGCACCAGCGTGGCTCGGGTTGGTGCGGCGCCTCGTCAGTGCCAGTTCCTCGCTGGTTGTGGTTACCCTACAGAATTACCCTAATGGTAAGTGGTTGAGGCTCGAATTCGGTGACGGCATCACAGTGTCTGCTTTTTTTAAAAAAAGCTTTTTTCTGGCTGCCAAACCTAGTGAGAATAGCCATGGAAGAAGGGACCCGAGTTTGACTGACGGAGGCCCTCGGCACGTGCTTCCAACCAGCCTTAAAAAATACATCTGAGAGATAGGGATGGCGGCATCCTTCTCTTTTGGGTTGTCCGTCCTGATGCTTGCCAGCCTGGTCTGACACTGCTTCAGCAAGGAGGCGTGGGGTGAAGGAGCGTGGCTGTCTTCACCGCTCTCGGCCATCGCAACTTCAGCTCGGCGCAGGAAGGACTGGCGTCCCTCGCCGGCACAGACGCCGGCTTAGGGGCCAGCCTGTTTCTGACATGGCAACGGCAAGACAGGCCCATAATACCGTGATCCATCCGGGGAGGCTTTGAAGGGGATTGCCTTGATCGGTGACTGATTTCTCCGATGTTCCTCCAGTCGTCTCGGATGGTGATAAGTTCTCTTCGGGACCCTCTGTTGGCCTTGGCCGTTGGTGGTTAGTGCGGGGTGACTTCCCAGCCTGTTCTGCCATCTTGCTGTGCAGCTTTTTTTGGAAGGAAGGGGTTTGCTGCTGCCTGAGGGCGTTTTTCAGCCAAAACGCGTGCAAAAGTATACATATTTCAGATTTTCCTTCAGATTTCTGGATTCCAGGGCACAGAGGTTTTCGGTGAAGGTAAACTCCGTTGCCTGGGAACAGCCCAGAGATCCCCTTGGTATCTCCAGATTTAAAACAGTGCTGGGAAACAGGGATGTTCCCCCCGCAAATACTTCCTGAGTGTAAATAAGGAGCGCTGCAGTGAGACTCTCTCTTCTGAACTTATCTCACGATTTTGTTCTATAAGGATTTTTTTCTCAAGACTGCCTCAACAATTCAAGCTGCAAATCTGCAGAGTCTGGTACATAAGCTTTTCCTGCTGACACGTTTATTAATCTTAGTTGTACTGCATCTCTCCAGGTGGGCAAGTTTGACATATTTGCATTATCAATCTAATCTAAAGCCTTCTGACATAACCAGACTATCTGAGTTCCTCCCAAGTATTTCAAAGCAAAAATATTCTATTTCTTATAATTCTCTAGATGTGATGAGTTCTTGTAATTACGAATTTTTCTGTGCTTCTATCTGTAAATGACACGTTGAGGAAAAGCTATGCTAAATTTTTGCAGTTTGGCACGTGTTTCATGACTATTCTTATCTCTGACAAAACAAGTAAGTAGATAAATAAAATGTTCAGTGGTCCAGGTTTGGCTCTTACATCAGGTTTGTCCCCTGTACTCATAAGCTTCCCCCTGTTAGGTGACAGTTTAATTATCCTAACAGGCAGTTGTGATTACGGAGCGCAAGGTGACTTGTCAGGTATCCAGACATAATCCCGCGTGCATTAAGGGGAAATGCAAATACTAAACGTCAGTTCGGAAAGCTGAATCACGTTACACACCGAATGGCTCGCCGGGGCAGAATACATGCTTAAGTGGTGGTTCTGTCGTATCCTTGAACTTTTTCGTCTTGCGTCTTCTACAGGCTGCCCGGTTTCACACGAGGGGAAAGCAGAGCTCCTTACCTACAGCAGACCCGCGCTGAGCTGGCCGAGAGGCAGCGCACGCCGGGAGGGCCGAGCGGCTGGGTGGGCAGTGGAGAGTTGTCTGCCAGTCTCCGGTGATACTTGGTGCCCTTGGCTTCTGCGGCTCCTCGAGGGTCCCAGGATCTGCCAGTAGCCCTACTGAATTTAGGAGTGGTGTCCTTCACGCGGCTTCAAAGACTCCACAGAGTTTTGAATTCCTGAGAGCGCTGGCTGTTTTCTTTCAGCCCATACCTTGGTCTTGCTTAAATTTGGCTTTTGCTGGCTGTTCTTTGTGCAGCACCAGCGGCACTTTGGGAGGTGGCAGAAGCCGGTCTTTCAGAGGTCCAGCAGGATGTATTTTCCTGCTCTGTGGAAAGGAGATCTTTCATCTCAGTGAAAGTCTTCAGCCTGAGAGCTGACAGAGAATAATCCCTAGTCCCAGCAGGACGCCCTGTGCCTGCTTTCTGAACAAGCCAGTTCAGAAACAAACAAAAGGCACAGGCTGTATGTTCAGCAGTGGTTTGGGAATTTTATAGAAACGTGGTGATTTCTGAAATTGCGATAATACTACAAAGTGGTTTAGGGTAGAAGGTAGGTGTTGGTTGATCACAGAGCCTGTCAGGTCTAGTATCATTGGCATCTTTTTGGTTGAGCAGCAAGATAAGCAGGGAACTGCAGGAAATCTGCCCTCGACTCCTAAATATTGCAGTACTCCAGCCGGGACTTGGGACACCATCTCGCAGCTCTGCAGAGCTCTCGGAGCCGTTGCTCAGTCTCCGTCGTACTGTTTCTTTCAGCCACCGGAACGCGAGGTGGATGTTTTCCCGATTCTCCTCCTGGCAGGGCCCTCGGCAGGCTGCTCGGCCAGACTGGACGTGGGTGAACCCCGTGCCTGGGAGGATAATTCTGCGCAGTGAGATAGTGTCTGCTGGGGACAGCTCGGTCTGCATGTGTGTCGTACGAGGTGTTTGTGATCTGAAGGGATGCTGTGCTCCGTTCCTGCGGCAGCGGGAGATGCGATCGCTTCGCTTTGCTTTGCAGTGACTCAGTTGAGTAAAAATCTTTCACGTCCAAGTACTTCTGAATCAGCCTGTACTTTTTTCACCAGCAACAGTCGGGTTTTCTTTCTTCTTTTCATTTTTATTTTTCTTTGTCGCTGTCTGCCCAAGACTGACTTTCACCTCTGTGGCAGACGGATGGAAGCTGCATCTATTCCAGCGTGCCTGCAGCAGGCAGTAGGGCAAGAAAACCGTGCCTCGCTCGTTTATGGGTGCATTTTTAGATACGTTCACTGCTCACATGTGGGACTAGATTTTCCAAGGCGTGCTGGGTCCTTTGGAAAAGGACCGGGTGCCTGCTCTCGGCCTGGCAATGCCCCCTCCCACGCCAGGGCTGGACTCCTGCAGCACCCAGCAGTGCCCGGGGGTGCAGGGTAGCGCCGCGTCTGGCAAAAGGCAAAGGGTTTATCTCCGGCTAGAAGGGGAGCTGGTGGGACCACACCAGAGCACTGCTAGGTTTTACGTGCAGCGGTGTCGTCCGCCCTTGTCGGTGTAACTGCACGGCCTCGGAGCTTCTGGGCGAGACGGCAAGGGATAAAGATTGAGGGTAGCCACCAACCTCCTCCCTGGTCAGAAGCATTATCCACAAGGAGACCAAAATCTATCGAGGTGGTGACCACGTGCGCTGCTTTGCATTGTCAGGCAATAATTTTCTCTCATACAAGTCTGCGGTTATTGGGTTTTATAGCTTAGCAGTACAGCCAGGTTTTACCTGTCAGTTTGCGGATTGAATGTGTGCACAAAAAGGAACAAACTTTTCAGTGTTGGAAGCATGGAGGGAACGGGATGACCCGCCTGTTCTCCCACAGTCTGTGGTGAATAAAAAGCTTGGGGCAAGGAGGGGAAACAGCTAATGCCAGCTCTGCTGTCTCGGCCAGCAAAGCAGCCTGTTAGCTAAGCTCCTAAGCTTTTCTTCTGGCATTCTATAAAAACATACCGCTAGGGCTGAGAATTATTAACATCCAGTTGTGTGGCCTCTGCATACCTGCAATGAAAGGAAACAGAATAGAAGCAGATAAATCACTTATCTTTGTGATTTTATCAGAAAAAAAGTGTGAGCAGGTGTTCATGCCAACATATTCTGGTCTATGACCTTTAGTTTAAAGGATTTATTTTACATTATTCCTTGCTTTACAGCTTTAAAGACATAGTAATGAGGTGCTCTCTGTGCATCCTCCTACTCAGAGAAGCTATATTGAGAAGTACAGCTGCAGCCAGCGGGGTGTTAATCACCACTTACCGACAGGCAGGACTAACACAGGCAATTGGAGAGTGTGGTAATTTTCTATAGGACGTCTCTCACCATCCTGTCTTCCATTAACAGAGTAACATTTGAGACGCTCAAGCATTAGCTCTTTTACCATGGAGAATAGGTTTATGTAAACAAACATTATTCTGGGGTGAAATTAGCCAAGGTATTAAACTGATAAACGTGTCTGCGAACGGGGCCGGTGACAAGAACGCGGGAGAAGGACGGTGGTCTTCTGTGAGATACGGAGTACCTCCCACAGTCCGGGATGGTGGGCTTGGTGGGCTGTGGGCTGCTAATGGTAACGTGAGATTTCCCGGCACTCCAGCAAGTTGAAAAGGGATTTACTGTCTTCCTGCCTCTTGCTGCTGGCCTTGACAGTAGGGAGTTTCAGTGTCTAGAGTCGTTTCAGACAACTGTCATTAGAACGGTGATTATTCAAGATAATAATTAAATCCTTGTACCAGGGTCCCATCACAGTGTTGTCTCCTGCAAATTATGTCATCTTCTGGCTCTTCACAATTTGCTCTCTTGTTCAGCTTTAAATTTTTTTTAAAAAAAGCTTCCATTAGGGATAACATTACAGGCACAAAGGACTGTATTAATTTTGGATCTCTATTACCTTTTCCAGTATTACTCAAAATTTAGATTGTCTTGAGTACCAGGGGACCAACATGATGGATCCGAGTGACTAATCGCAGTAGGATAAGAGGTTATTACATCCCAAAGAATTATGAGTCTCATAAAATATTATTAAAAGTTAATGTGTTTGATTTTTCTCTTAAAATTATTCAAACAATTTTACTATCACTGGGTAGCTGACAATTTGCAGGAGGGTAATCAGAAAATATTCCAAGGAAAATGTGAATGCATAGCTTTTGGATTGTTTCATTATGTGTTATTTTACATTTGTTATGACTTTTAAACTTAATTATCTCACAGGGTAGATAGTGATGCACTCAGTGATTTACCAGACACCGAAATATTAAAATATAATGACTCATGGTGGAATATATGCATCCAGATATTTTCAGTGTTATTGCTTGCCTTTTAAAATATTTAGATCCAGAGCGTGGCTTGACACTAACTCTCTCTTTGCTTTAATAGCTCTTTAAATAGAAAGAAAAATCCCCATTTTAAAGAGAAACAAGAAAATGGCTAAAGAGCTTGGAACCTCTCGTGGTGGTACTCTGGCTTCTTTTGGCTTACACTCATCTTCAGGAGCTAGATGGTTACGTACGTCAAAAAACTCCTCCCAGATCTGATTCAATGAACATTTGTTTCTCAGAAAAAACACCCAGAAGTCTAAGGGAAGCTTGACAAGTGATTTTTCTTTTCTGATGTTTTTATTATTTGCATGTGTAGCGGGTGTTCTGTTTTTCAGAGACTGCTCTTAATCTTTTTATGATCAAGTCTTTTGATTTGCAAATTAGAAGATGAAATAACCAACTGACTGAAGCATTTAGCAAGCTTCTTTTCTACGGTTTTGTCTTTAAAGGGCAGGGAGAAATAGGTGAGGTGAGTTACATTTTCTTCTGTGTTTCAAACTTGACATATAAATGTTTCAGATGCGGTAGGTATGAACACAAAGAGCTGGGGTAGTGCCTGCCTTTTGACTGCATGCCAGTCTACGAACAGTGCAAGGAAAATACGCTGGGTATGAATATTCAGCATTCACTCATCTACCGTCTCTTCTTTAGTCAGGATATTATGAAGAAAACGTGGCTTTATTGTCCATAAGTTGATGGTTTGGTTTTGGAAAGACGCGTTGATGGATCAGGAGTGACCAGGGACGTAGGGAAGCTGGATGCACCTTTTTCTTTCCGGTGGGCCCCTGGTGTGACTCCGAGATTACTTAATCTGTCTCTCTAAAGGCAAGGATGATAATATATTCCTACTTGGATGGGATGACACATCCATTCCTTGGGCTTGAAACACTGTGATGGCTGGATGCATACAAATATCCAGATAGGTCTAGCATGGGGATCGATTTTAGCAGCGTACAGTGCACCAGCAGAAGCTGCTGTTGAGTTTGGAGGTGTTGCATCCTCCCACAGAAAATTTCCTCCATTTGCTTTAATCCCTTTCCCTTTCGCCAGAGCTAGTGTCCATGCTGTGATTGAAGTAATTAATGTCAGTCATTCCGTGGACAGAGAGGATGGCATACGTAGGACCTAAGGGGAATTTCAGTTGCGCAGACCTTCAACAGCAACAGATTTCTCTCTGCTGGCTGAATGTTGATACTCGGGAGTAGGCAGGTAAAAATAGATCCAGAGGACAGATAAAAGACTACTTTTACAGCAGCTGAAGGATGTGACAGTTTAAAGCAATAGCTTTTTGCTTTGTGTAACAGCCCTGCCATATTTGAGATGCTTATGCAGAAGGTATTGCTTTGGCTTGCCTCTCAGCCTGCAGGTTCTTGGCTCCCTTATACTTACAGTTTATAGTTCGATGTGGAACTGAATCTGAAAAAAGAGAGCTATTTTAGAGAGAGGGGTGAATATCAGTGAATGAGGGTGGGATTTCCTCTGACAGAGTAGTATCTGAACCAGAAGAGAGCTGACCCACCTCCTCTAAACAAACCCCGATGTCCAGATTTGTCTCGGGTCCGTTGCTGACGCAGAAGGCTCGCTCTCGCGGTGGCCAGCATCACAAAACCCTTGTGTTGGCCGTGTGAGGAGGAGATGCTGTTCCAGACTGTGTTTGCGGCGTTTAAAGGCGGTGTAATCGCTCCTGCGTTGGCTGAACTGTGCTTCAAAGCCCGCTTTGTACCAAGCTTGGTACTGTTGGTTATGGGTCAGCCTCGCTGTTAGCGAGAGGATTTGTAACTTGTGGTAGCACGGCAGCTTATCATAGGGGAGGGCTGCACTCTGCTGAGATAAATTACGGTGCCAGCAGGCAGGAACTGATGCCAGTGATTAAACCCATCGCCTGCTCTCACCGCTATTCAGAAAAAAAAAAAAAAAAAGAAAAGATTTTTGCATGCGGAAACTTAACAAGGAATAATAAAAAGAAATACAGAAAAAAAATTCCCCCTCTTTTTTTTTTTTTCTTTTGGTTTCATTCAATTCCATATCCTCCTTTGAGGTATTTCTGAGGCAGTGTACGCTCTGCTGAGCAGTGGAGTGTTGTTTGGCAGGTGTCACCAGGTGGCACTGCTTTCAAAATGTCATTGTGCGCTAGGAAACGCAGAGATTGGCATCTCTTTCCTGCTGACATTTTAATACACCTTTCTGATGAGGGCATCGCTGTGTGAGAGGCCAGAGAGTTTGCTTTCGGCCGATATCTTTGATTGAAGTTGCTCCCTGGGAACAGGGCTCTGGGGTTTGGCTGAGTGTCTTGAAAGAAGGGATCGCCTGTGTGTTATTTATGACAATCTCTGCTCCAGGATGAGTGTCTAAATGTAAATTACTCAATTTGCCTTTAGAGTATATCCACTCTGATTTCTCCTCCACTGAGAAACCAGTCTGCAGGGCGCTGACATCTGCTAGCGTTCAGAAAAGAAGCAACACATGTTCCTAGAAGTTAAAAATGGAAGAGACATATTGCATTTTCCAACATTGTTTTTCCCTCTGCTACTGCCAGTGTTTGTTCCCAGTGCTTAGGTCTGGCTCTGCTTAATACAACTCCAAGTGACTCAAGTTAGTACAGTTGCCATCATTTCTCAGAGAAAATAGTGCCTCCACCATCCAGGTATCTTTTCTTCTGTTTAATTTACAGGGGTTTTAAATTATTGTCATGTCTTTCCTTGCTGTTTAGCCATTTACTTTTCCCTAACTGATTTTTTTCCCTGCTTGCCTTTTATGCTTTAAATTATAAAGTTCTAAATGGCATCATTCTTAAGGGACCCCATCCTACAACCGTTGACATGGAGGGAGGTGATTCTTCCCCCCCTACTTAGCACTGGTGGGACAACATCTGGCGAGACCACACCTGGAGTGGTGTGTCCAGTTCTGGGCTCCCCAGAATAAGACACGGGCATACTGGAGCAAGTTCAGTGAAGGGTCACTAAGATGATTAAAGGTCGGGAGCACTGGACGTACAAGGAGAAGCTGAGAGAGCTGAGACTGTTTGGCCCGGAGCAGAGAAGACTCAGGGGGGTTATTGCCAACGTGTACAATACCCGAAGGGAGGGTGCCAAGGAGGACAGAGCCAGGTTCTGCTCAGTGGTGCCCAGGGACAGGACCGGAGGCGATGGGCACAAACTGAAACATGGGACGTTCCCTCTGAACATCAGGAAACACTGTTTTTTTACTGCGCGGGTGGCCGAGCACTGGCACAGGTTGCCCAGGGAGATTGTGGAGTCTCCGTCCTCAGAGATATTCAAAACCCAACTGGACATCGTCCGGAGCAAACTGCTGTAGTTGAATTCCGCTGTCTTCAGGGCTCAAGAAGCAAGTGTTGATATAGCCCAGCTTCATAGATTTGCTCCTGTCCTGTCAACACTTTGCTGCCATTCCCTCCAGCTTGTTAGTATTTTTTCTTGTCCCAAAAACGTTGTCATTAATTCAGACATTAATGCACTTAAGTCAGCAAAGTCATACCCTACAATGGGATACTTCTGAGTGTGAAGTGACAGATTTCTCTTTTTTTCCCCAAATATGTAAAAAGCACGTCTCATATTATTCCATACTTCTGAGTCCTAAAATGTTTCCATTCCATAAAATACTTGTTTCAGATTACATTTTTCTTCATGTGTTTCGATACAATTTTTTTTTTTTTTTTTTTTTTTACTAAATTGTCTAAGTATCTTTATATTGTTATCATGCAGTCAATTGGCATCTTCCAACTTAGTGTCATTGTCACAATTAATTAGTGCACTTGGTATCTTTTCTCTTAAAGCATTTAAAATTACACTAGATAACATTGCATCCAATAACATTGATCAGAGTAGCACCCATTATAAATTCTTCCTTGCAGTATTTCCAGACTTGACGTTAATTTCTATTTTTTTCCCCATCATTTAATTACCAGTCTGCATGACCATGTCAACAGCTGAGAAATGTTAGCTTTTTTTTCATGGATTTATGGGACAATATTAGATTTTACAGCAGTTCATATACATTGATTGCGCTCCTCTAATACCTGCACTGCGGTGATTGAAATCCCTGCAAGTTCATGCTGCGCAAGATGTCTGGAATCCAGATACACGTTTAAAAGCCTAATTTCCATCCCCTGTTTCTAAAACTCTTGGTGTCTGAGGTTACAATTTATGGGCAAAATTGCTATCACTTCTCGGGCTCTCCGCTCAGGCCACCCACCACTGCATTTCTCAATGGAATCCTTCAGTGTTATTGGTTCTTATCAGAAGCAGAAGGGAGCGAGTAAGCCCACGCTTACCATGCAGGCACCAAATGGCATCATAATGTCCCCTGCCAAGTGACAGCAATGAACAGGTCTTGGCAAAAGCTCCGACACAAAAGAAGTTTGAAAAATGAATTGGCCCATCATTTATTTTGAATGATATGGCAATAAACCAACGACTCGATGGATCACTGGGGAGCCACACTTACGAAGCTGGAGAACTTAGCACAACAGTGAAACAGGACAAGTAGCGCTCAACTTTTTAAATGCCAAAGAGATAACCATCTTTAAAAAGTCAACATTTTGTAAAAGAAATGATGCAACCAAGTAATTTTTCCAGTAATGTAATGCACATCATCTGGAGAAAATGTCTTTGCCAGCTGGTCATCCAAGACTATGACTGATTGTCATGTTCCTCACCAACTGCTGAAAGGAAAGGCGCATCTACCAAGTGCAGGCAGTTAAGTACTCAATGTGATGACTGTCAGTCATTGAGTTGTATTTGATCTAACCTGATTGATATCAAGAGTGGGGTGATGGTGGCTGTGGCAGGGGGTTGCAAGCAAAAGTGGATATAACTGTATAGAGCTCAACTGGAGCACACCTTCACAGATGGATTCGTTCTACGTGTCACAGACAGCTGTCTTAGGAGGGGATAAATCATCTCTGGAGGTACCCACCTTTCTCTGTTGACTGCAGAGGGAACTGAAATGCTTAATTGAGACTAGATATTTAACACTGCCTGACAGCAGGTGAAATAGGTCTTGCCATAAAAGTCCTGTGAGAGGAGGTAGGTATTAGCAGAAGTCAAAGGCAGTATGTTAAAGGGTGTTAAACTGAAGATACTTTGGATCTTTGCAGTAACCATTTTCATCCTAAAAGATAGGTTAGAAAAGGGAGAGGCTACCATTTAAGAGAGAGCTCAGAAGAAAATCTGTGTTTGAACGCCTGTAACAGTTACATGTTTTCTCTCTTAGATAAATGTTCCCACTCCCAGTGCCAAATTCTCCAGAGGGAGGTTTTTATCCACATAATTAAATTAAAATAAAATGTCAAAAGAGTAAGGAAGACCAGACACAGCTGTTCTCAAACCATCAAGATCTGTGCTACACCATAGTGCACTGGCAAAGTGCACTCCCAAGGCTTCCAGAGCGAGGAAGTTTAAGCCAAAAACCATTCAGAGACCAGTTATTTCAGTGTTTCACAGCAAAACACATGCATGGCAATTCTGAGGTCACAAGTGGGAAGAGTGAGAGGAAATTTCGCTGACAGAGTCTATAGATCAAGGCAATGGTTATTTGGAAGAGATCTCACAAAAATCAGTTTTTCAATTTACTGAACACTGCAGGAAAAAAAGAGAGATTCAAGAGTTTGGTGGTGTCTTACAGACTTTAAAGACCAGAGGAAATACAAGAAAGCAAAAATTTTTTATGGAATTATTGGCTCCAAAGAGTCTCCAAAGCTTTGATTCTCTGAAAAAAAGATATCTCCAGTCACTGAAAAAGAATCATAGAATCATAGAATGGTTTGGGTTGGAAGGGACCTTTAAAGGTCATGAAGTCCAACCCCTGTGCAGTGAGCAGGGACATCTTCAACTAGATCAGGTTGCTCAGAGCCCCGTCCAACCTGTCTGAATGTTTCCAGGGATGGGGAAGAAATCAAACATCAGATACAATCTTGTTCATAATCATTGATATTGTATCCCACAGAGTCATATGAATGTATTTTGGGCATATTTCCGTGTTTTGAAGATAGAAAACATCCATTTTATCTGAAAAATTCAACCAAAGCAGTCTGTCTTCTTTGAAGCACGCTGGTTTGCCCTCTCCCGGTTTACCCTTGCACGGCGGTGCTGCTCGATGAGTCAGGGACACAGTATGTCGCTGGGTTTACCCAGCCTTTCACCCCTGCATTTCAGCCTGGGCTGTTGCAGGAATTTGGACAGAGGTAGGTCTCCCGTAGCCTTTGTTTCCCTGTTCCTGGCAGCTGCGGTGTCTCCTTCTCACAGACTCTTGAGGTCTGAAGCAGTCAGGTTTTAGACGAAAATGAATGCAAAACATCTCCAGGACTGAAGCAATGTTGCAATAATTACTTGCTTACCCATATTTACGTCATTTGTTTGTGCTTTGACTGAATAAATCCCTGTCAGAGAAAATACAACTGTGATTACTTTAATTCAGAGCATGTACAGTCCACCTATCATCCAGCTAATTTACTGTGCTCACAACTGTCTCTCTGCATAATGAATTAGATAATAACTTTTAAAATGTCCACAAATAATTGAAGTCCTGGTTCAGCAAGGAAGTTAAAGCCTGTCTTTATTCAGCAAAGGGCACAGTCCCGTCTTTAACTTTGTACAAGGTAGCAGTGGCGACACGATAGCCAACTGGTCCCTCATGCCATCTCATCGAACTGTTTATGTTTGTCTTCAAGTAACTTTGCTTGTCAAGTTGTGCTTATTAGTGAATATAAAGTGGTAGGCTGATTTTAAAATCAAGTTTTCTATGTAGCCTAGCTGTACTTCTTTTTAAAGGATGTTGATGTTACTTGTTGATGAACTGACAATATATTGCATCCGTATGTCCTCTGGATTAAAAAATAAAAGAAAGGTTTGTATTATTTGTAGATGTATCAAATATTCCTTTTCTATTAGGCAATTTTTTTCCCTACCAACTATTTGGAGAGTTCTTGCACTCAGGAATATATTTCTTGATGAGAAATATGTGGATGAAAATAAGCCATGCCATGTGAATGTCTTCCTTTTAATTGCTCATTACCTGTGTCTTAGTTAATTGTTCATTACCTATGTCTTAGTTAATCCTAGCATCTGCCACTAAGCGATGGCTCTGAAAACACATTACTGCCTTATTAATGTCAGTCATTTCCTTATTAAGATTTGTACTGCCTGAAAGATGCAATGAAAAATAAAGAGACAGCCATTTCCAAACAAAAAGTGAGAGAGAGAATGGATCGTGTAGTAGTAACGGTACTTTCATACCAATAACCGTTTCATCATCCTGGGCCGTGCACACTTGCAATCAGTACACACAGCAAGACTGTAAGGTAGATAAATTACTAAATCCTCAAGATGCTGGTATTTTAAAATATTGTTGCTCGAGTTCAGGATTCCAGCTGGAATTGAAAAGGGGTGGCCTGATTTCCAAAGATGTCAGTATTTAATGAAGTAGGCTGAGACCCCCAAGCCGTAAGGAGCAAGTACCAAGGCTGGGAGTCTCATAGTCAAAACCTTGCCCGGTTCCACTGTCACGGGAAGCCTTAGCTGTGATCAGTAAGGTTTCTTAGGAGTCTCCAGTTGCGTTACTGTGGATGGGCAGTACAGCCGCCTGCTTTGGGGAGGTCTGAGAGGTCCCACGGGCCCCTCTGGGGGAGCACAAGTGGGGAACGCCTTGCTTCAAGAGCTGTGCAGCGCGTGTAGCATACGCAGACTGCCAAATGGTAGTCCTGGCCACTTTTGTCAAGAGCTGGTGGTGGTGGGTAGAAAGTGAGAGAGGGGTCTTCATCTTCTTCCTCTGCCTGAGGGACTCAAGCTTGCCTGTCCCATTGCCCACGAGACCGTTGCAGCTCTGTGGCTCCTGCCTCTACGAGGAAGGAACTTTGTCCCCAGTCTTTGGTTTGGTGCTGTTTCCTTTTAACCCAAAAGAAATCAAGATGCAGTGGGCCAAAGTGTGAGGATATGACTGTAGTAGGAGTTGTGGGAAATACTACACCAAGAAAACTAAGTACAATGTATTGCAAGGATGATTATGATAGCAAAAGTGATGAGGAGTTGTGGCATTCTGTACCCTGAGCAGGGTCTGTGTGACATGCTGTAAATAAAACATTGAACTACGTGCTTTCAGATGACAATAAAAAGAAATATTGAACAGGCATCTCACTTGCTGAGCACTGCCTGTTCTGCGCACTAAACAAAGCAGGGGTCCTGTGGAAAACCAGTATTTTTTATTGCAAATAAATAAGGTATCATAATGGCAAAATAAGGCTGCACAAATAATATTATTTCTGGCATTTTCTAACTCTGAAGACAGTATTTCACCGTGTAATAGAGGCTTTCATACATTTATTTTCTCACGGAATTGACAAGGTATTGTTACAACATATGTTGTACTGCTTTAAATTTTATGTGTGATATTCAACATTTAAAGAATTTAATACTTCAGTTGTGCCATTTACTTTCTTCTCATCCATATAGTTTTAGTACACTGGAGCGAGGAAGCGTATATTACGTGGGAAGAATTGCAGAGGTTAGGTAAATTAGGACAGACACAGAGGAAGCGCTCAGGGCAGCAAAATTAAGCAGATCATCCTGGCGTGGTTGCACGCTCGTAAATCCGAAGTAACTCCTGCACAGTTGTAGCAGGTTAGGTACCGAGGCCATCGTTTGACGATGCAGTCAAACTGGCTTTAGATCTCCTAGTACGTGCTCAACAGCAGGGCGAGCAAATGGTGCAAACTACTGCGCTGGTATAAACTCGCTGTGCCAATTCAAGCTGTTCAAGAGGAGTCAGTAAATTGGGGTTGTGCCAGAAGACTTTGTGCCAGAATAGGTGAGTTTGCTCTGCATCACCCTGCGCCTCGTCTGATATCGCCTGTCCTCTCACTTCTGGCGCACGTGAACACATAAAAGCGGCGTAGGCACCCTGTCATGTACTCTGGCTAATTAGTGTTGCCCATGTGTTGCCACGGGTCGTATTTGGGTCGTACTTGCGTTGCCAGGCCACCTAGCCACCTGCAGGCCTGGTACTGAACGGTGGTGGTAGAGTTGGCAGGAGGGGCCGAGCCATTTTTCAGCCTTCCTGAAGATCTCGGCCGCCTTTTCTGCCTTGTGGCCTCAATGGGATGCTCCTCTCCTGCGAGCTGAACCTCGGCGGTGGGTTCCTGCGTTCAGTCTGTTTCCATGGTTAATTCCTCTTTCAGAGCTGACATGCTGTTTGATGTTGCCTCCTACCAACCCCTGGTAATAATATATTTTCTGATAGTCTTTTTGTAAGTAAATGGGAAGAGTTCATTTTTACAAGTGGTAGAGAAAGAACTGCCGTTTGTAACACCCACATTGTGAGATCCATTTTGAAGGAAACAGAAAACAGATTTCTTATTGAAGGTGAGAGAACATTTTCTATGGCAAGCATGACATCCAAATTCTTCTTTACACTTATGACTAAAACTGTACAGATCTTTTGTCTTTTTTTTTTTCTTTGAATTAGCTCATCAGCATGTGAGATACTTCTCTCATTAACGTTAAGAAAAAAAGTATGACTGTGGGTGGCTTGAAGTAGCACAGGGATGGCTAACCTGAGTCAGACCAAAGGTCCATCTAGCCTAATACCTTGTTTCCAACAGTGGAGATGTGCAGGGAGGACAAGAACAAGGCAAGCATGTAATGATGATACCCCTGAATATACTCCCCTGGTTGAAAAATCCAAGGCTTGAGAATTTCTTGCTTAGTGGAGATGTTTCTGTATTTAACAGTTCTTGATGGGTTTATCATCTGCCATGAACTAGTCAAGTAGCTTCTTGAACTCCTTTCTAACGTGACATTTTTTGTTCAGCTGTTTTTACAGAACAGATTCTTCTAAAGCCTTTTTAGAAAGCCAAAGCCAAGTTCAGGCTAGGTTTAGCAGAACAAAGTCCAATTGCAATACTATAATATTATAACTGCTATAGGATGTCCGGTATTGAAAGTTACGCCGAGGTTTTCAAAATCATTTCTGGCTCTCAGATTTGTTAAGAAAACCCGAACCAACAGTAATATACCTAATGCACAGGGATCTGAACCAAGCCCTCGGAGAGTCTGTGTATCTGGGATGCAAAAATGGGGCAGATCCAGTTTCGATGAGCTAAAAATCAAAAATCCCAATTAAACAAAAATCCCTATTCCAGTAACTTATAGAGGAAGAGGAACAAATGAGGGCAGCGCTGTGAAAATGGCCTGTGGGGAAGCAGCCACGTACCTAAACCAACACATCCCTGGGTGGGACTTGCCCCCCGTGCCCCCCGGCTTCGTGAGGCAGCTCTGTGGCTGACAAGGGGTTTGAGTGATGCCATCCCACTCCCACACAGTTTTTCTCTGCTCAATGTGCAGAGAAACTCAGTGCAGGAGCAAACGGGCTTAACCCTAGCTAGGAAAAAGTCGGTTTTCTTCTGTATCAGCCCAGCGGTCCATTGCACGTGGAAAGGCTCTGTTTCCTCTGCAGCTCCTCCAGGCATAAAGTTATGCTACTGCTGTGTGAGGACAGACATAATGAGGGGAAAAAGAAGAAAAGAAATAGAGAAGGGGGGAAAAAAAAAAGTGGTGCCAAAGAATGAGAGAGAACCTGGGAGGAAAAGAAAAAGAAAAATGCGCACATAATAAGTGAGAAACACTGCAGTTTTCGTGGTTCTGATGAACCGCAACGTTGTCTTTCTAGTTTGAGCATTGAGATTGTGCCCAGGGCTCACCTATTCAAGAATTTTATCGCCAGATCCTTTGCTCCATGGCATGTAGCATGGATTTTTCATTAAAATCAGGTGGTGGTTGGTTTTTTTTTTTAATTCAAGGCTCAGTCTCTGGGTTATGTGTGTTTGTAGGCTGCTGGTTTGTGCTATATATTCAGTTTGCTGGCCTTTTTACAATAAATGCAGGTGTGTTTTGGGATCAGGTAAGAGAATTGCATTTAAGAGTGAAAAACTCAAGAAACCTGTGTATTCTTCTCTCATTGCCTGGCTTGTTAGTGTTTGCACAGCAGTTGTCATAAATATTTCTTCCTCTTCTGCCGAGAATACTGGGACAACAACAAAAAACAATTCAGTCAGAGAAAAGTTATGATTGTCTTTATGAAGTTAAGGAGAAGGGGTGTCTGCTACCGGCCCTTCCTACCAGCCCCTCTGCTTCCGACAAGGTCGGCTGGGGGGTTCTGCCAGGGAAGACTTTGGTCTGGGGAGAGAAAGTGGATTTCTGGCCTCGGAGCAAAATATTTCCCCGAGGACTTCGGGGAGACTGTGCAGCTTGGCGGCCGCTGCCCCCAGCCCTCGCCTGTGTGCCGCGCTGTCGGATGCCGGGGTGATGAATGAGGAGGGTTGCCCGTGCCTGCTTACCCCCCTCACTGCAGTGGGCCAGCTACGCTGCTGGGCTTTTTCCATTAATGCTCGGGGAATACTAATGTGACCCCTCAGCTAGTCCCCTGCTACACCTCTGAGGATCCCTGCTGCTTTTCTGAGTGTGATTTTTTGATGATAAATCCCTGCCTGTGCTAATCATCGTTCCTAGCAGTAAGAGTGGTGTTACTGGAAACGTGGAAAAACGCCTGAATGTCTGAAGTGAGTTATATTTAGAGCTGTGGTCTGCATGAGTATGCTTAATGCTGCTGTATTTATTAAGGCCATGGAGCAAATTAAAGTGTCACGAATAAAGGTCTATGTGCATGCAAACTTCCTTTTCATCCAGGCAGAGCCGTAGTTTAGCCTGAACGTACAGCAGCTGCTATCTCAAGATGGAAAGCGGAGATACAAATGCTAAACAGCACCTGGTGAGGCTACTGGGATGTATAGTTTTGTCATATATGAAAAATGATACAATTATAAACAAAAATTTTGCCTTAGAAAAAGCCTGTTGAAAAGGAACATCGTCAAAGCAAAAAAGCAGCACCAGATTAGTTTGCATCCTCTTCTTTCTTTGGCTATTTTCACTAGGCAGGTAGCATATTTTCAGTTGCTCAGGAAATGAGATTTCTTTTTTAAATTCACAGATGTTAATTGATGTAAAATTGTGTAATATTCAGTATGTGTATCAAAAATAAGATTGACCCAGACCAAGTAATCTACTCCATTAGATAAAAGATACGAACATTGAAATCATTACAACTGTAGAAAAATGTTCACGATATGACACTTTAACCTGAATTTTGCTTTCCTGTTTGCATCACTGCTGGATTGTATTGACAGTAATATTCTGTATGAAAAAGAAAGCAATTTATAGTCTATAAAGGAATCTTAATGATTCATATTCAAATATTTGTGTTACTTACGATGCAAATCAGCAACTTTGCTCCTTGTTAATGCAGAAATATCTTCCGTAACGTTGTTATCGTCCCATTTCCTTTAGAGTAAGATCAGTTTGTGACATAAAAAGTGCTCTGGCCCTTCAAAGGGAAGAAATCCTCAACTTGCAAAGACAAAGATCCTTACCTTTAAGTATTCCTAGACCTTAAGCTCAATTTCAAATGGGTTTTGTTTCTGCTGCCTGAATTCACGTTCAGTGCCTGCACAGATGTTCATTAATTTCCGTGAGAGATACATTTGAAAATAAAGTCCTGCACGCTGTTCCCCTGGCCTTTAGTTCAGAAAGATGCTAGATCATGTTGAGTCTCAATGTCAGGTATCTCTGTGGGGAAAGACTAGAAAGCCTGACCTATTTGCATATGTGAGGGCGTACAGCAACAGTCTGCTGCACTAAAGTAAGAGGAGAAGGTTATTTTGCAATAATAAAATTGCAAAGATGATAACCTGCAGTTCAAAAAAAAAGAAATTCCTCCTTTTTTTTTACAGACAAAAAGGAAGAAGAGTGGGAACATCAGCGCAGAGTCTGTGGCTGGATTTTAATAAGGGCTGGATGGCTTCATGGCCCCTAACAACATTTATATATAAATGAGTTGAGTTAATAAGGCTAATCAAATGTCATGCTTCAAGTAGTCAGTTCATGGCCTGAAGGGACTGGGAAGTGCTTTTCCTCCACTGTACAGATGTGCTTCATTGATTAGGATTTGTCCATTCCAGAGGAGAGTTGCAGAGCTGAAGGCATCCCCAATGACTTGCTGCAGCCAGTAATTCGTACGGAGTCCCATCAGCACCTTGGGTATTTTATTTTACCTGAATGCACAAGTATTGCAGCAGCCTGAACTCTGTGATCGACATCGGTTAAACATGACCATATCATATGGCAGTATTGCTGAGCAATCGTGAAAACTTCGCTTAAAGTGTACGCTGCAGATCAAGGTGCAGAGATTTACTTGAATGAGTTAGCAGATTGGTGGGTTTGCGCTGTATCAGCAAGGCTGAATTCACATAATCGCTTGCTAGTTTTCCTGAAAGGTAAGGAATCCCTCATAAAAGTTGGAGGTTAGAAGCCTAGGATTTTTGATTTCATATTACCTTCTTTCTCAGAGCACAGCATCCATAGCCGATAGTGGTACAGTGCAGTGCACAGCCTGGCATGTGTGTCAGAGCCTTGATTCGTTAAGATTTGAGGTCAGAAGACGGAGATGGTCCAATTCCTGTTAGGTATTCCGATGTCAAAGGTATGGTAAATAATAAAAACCTCACAGAGCTACAATTGAGTTAAGAAGATGAGGACTTAAAACACTGTCTCCGTAAATCATTCAGAATATTAAAGCAAATAAGTATCCCAAAGAAGATTTGTTTTCCATATCTGGTGGGAGTTGAGAGGACAGTGCAAATAACTTCAATACTATTTGTACCTTAACTTTTGTGCCTAGGGGATGCATTCACACAGAGCTGAAATCATTAATAGTGGCTTACTTTGGGCTTACCCTGCAAATTACAGTATAACGTAGAGCCAGCCTGCATCTTGAAGGCTGCCTCGCCACGGCAGTATGAGCTGACTCTGTTGTCTGTGTGTGTGTCTGTGTAAAAGGTCTCATTTTGGCTGGTTATTGCAAGTAGTAAACTCGGAAGAGCTTTATCAAAGTTCTTTGCATACCAGGTATTTAATGGAAATTGTACATAAAAACTGATTCTCTTTCAAATTACAGGGTTTGTTATATCATAAACTAAATTCTAGTTGGTAAAAACTTTTTTCTAAGATACCGTAGTATCTGTAGACAAAAGCTTTAGAACAAATTTTGGGAAAGCAAGTGAAGCTTTTGCTAAGATTTGGGGAAGATAAGAGGGCCCCCTTGTGGAGATTATATATATGTACAGACACACACACAGGCTAAACTGATGTGGGAAGAAATCTGTTACATCAGTGGAGGGAGAAGACGGCAATTTTGCTTGTAGCTTTGAGTTGTATTATTCACATAGCAAACATTTCTGGGTTTGATTAGATCCTATCAAGAATTTTAGTGGAAACATAATGTGCAGTGTAAACTGGGAAGTCAGTCATCTGTCTTACAAGTATTCAACTGAAATACCCCGTCATCTGCTTGCTTAATGTGTCTTACAGGAAAAACTGTACAGTTACTTCACAAGAAGAGGAATGTTAGGAGAAACAAAGTTAGGATTTTTGTCTTACAGCTGAGCAATTTCCTTAGCTTCTGTGAATTGTTTCAATGAAGTAATAGCAAGGACTACTCTTACAATGTTTTCATTAGTAGAATCACTTGAAATTCTTTAGTATCTGTATTGTCATATTGTTTACCTTATGGGAGGCAAATCTCAAAAGTTATGACCAAACCTAGATGTTTTAGAAATCAACATGTAGGGCAAGAAAATGGTGGTGACGCCTGGATTTTGTGATGATCATTTATCATTTATGGTCATTATGCTTGATGTCAGAATTAATAAAGACTTGAAGCAAAGCTTAAAGAGAATAAATTGATGTACTTTCAAAGGGATTTCAATTACTGGGCCTTTTTATTGTTAATTACTTTATTAATTGAGCAGAATTACTGTACTGATTCAAAATGCATCGTAGTGAAAAATCCCACAGAACTTTCATCTGAGCATCCCAGATTTGGAAGAGAGCATCTGCAACTGAGGTATTAGTTGGAAATCAGAGGCAGATCAGTTAGGGAGGGAACCTTGGTACATGCCACTTGCGGCACAAACCAGTTTCCAGTGAGGCCAGCTAGAGAGGAACACTGGTGATGCCTGTGCTGCTTGTCTTACCTAGCCGGAGAATAAAATGGGATAGCAACTTCTCCTTCAAAAATGAGGAAGAAGATGAGAGCAAACATTGTAGTTGAATTTAACATAAATATTTTTGCTCTGTTTCAGACCTAACACAATCTGACTGAAGAAATATAAATGTCAGAAGATTTAAGGGTCTGGCTACATTTTATTTGTCTTTTCAGAGGCTCTTTGAAACTGAATTTTACCAATCAGGTGTACTCTTGCAGGCAACCAGGACTGTTGTGATAACAGATCTCTCATAATTCTGCGTGAAAGTAGGTAGAGGTTTTTTCTTTATGACCGTTCCAAAAGGCCTTATGTTGTTTAAGTTCCTGAATAGGCGGTTCTGCATCCCCACCTCTGCGTCGGAGCTGGAGGAGTGCTCAGCCACCCAAGCAGTAACCGGCTCCAGGGAGACTCCTCCTGACACAGGGACTTGCTCCAACCTTGCTGGCAGCTAGTCAGAGACTGCGACCTGGTAAAGGCTTTGTGGCTTGTCCTGTGTGCATAAGGGATGTTTTATGAATCCTGTTGTGCTAAACTGTTCCCCGTGATTATAGGCATCAGACTTGATCAGGAGGGTCCCTTCCCAACCTGGTTTCTGTAACCTGTGGAGGCGAAGTTGGCAAAAACAAGCTCGAACTGCGGGTCCCTCGTGCTGCGCTGTCTCCAGGTTTGCTCTTCTCTTGTCCCTCGCCTGTCATCACCTTTCTTTTATCTGGCCAGCCCGTGTTTTCTGCTGCCACCTGACGCTGCGGATCGTCCCCTTAGCTTGTCTCTCCTGTACGTGTAACATCTCTCTCGAGAAAGGCAGGTTCAGGTTCCTCCCCAGGCTGGGGATAGAGGCAGCTCTGGGAGGAGGCAGGTAGTACAGTAGTGCAAATACATCCTTATTTCATTTTCCCTTCTGTGCAGTGGCATAGAAAAGGCAGAGGTAGGAGAAACAACATTTTTGAGTAAAGGTGTCAAACGTGCCCCAGATTTTCACGGTTCTTTTGAGACGCAGCAATGATCTGTGCACAATAGGGATGAGATAGAATGGGGGCAATGTGAGCAATGGATTCCTCCTTTGCCAGTCCTGGCCAAAAAGGATTTATTATTCTCTGGCACAAAGTTATGCATAGTCTTGCATAGAGGATCTTTAAAGAATCTTATAAGACACTACGTGTATCTATTGTTTTTGAATAGCATTTCCTCCTATGTGTGCTCACACACCATTTCTTACAAGGTACAAAGCTTTTATTATGTGTGTGCTTGACAGAACAACCAAATTTTTAGTATTTGATTTATTATTGCATTTTATATTTATATTTCTTTCAGCGAGACTCTTGCTACTTCACTCCTTTCAGCAATTTAAGGAACACTTAGAACAACTGAGCTTGATATAATTTAGGCAAAGAACAAGAATCTCTGGAGGGTACTTTGTTAGCTTTGTGTCTCATCAAGAAGTGATTTACAATTTGTATCAAGGTTGTTTGATGGAAAGTGGCATATTTGTTTTTCCATCAAATCACCTAATCCGTACATTTCTATTCCAGACCTCTTCGCTCTCAAATAAATTGTCATTTCCCCATCTTAACTGTTCTCACATGCGGCAAAGCTGAGGCCGCTGTTCTCAGTCTTTCGGCTGAGAGATGTAAATACCCAGCATCTGTCTCTGATAGGAGAAGGGGAATTTACCTTCAGTGAAGTATTTGATAGAGCAGCATCTGTAAAGTTATTATGCAAGGCAGAAAACATGAGGCTAAGCACAAGAATTTTCCAGTGGACAAGAAGCTGGTAACAAAATGAGACGTGCTGAAAGAGGAACTTTCTGGTTTAAAGGAAAGTTATTAATGAATTTCCTCAGGGCTGGTCTTAGCTCTGATCCTATTTCATGTTTTCATTAACGATGTTGGCACAAAAAGCTGATGTATGTTAATGGAATTTGCTTAATGACCTTGAGGATTTCAGTAGAAGAGGTGGAATGAAGTTCGATAGCACAAAGTGCAAGATCATACTTTTGAGGCCAGCAGAAACAGATTTCCTCTATCAGCTGGGTGCTTATCAGCTGAAATGGGGGGGGAGCAGAAAGACCTCTATATATTAGCCAGTAACACAGTGAGTATGAGTTTCCAGAGTTATGCAGCCCCATAAAAAAATGAATGCAACGTGAGAATGTATCAGAGCTTACGTTGCCAGTGGAGATAAGGAAGTATTTATTGTACAGGGCGCCTGTGAGGCCTCATGCGAAATTCGCCCAATTGTAGCCATGTATAGTGAAACGTGAAGTCGTGCAAAGTCAAATGCCAGGAAGGACTGCTCGGATGGTCAAAAACTAGAACAGATCTCAGGAGCTTTCAGCACGTTTTGCTCTTGTGAGCCTCCTGTCAAAAGTTAGCATGGAGAGCTGAGATGTTGGAAAACTCAGGGTGCATCTCTGGATGAAGCGATCTAAGCGTGACCAAAGGGGTTTTGAGGACTGCAGGGTGGTTACTTCTGGCTTGTCTCATCAGAAATGACAATAACAACTAGTTCAGCTTTGTAAAATGAAAGCCAGTGCGATTGCTGTCTGATCTCCAACTTAAATGCCGTTTCTCCTTCTCTGATGTTACATTTATAAATCCTCTTGATGTGTTTGCAGTGTTAACCCAAGGACAGCTGGATGTAAGTAGACCAAGAACAGGTTTATTCTGGGAATGAGACTCGTGTTCCTAACCATGAGAAGCAACTTTCACAAGCTCTTTCCAACAGGAGCAGTGGCATGAAAAGGATATTTCAAAAGGGGCTAAGAAGTTTTATGAAGGGGATAATAGAGTGCTGTTATCTGTACTGGCAGGAAAGGGCACTCTCATGGCTCTGGGAGCCTCCTTTTGCTAAATAAATCATCAGACCTTGTTTTCTGGGTAAGTGCACATCCTTAGCTCCTACTACTGTGTATTTTCTTCACTGGCAATGAGGCTGAGTTTATCTACATGTTTAAATATAGATTTAGATGCCTAACTTTATGCTTTGTGTTTGAAAATTTATGCCTAAATCCTAAAGGCAACACACAGGAAAAACACGTATTAGCTCAGAAAGCTCACACATTCATATGCTATTCGTGTGCATTTTCTAAAATACTGGGATTAAAACCATGGGTAGCTACATCATTTCATTAGTCTAGGAGCTGTTCAAGATCCAGACTTGATACCTGTGAACAGAATTAATTTCTTTAGGGACATGCAGTTGCTGCACTGTCCTCTCCAATTTCTAGAGACTCTATATTGAACAAGGTATCATTGAAATAAATATTCATGAAGTTGCTCAATAATTCAGGGTGTGCTGATTCAGAGTGCTATAGCCCTAGTTAAAACCATATACAAAAAAAGCCAGCCTTGTAAAAGGCAAAGCCCATTCCCTGTACTCTGCCTAGGGTAGCCAGGAAAAAAACAAGGGAGAACAGGTATGATCTAGTTGGCAAGTTGGTTCTGGTTTGATGCGTTTTCTGACAGGACCGTACGTTTGGTGACAGAAGACTGCACGCTGTCACGCAGAATCGCAGAACCCCTGGGGAGGAAGGACCTCAGGAGATCCCCGGTCCCACTCCCTGCTCCCAGCAGGGTCCCCA
This sequence comes from Buteo buteo, assembly GCF_964188355.1. NCBI lineage: Eukaryota > Metazoa > Chordata > Aves > Accipitriformes > Accipitridae > Buteo > Buteo buteo. The sequence goes on along the minus strand of NC_134184.1, from coordinate 5,873,852 downwards.
CTGCGCGCAGGTGGGGTTGCTCGGGGCTCCGTCCAGTTGGGTCTTCAAAACTTCCAAGGGTGGAGGCGCACAGCTTCTTCAGGCAAAGCTTTCCCAATGCTTAATTATTCTCAGAGTGAAAATTAGTTTCCACGTATCCTCCCCTTTTTCAATTTACGACCGTTGTCTCTCATTATCCCACCATGCACATCAGTGAAGGGCCTGGCTTCATCTTCTCACTGACCCCCTCTTAGGGACCCGAAGGCTGCTGTTTGGTCCCCACCTAACGTCTTAGACATGTCTTTGAAATACTTCATTAAAATTTGCATCCTTACAAATTTATATTCTCCTATGTCAAGGAAAAAGTCTCAACACTCCCAGTTTCCTTTTGCAGCAGTAGGTCCTGAGATCCCTTTTCACTAATGATTTTGAAGGGCGTGTGACAATGTGATATGTAGAAAACATGATTATTATTCTAATGGTTATTCATTGCTTTAAAAAAGTACAAAATCACAGGTCCTAACTCCAAAAGCTTACAGTGTTTTAAAAGCAAGTTGTCAGTTTGCATAGTCGTAGGCCAGCTGTCTTCATTCCTAAAATATTTAAGAAAAAAAGGAGTCTCCACAAATGTGGGTTTTACCATGTTTTGTGGTACAGATGTAGCACTGGATTTTGAAAGTCATCTTTTTTCTATATAATATAAATCTAAAACAGTGCTATGTTCAAATAGCTTACCTAGTAGCTCGTTCTTCTCATGGCCTCACATAGCTCTACACTATTATTGAATTTGCCCTAGCTTCACTTCCAGGAAAATTAGACTCTAGGTGGAAAAATTCCTAATGTTGTACATGTGGCATTTGTGTTGCCACAGGTTCACTCTCTTTCTTCTACCCTTCGGGATTACCTTAAATCACTGCTGTTAAAAGTTGTTTGATGTCGGAGTGAGTGATCTCTAAAGACACTCTTTCTCATCTGTCATTCTTTAATCAGGTGTGGGACACTAATCCTCTGATCAACAGCCATGCAAAAAAATAAAATAGTGCTGTAAAGCTTTCCTGAAGTTTTTCTGATAGTATGGATACAGATTTAATTTGCTATTTCAGACTCTATTTAGATTTTTAAAAAGGGCTTGCAATTTCTAAACAGAAAAATCAGGACTTTTATAATGAATCCTAAAGCAACAGATTAATGTAAAAGAAGCTGAAGTTGGTGACAGGGAGTATCCCTGCTAATATGCAACAAAATGTGAGGTTTCCCACTTCCTAAGTGCTTCCCAGAGCCCAAACACCACTTTTCTCTTGACGGTAACATACTGTGTCATCACAAATAACTTCCTGAGCAACCACCTTTGCTTTCCAGAACCAGAAATATAATCCCAGCTGTCTGACTCCAAGCCCTCCCCCTGTCTCACTGACATACTGATATATCAGCAAGGGCAACAAGATTAGGGTAGACTGTTAATCTAACTGCTGGTTTGGAGATTTGTGTGAAATAATACAAAACTTACTTCAAACTTCTGTTTACTTTGGGAATGCTCCAGCTCTAAAAGCATGCATAGAAAGAGATACCCTAACATGACTGGTAGATATATCATAGGGGCAAAAAGTCATGCAATGGAGGCTCTCTGTAGTTACTTCTCACTCATTATAAAATATTACGTTACTGGTTAGTTTTTTAGGTTGGCCTGAAGTTTGCACTCTGTGCGTACAGGCAGGGAGTTCAGGCAGGGAGTCTTTGCCTCCAAGACACCTGTATGTAGGTGCCTACAACGTAGACATCTCCAGGTTAGCAGGTATCTAAGCTCCATTGTGGTCAAGGTACGCAGTGCAACGCATAGGGAGCCTCTCAAGTGGGCCAGCTCATGCCAGAGCTGGCACTTGCCCTTGGCCAGCTGCATCCCTCTCCAGACACACACCACTGCCCGTGTTGAGCAGCTCCCCTCCGGCTTCGGAGATTGCTTAGACATGTAGCTTATATGTAGACCACGGCATTTAGGTGTCTTTCCTCTGGAAGTAGCATCCAGTCCCTTCTCTGGGCAGGCACGTCCTACAGATAGAGCTGCACTATATGTCACTGGGATAACGAGAAGCAGAGTTGACCAACAGAAGCTTGTGGCCAGTTTGGAAATAGGAAAGAGTGGGCAGTTTTTTTTCTCGTTGGATTCAGAGCCATGGGACAAAATCTCAGAGGAATAATGAGACATATCTAAAACTTTATAATTTTGTACCTCAAAATGCAAGTTGTTGGGGTTTTTTATTTAACTCTGCTGAAGCCAGTGGCAAATTCTGCTTTAATGTGGACTAAGTGTCTATAGGACATTACAGCCACTGTTTTAAGTAAGCACAGTGCTCAACATCCCAGTTAAAACTGGCAGAAGCTGTGGGAGCTCAGAGTCTCTGAGAAAACAGCCAATTAAGTGTTTTTCCTACAAGCTGAATGGGTGATGTACGTGGTAAGAGTGGATAAACGTTGACTTCTGAATGGTGACTGCTGCTCTTTCCAAAAAAGACTTTTAAAGAAACCCATGAAAACCTGAGAGGACAGCTAATAGCATTAAGGTCACAAACTTTTGTAAAGGATGTCTTAGAAAACCATTCCCATCACAGTGGTCTAGCATCCCGTGACAGATGCTGACCTTCAGAAACCTATGTCCTGTTGCTACATCATCTTTGCAAAAGTTAGTGGGCTAGCTAGTTTATCTGTCTGGCTTGATGGGTAAGCTGTATGATGCTTCCCGCAGCCAGATGGACGGGCATATAGTTTGTGCACTGTTTCATAGTTTTTCTGTTACAGTACTGTTGTTCTGAATAAGAAGTGCACAGTCCTTGTTACGTTGGGCAGGTAATCTGTCAATTAAGCACGTCATAGATGCAGTGACACTCTATGCAATAACGCTGCCAGCCGTGACGTGATACGTCTGCATTACATTAGGATGACTTTGACCAGTTCGGATCAGGCCAACAATTTTTCTTTGCTTTCTGCCTCCCCCCACCATCTTTGTTGTGTGCTCTTATTCCCTAATTATTCATGTATTGCATTATCCTTATTTTTGTTTCATTTACACTCTTCTCTTCACCATTACCCATACTGACAATACGTTGCCTGAAGAGAGGTTGCTGATCAACAGTTGGCTCTGTTACTGCCTCTGAGAACTTGGGCTTCAGGATAAAACTGGGAAGCATAAGGCTTTTGTTCACATAATGCAGATCCTTCTTAACCCTTCGTCTTGCTACCACGTCTGTCATTAGCAGAAGCATGCTACCAGGCTGGCTTTTGCTGGGTATTTCAGACCTTTCCTCAGGAGCACACTCACTGCCAGGATTAAAGCTGCTAACTTCTTGTCTCAGCTGGGTCATAAACTTGACCAGGGCTTTTATTTTCCCTGCTACCAGGAGGAACCAGAATGTGGATGGGTTTATGATGCACCTGGGTTTTTCAGTCGTTTTGGTTCTTCTTAGTGCCTTCCAAAATATTCTCCAGTGACTCTTTTTCTCCGCCTCAAGTATTCCTCTGTCTCTGCATCAGCTTCTAGGAGTGCGCTGTTCTCCTTTTATGAAGCTCATCACTCTCTGCACGTAAGGTCCTACCTCATGCTTTGAAAGAAGAGGGAATAGGGTTTTTTTCTCCTCCCTGAGCCTCTGAGAGTGCTGCCTGAGCTCTCCTTGTGCCAGCTGCTCCACGCGAGAGCGGGAGCGACAGAGAAGATGCCTGCCATTCATCCTTCTTCCCCAGGAGGCCCTATGGGATGTTTTTGTTCTCGACGTGCGGTGATCCTTCACGTATTTAGTAAATCTCCCCCGGCTGGGACGTCTGTGCCATGGCGATAGAAGAGGCAAAATGCCCTGGTTTGGGATCACCTCCACTAACAGCAGAGTCTGCTCCCCTGAAATTAATTTCTAAACCAGAGCAATACTATTGAAGGATTAATGTAAGATCAGAGTATTTATATTAAAATACCTTATAATGTGAAAGAAATACATGTTCTTAGGTTATATAACTAGAAGCTCATTTTAGCTGTTCTATTAATGAAAGGTTTTCTTTGCCTAATGCTAATGAAGAGACTGGATTTTGTGAGAGTGGGACTACAGCCTTCTGAATTCCCAAGTGCTTTTTAATTCTAGTGTAAACAGTAGTGTGCAGCCTGTGCTTCACACCAGTGCTTGTTTGGGCCCTTGCATGGATCATCAGGCCCTTGCCCTGACCATCACGGTGCTTAGCATCTGTACAAAAAATCAACTGTCCCACAGTGGCGACTTTGATAACCCATTAATTTCAATACATTATGCTCAAAAGGAGATAGTTTAATCTGAGGAAGTTGCATGAAGCTTCATTTCAGGAGCAGCTAACATCGTGACTAGTGGGCTGGTGTTTGAAATGTAATCTAAACTGTTAGTACACATCTACGTGTTTATATAGACAGTCACAAGACACATTGGCAAATACACACTATGCATTTTACTATGATTTTTCTTTCATTGACAACTGCAGCTTATGGCCAGATTCCAATGTAAATTTCTACACATGCACATATACGCACACTCTGATATAGATGCAGATATAGATGATACTGATATTAATATAGATATGATTTGTATGGTTGTTAATTAATTTGGAATGTTTTCTGTAAAACATCTTCTCACTGACATGCCAGCGTATTCTGCTTGGCTACTCTTTAAGCACTGAGGCTGCCTGTGACAGTAGTTTGCATAATCGATGATGGGAGTCCGTTGAAATTAAGCCAATAAGTCCACGATGAGTTTGCTTTGTCAAATAGGGTAACAGATGTTATTACTTAATTCTTTGCTGAGTATTTCCCACAGTGGGTAGCTGTGGAGTTTAACATAGCTGTGTAGGTACAAGCACGGGTGACGCAAGGGGGTCATTTACACCGACGAGAACAAGTGCACATCTGTATTCAGAGTGGCTCAGGCATGTTCACTGTATAGCTGACTTGATACTCTTTTACTGAACAGTGAAGAAAGGGGAGACTGAAGGCCATGCCCAGTTGAATATGAATATTTTTATGAACTGCTTCTTATCTTTATTATGAGCTGACTCCTCAGCCATTCCTAGTGTGATTGAACACTGTATATTAGGCACTGGGAGCTCTGAAATGCTGCTATATTTAATCCATAAATGTCCACATTTGAAAACAATTTCCTAAGATAATTTTTATAATTGTCCAACTGAAACGAATGTGCATGACCTATCTATTTTTACTTATATCATTATTCTAGAGACATGACATCCTTTTCCCTGAAAGAAAAATTTGTGCCATGACTGCTGCACAGCATCCCCCAGTTCTCTGTGTAGCATTCTAATGGTGTCACCTAAACAGTGCTGAGGATCAGGTGGAAGAAATCTTAAGGTCTTCCAACCTCAGATTAGTTAAAAGGGTGATGGAGAGTCACGAACAGAAGGTTAAACAGCAGGTTGTAAACTGTGAGTGCGGCGGGGATGGCTGCACTCTTGGTTACTAGCGCCTCGGAAACTAAATGTGTGTCAGGCTGCTGTTAAAGGTTGTCTGCCAGATGAAGAAGCCATTCAGTTGGTAATACAAGAAGGCAACACCCTGAAAGATGCACAAACCAGAAGAAAATTAATCAGGATAGTGAAAACAGATGCAGAAGTCAGGTAGTCACAAGGAGGAGCAGCAACAGACCGGTGGAAGTTTCTTGCCCAGTCTGCGTAAGGGAAGCTGCGGATGTCATACAAAGACGCGCTGTTCTCATTTCCCTGCATTTGCTTCGTACTCCTGTTTATTTCACATCCAACACATTTACATATCCAGGGATGAAATGGAAATGATTGATGCAAAGGAGGTATTTTTGTTAATTGTTGTTGCTCTGACTGGGACTGCTGGAGATGGGTGAGGAAAGACAGAACTGTTATTAGAGGTATGAATAATTGTCAAGAGCAACTTTTAAACCCATCTGTTACTGCACATCAACATGCAAAATTATCCAGAGAGGGGAGGGGCAGCAATACAAGGACTAAGCCAACGCCACGTCTCTATCAATGTAGAAGTTGGCAACTGCCTCTGAATCTTTGTCCATTTTTTTTTCATTTCTGCTCCCTTGGCGCTTCAATCATTTTCTGTCACAACCCTATCAGTGCCTGCTGGATGTTACAACAACAGTGCCTTACGCTCAGAGCTGGTGAGTGTTTGAGAGTTGGGCTGCTTTATCTGCACAACACTAGTGAAATGCGTCCACTTTTTGTCCCGTTAGTTGGAAAGCAATTCTTAATGTGCTCTCACACACGCAAGGTAGAACCAAGATGAGATGAGCATCCGATTTGAGAAGGGAAAGTGTGCTTGAAGTGTTTAAAGGGAGTGATTTTGGTAGTGGAACTATACTGCAGAGCACGCAGGAGGACTTCTGGTACTTTCTGCTCTGCAGGAGTAGAAGAGGGATTTTAGAAATACCTGTCTACAAATGGTTGCGTGATCCTTGGGTTCACTGTTGATATGGGCTGTGTAAGTAACTGAAGTGGATCAAAACAGCTGAAGTGCAGTTGGGTCATGTGTGAGCCGCAGCCAGAAAACCCAAGCTCCAAATCATTTTGGAAATATCATCCTTCAGAGTATCATCTGATGCTAACACAACTCATGGCTTCCAATGCAAGTGTTAATGCAAATACGGCCATGGCACTCCCTCGTTTATATCCTTCCACCTGTAACCCTTCTGCTGTGAAATAATCCTTGAAACAGCTGTTCCCATTAGATAGTAGTTCAAGAAATGACCCTGCAGCAGAACAGAGTCTGTAGTTTGGCCTCATAACCTTATTCCAGAAAATATATTATAGATCCTCTAGGTGGAGAACTCGGCGTGAATAAGGACAAGCATTCAGCCCTGTTTCCTTTTGCTTTGTCTGCACTGGGGAATATATCTGCATTTTTAGGGCTATGTGGGCAAATACCTATTTCTATGACAAACCTGAGGTTTATGGAGAAGTTACAGGGAATCTTTAGTGCCAGAAAATGGGTGATACCTGAAAAAGAAAGGTAATTGTCTTGGAGATTGTTACAAATTTTGAGATTTTTCATTTAACTGGAGTTAGCTCTTGTATGAGATGGCCCTCACAAAGTGCTGGTTTGTTTACAGGGTAATTTGTCTCCAGCAAGCTTGCCTCCTGCTTACTTGCTTCATCCTTCTCTAGGCTCAAAAAAGAGCACTGAGATCAGACTTAAGATTTCTTAAGAAATCTTAGGGCTCATGATTTATTAATATTGTTTGCAGTCAGATGAGTCATGCAAACTCACAAGCCTATTTTTGTACCAGACTGTGTGTTAATTTTAGTCATGAATCTTCTGCTGGTTATTCTAGCTGACAGAAATCATAAGTATTTGGGGTTTGCTTTGTCTTTATGATATCGCCCTGTAATTCAGGTGAGTTGTTATTGAATAAAACCTTTCTCAGTAAAAAACCTCAATCTGTGAAAACCTGCTTGAAGCATACTCAATTGCAGTCCTTTCAGATTGCCATAAATAGAGGTGCGAACTGAATTCAATAGCTAAAAGATGAATTGACAATGTGAGTTCTGCAGTTATTTGCTCTATTTCAAATCAATATTTCTTGGTGTCTCTTTTGTATTCTTGACAGGTGAAGTTGAATAATGATAATCTTTATATCAACAAATGCTTTTGTACTACACAATTATAACTAATTTCAATCAAGCACTTGTCTAAAATTAAGTCATATGAATGGATTTTGGGTCTCTCATTATCTTCACTCCAACCCATTTAATAATAGGGTTCTTCTTAAGTAGGTGGCTCATGCCAGTCTTCTACATGGTGTTATTTTTAGCACTTGCAGCATCCACATGAAATTGCTCATGCTTCTCTTATATTGTGACCAAGCGCGCTATGGATTATCGTCTTGTGCATCTTGTGAGACATGCATGTCTCAGTCCAGAAGAGAAGTGGCAAGATTATATAAATCTCTTTTCCCACTGTTTCTGATATTACTGAGGGTTAGCATTTTGAAGTAGAGGGGAGTACACTTCAGTTAATTGGCTTCTACATAAAATAACTACTGCTGAACAGCTGATAGGTCACAGTAGTTCCATTTCTCTGATAGCTGCTTATTTCCTTTAATCTCTCTCTCTTTCTCCCAATTTACCTTGTATTTTATTCACAGTATTTATGAAGCTTTAAGCTTTTTACTCTCTCAGAAGCAGTCACTTAAAGTGCCTACGTTACACCAGAAAAAGTGAAGGAGGGAGTGGTGGCAGTGGCAGGAAATCGTTTTATTGGAGAATAAAAAAGTGAAATCCACTGAATCTTAAAACTGTGTTTAATGATATGTTTCAGGAACTTCTATTACATCACGATGCTGAGGGATCCGGTGTCACGGTACTTGAGTGAATGGAAGCATGTCCAGAGGGGTGCGACGTGGAAAACTTCCCTTCATATGTGTGACGGAAGAAGCCCAACGCCAGATGAGCTGCCTACCTGTTACGAAGGAGACGACTGGTCTGGAGTCAGTTTACAGGAATTCATGGACTGTAGCTACAACTTGGCCAACAACCGCCAGGTGCGCATGCTGGCAGACCTCAGCCTGGTGGGATGCTACAACTTGACTTTTATGAATGAGAGTGAAAGAAATATGATCCTTCTCCAAAGCGCCAAGAACAATCTGAAAAATATGGCCTTCTTTGGGCTCACAGAATTTCAGAGGAAAACGCAGTATCTCTTTGAGAGGACATTCAACCTGAAATTCATTTCCCCGTTCACCCAATTCAACGTTACGCGGGCCTCCAACGTGGACATTGGTGAGGATGTGCGGCAACGGATAGAGGAGCTGAATTTCTTGGACGTGCAGCTGTACGAATATGCGAAGGACCTGTTCCTGCAACGCTTCCAGTACTCCAAGCAAGAGGAGCATCAGAAGAACCGGCTAAAGAGGCGAGAGGAGCGGCGGCTGCTGCGGGAGCAGAGAGTTCACCAGTGGCCAAGGGAAGAGGCAGCAGAAGTAGCCGTTACTGAAGATTATAATAGTCAGGTCGCAAGGTGGTGACGCTTCTCCTTCTTGACTAACCAATGAGAGGATCAGAGAGTTTGTGCAACTTGGCTACCTGGGAATTAGCCAAGGACGGCCAACCGCTTTGGTAAACGAGACCATGTCTGACAGCTACCCCTCCTTGTCTCAGTTTTTCTTGGTTTCTGCCAGTGAGGAGAATGTAATTTTTTCTTAATAGGTATTGATTAGTGTTATTAAATGGCAGTAGAATAGATTCCTGTCCAAAAAGACTTCTTCAAAGCCCTAAGCTAGGAGGATGGATTGAAGAGAGAGCTATATCCTTTGCGTTAACAGATGTACGCTGTACAATCTGAGCTACCAAAACTTGTGCAGACGTGAATGAAAAATTGGGAAAAAATACCTGGTTTGGTTCCTCTGTGACATGAGAGCTGGTTTATTTCGTACCGTCCTTTGCAACTGTAGTGCGTAGTTTTCTAGTGAATGCAGTGGAGGAAGGCGCATTGCCCTTCAAATTTCTACGTGCTGTGTTTTGATTAAGGGAACAACTTGCTGAGGTGATTAAAAAAGACCTAGGAAATGTGGGATTGGGGCATCACTTGTTCTGTTCTGTTAGCCAGCAATCAGAGATGATTTATAAGTGAAGTGATGGAGGGGTTAGCTTATTTCTCCGCAGATGCTGAGACTTACTGAACCCAGCCAGGTAGCAGCTATCTTTCTGAGTGTGTGTGGCAAAGGGAAAGCCTTGAGAAATTAGGTCCATGTGGCAGCTGAGCACACATTGTGGAGATTATCTGGCTGGAGGCAATGAAATCAGCCTTCACATTCACAAAAGGTGAAGAGGGGCCAAGCAAACTACAGGGAAGAGGAAAGAGAGAGCAGGAAAAGCTTAAATATTAGTGTGACATTTTCCAGATTTGCTGTAAAAGCCTGGAGATATATTGTCTGTGAAGGTGGGCAGGTTTATGATATTGTCTGTTAAAATACACTGATGCCAAGTGAATACAACTTAAATTGGTTTTCTCTCTAACTACGGTAGTGGCTAGACAAAAAAAATCAGCTTTCATTTTTATAGGATGCATAATGGATATGTGGAAAGTCTTGATATTTATTACTCTGTATGAAGATTCTTTGTAAATTTATTGTTTTCATGATGAGAGATCTGTATCTGGTTTTCTTCCTTGTCTAGAAAAAGATTCAATGGGTTCTTCCTCCATGTGTTACATTCTTGTGGCTAAACTGCATCTATTTATTCCAAGATTTTACGTTGCTCCATTTGTAACAGTGAAATTTTGAAAAGAGGGTCCTGTGCACCATAGATCTTTTGAGAGAGTTTTTTTCCTTCTTCTTCTAGCATAAATGTAAAGCATTAGGAGGAAATTTCTCTAAGTGCCTCAACGTGGCTGCTAAATTGAGATGCTGAAAGTATATTATTGCATGCATGAATGGCTTTTACCTTACAGATTTGCTAATTAGAATTTCCGGAGTACCTGATGTGGATGCACATTTCTCATTTATTTTCAAAATTCAAGGTTTTTATCCAGTCAGTAAAAAAATAAGAGGCTGAATTTGAAATTTTCTCCCTTCATTTCCAAGTCTTTTTTTTTTAGTACATGCTGTATCTTCTTTTCTTCCGACAATGCTATTGCTGCTTATCTATGCACAATATCAAATATATGATCTAACGATCCTGTTGAGAGTTAAAGCATACAATAATACATTAAACATGGAATATCATAATGCCTGTTAAGAAGTGAAGAGGGCTACCGGGATGGTGCCTCATTATCAAGGTAGTTTATTAACAATATGCTGCTTAATGCCCGATCGTCCATGTGCTACTTTTGGGGTGAGTAGTGGTGGGTTTTGGTCCCTAATATCTGTTCCGCTGGTGGATCACGTCCATCTCCTCCCACCTCCGTGTTCAGAAGGGAAAACGCGGGACTGCAGATGGTTATTCTCCTGCCCAAACGTGAGATGTCTGCCTTAGAGACGAGCGAGGAGCTCTCTAGACTCCCTGGACGGAGCTGCTTGGATCCCCATCGCCTGGAAGAGGCGCTCGGACAGCTCGCTCGCGGGTGGACGCCAACCTTCGGAGTTCTAAATCCCAATGTTTGCAGTCCAGGACTGCAGCTCACTCTGGGTGTCCTGCCTGCAGGACGGCGAGGCGGCGGAGAGCTGAGCCTGGTCCGTATTGTTGCACCTCTAGTGCAGTGCAGGTAATTTGAAGTGCTCTGACGTCTTACCCACGGGCACCGGGGCTTCAGGGTGGGCTGGCCGTGGCCCTGTGGAGGGAAGGAGCTTTTTGGGCGGTGATGCGGGGATGACAGGGAGCTGTTGCATCTCTCTGTTCCCGGGCCCGTTGCTGCATCTTGCTGCAGACCCCGCAGCAGGAGAGGGGAAGGATGCCTTTGGCACCTGATAACCTGATGTCCAGGATTTGCAGGCGTGCTCCTCGTTTCCATGAGCACGGGGGGGCTAGGGGTGCTGGGGGGACCCCGAAGGGTCCCCCAGCAGGGGCAGGGGCAGGGTGGGCACCGGTGTGGGAGAGGCAGGGGTGGCAGGCAGGGCACGGGGGCTTGGCAGGAGAAAGGGCCGCGCAGGAGAAAAGCCAGGCACGAGGGAGGAAAGATGCAAGACCAAATTTGCGTTAAGGAGGAAGGTAAGCAAGGAAGTAGAATCGCTCCCAGCCCGTCTTTTGTTGTAAAGCATCCCTTTTTCCTCCTAAGCACAAAAGAAGGGTCCCCTTCCTCACGTCCCTGCCTCTTTCCCCAGCGGGCCACCTCTCCGCACCGCTCGCAGCAATGGGGGCCTTGCTTTTCATTTAGAAAATTCAGTGTTATCTTTTCAGGCGAGAGGAGACAGAGCTCAGAAATGGTTCCCTGGAGCCTCACCAGTGACTGTAAGTATCAGTTTCAGCTGTCTAAGTACACCAACTGTTCTCCAGACTATTCCTTCTGCCTGACACAAAACAAAGCCTAATGAGGAAAATCGAAGCAGTCTTTGGGCGGTTTACATTAGCTTTAATAGTTTGGCAATACCTTAATGCAACGCCTAACCTTTTCGTCAGTCATTTCCCAGGAGACAAGATTAGGGTCCTGAAGAGCCGTTAATGTGCTGTAGCATCTATGTTAACGGGATTTGCCTTAATGCTTGGGATTTAGTTAAAATTGAAGTTGGTTTGTTGGTTGGGGTTTTTTTTCCCCCCTGGAGCCTGTGTAGCAGATAGCCCTGGTTGTGAAGGAGTAGTTGGGGGTGGGAGGCAGCCAGTGGCTGAGATCTTGTCCGGAGCCCCTGGGACTGAAGGATCCGGCACCTCCTTCCCCAGCTCCAGCGGTAGATCCAGCAAGCTCACTGCACCGAGAATACCGGTTTCGTTAGCAGAATTTCCTGGCACATGACAAATAAAGCAGTTTGGAAATACTTTCAGGCTGACTTCTAAGACACAGGCTTGCAGGTTTTTTCCTCTTGGGCGCTGCGCCCGAAATAACGTAACGCAAAAGCAAAATGAAGGCCCTGGTTCATATCGCTGTTATTCCAGGTTTTCATTGCTCTGACAGCACGGACTTCACTGTAATTGCACTGGCTTCTGTAAGATCGGAGCACAGCATGTTTCTTTCAAAACCTTCATGAGCAACAACAGTATAGGATTTCTGTCCATCTTCCTGGCATTATTTTGTTGCTTAAACAAGGCAATTTGGCTTCTGCTACTGTGGTGCTGAAACAAATCTCATTCTTTTGTAATGGAGATGTACTTGCTAATCTCTCCCATCACATCCTCGGCACTGGCTGCCTTTTCCAGTTACAATTCACTGTAGGCTTGGAGCAGACAGAGAAACATGCTGTGTCATTAAAACTTGTTCCTGGTAATTTGATGTCTAGTCCAAGAACTCAGCTTATTGCCTATGGGCCGTACTTTATTAAGGAATGAAAATTTGCCCTCTCTTCCCCACTCATCAGTGCTAACAATAAAAAGCTTTTTCACTGCGGGGAAAGAAAACACCACCATTTCTGATGGTCAGTATTCTTCACTGCAGCTGTGTTAATAGTGAGGCTGCGATAGCCTTGCTAGGGATTCTACCCACTATGCGGTAGTTATTTGCAGTTCACTAAAAACAGAAATACAGAACAAAAAAAGTGATCGGAATCAGATCCAGAGCCAAACTTCCTAACTGCAGCATATCCATTCAACCAAACCAAACGGCAGGTCACATCACCTTTGTGAAACATCTGGAGGTGTTTCAGATTTGACGTCCGCTACTAATCTGGGATGTTTCTCAAGTAGGTCTTCTCGTTAACACATGCTTCCTTCTGCACCAGTGGGTTCTTGTTTCACACCTGCAGTCTTCTATCAGTTATGAGCGCTGATGTTATAAAACTTACCGCACTGACACTTTTTTTTCCCTCTGTTGCTGTTCCTCTGATATACGTGGAATTACTCTTTTTTGGTCTGGGGTAAGGAATATCTTGTTTCCAGGCTGGTGGAGACTGCCCTGTATGAGATGAACAATCACAATAAAATCATTCTGCTGGAGCAGATTGCTGTATCCTCCCTACATGTGGCAAAAGCATACTCGGAAAAGGTAACCAGTTTGCACTGAAACACTTCTTTCAGTTTGGTTCTCGTAATACTTTCTTTGTGAAAATTTGTGGAGGGAAATGGGTTCCATAGCCTACAATGTCCTTGGCTTTCTTCTTGGCCGTATCACTGGCTCTGTGATTTCAAATGAATGTTGGAAGTGAAAAAAAATAAAAATCAAGAGTTCCCATCAGTTGCCATATTTAAGATGAAAGAATAAATTAATAGGCTGTAAATTACTTTATTCTTTAGGAATTTTCCTTCTGTTTATGTGCAATAATGTGTGTGAATTCTGCTACTAAGAGATTGTATTGTGAGTAACCATATCTACTTTTATTCCTATTTACAAGATAGTTTGTAGACCTAGGGATTTTCATTGATGTAAAGCACAATTTAATGAATTATTTAATGTGTTTAACCATTGTGATGTCAGAAGCAATTGTTTTCATATATTTATTTGTTGGTGGTTTTCTGTAAAATGATGCTCATTAAGAAATCTGTTAAAAATGAAGAAGTTTTGTTGAATATTGTTGGGTCCATAAATTACTTATGAGCAACAAATAAACATTGTTTGCGTTTTTGAAACACTAAAGGTTCCATCTTATCTACGTAGCCATAAAAATGACTAAAAATGCTTCTGTCGGGCCGGTTTCAAGCATTAGTAGAGATCCACTGTGACCATAATTATGTTTTTTAACAACATGTACAGGGAGGGAAAGCGTGTTGATGTAACTTGCTATTTAATTATGCTGGGGCCAAATACCAAATCTTGTGATTCTAATTGACTTTGGTGGGCTTTATCTCAGATTGAGTTAAGACAGGAAAGTCGAGACTTGAATAGTCACCAGCACTAATCCAAGTGACCCCAGTGTCAGAATTTCCATTTTGGGATTGAATTAAGACTTAAGTATGCAAATAGTGGTAGTGAATTCATTGGACTTCATTTCTACTCCAGCAGCACTGAGGACCAGTCCAAACTGTCAGGATAATCTCATGAGGTGCTGTGGGGAGGGATGAGAAGTTGCAGTCTGTTGCCACTGTCAGCCTTGTATGCGTGTCCTTTTATCTTCTGAGGGTACATGGACCTTCGGAGGAACTGATTGCTTATTCATCCATACTGTTTCCTGTAAGTACGTGAATGTAGTGAACTAGGACAGGGATGGGAGCACGGACGAGCACGGACAGAATTGGGTAAGGAGGAGACACCGACCGCTCTTTTACAGAGTACCTGAGGCCCTCTGTTAGGTCTGCTCCTTCCAAGAGTAGTCCAGCCCCTGTTCCATGACTGTTTTTTAACTTTTTCACGTTTCTCCATTTTCCCAACAACAAGATTTGCAGACATGCCACATCCCTGGAGGTGAGTCTGGTTAAAAGAGAAGGCCGTGCTGTGGCAAATTAGGATGTAATGACCATGACCAACCCCTTTTTGATCAAAGTTGACTGACCTCTGCTAAGTGCTGTGGAAAGCTATATTAATGGTAAAAAAATATATAGTCTGCATGAGAAATTACCTTTGGGACACAACAAAGGCAGCATTTGATGAGGGTAGCAGAAGAAAAAAAGCTCTCAAATGTTCTGGTTAGTTTTATTTTCTTAATTGTTCTTCACAGCACCTTAGACTCAAACAGCTACTGTTTAAAAAGCACCATTGTAAGCAGGGGCTGTTGGAGCCTATAGTAATCAGTACCTCTCTCTAGAATTTATTTTTATATCAATCTCCCATTTTTTAATTTCTCTAGCTCCATTCACTTCAGCACTGAATTCATCTGTACTGCTGATATGCTCTTGAAGTCTTCATATATTAAGACTGTGGGGTAGCTCTGTATGTTAGGAGGTGTTTTGACTGTCTAGAGCTTGACAACGGTGATGAAAGGGTCGAGTATTTATGGGTAAGAATCAGGGTAAAGGCCAACAGGGCAGATAACATGGTGGGAATCTGTTACAAACCACCCAACCAGGTTGAAGAGGCAGATGAAATATTCTATAAGCAGCTGGGAGAAGTCTCACAATCGCTAGCCCTTGTTCTCAGGGGGAACTTCAACTTACCAGGTGTCTGCTGGAAATAAAATACAGCGGAAAGGAAACAGTCTAGGAGATTCCTGGAGTGTGTGGAAGAAAAATTCCTGACGCAGCTGGTGAGTGAGCCAGCTAGGGGAGGTGTCCCACTGGAGCTGTTGTTTGTGAACAGAGGAGGACTTGTGGGTGATGTGATGGTTGGAGGCTGTCTTGGGCGTAGCGATCACAAAATGATAGAATTTTCGATTCTTGGTGAAGTAAGGAAGGGGGTCAGCAGAACTGATACCTTAGACTTCTGGAGGGCAGACTCTGGGCAGTTTAGGAGGCTGGTTGACAGAGTCCCTTGGGAGGCAGCCCTGAAGGGCAGAGGAGTCCAGGAAGGCTGGATGTTCTTTAGGAAGGGAATCCTAAAGGCGCAGGAGCGGGCTGTCCCCGTGTGCCGAAAGAGGAGCCGGCGGGGAAGAAGACCGGCCTGGCTGAACAGAGAGCTTTGGCTGGAACTCAGGGAAAAAAGGAGAGTTTATGACCTTTGGAAGAAGGGGCAGGCAACTCAGAAGGACTGCAAGGATGTCGTGAGGTTATGCAAGGAGAATGAAAATGAAATCCCCACTGCAAGTTTCTGTTTTCATGCCACCCGTACATATGTTAGGGTATAATATTTTGGGGAAGCAGAAGGGTTGGAGGACTTTGTAATCTCCAGATTTCTCTAGACTGCGGTCTCATTACTTGCTTGGTTGCTGCTGTGAAATAAGCTTAGTTCCTGGGAGACAGATGTCAGCCTCTGGAAACTCATACTATTGTTTGAAACCAAACCCCCAGAAGCTGATGGCTGAGTGGGCATGAAGGCTGGATCCTGACAGTGAAGGCCAGATGGTATGGGGAGTTCGTACTACTGGGGAGCAATTCAGGCTGCTGAACAGAATCATCCAGTGCCTTTTTCAGTGCCCTGAAGTTGCCCACCTGACCTTCAGCAGCTGCTCCAGATCTCGGATTAGATGCTTTGTCATATATGTAAACCCTGTGCAGATGTCTCAGATACCAGGAGATCTCCAAACAACAGTCTCTCTCCTCGAGACTTATGGTTAGGAACCCAAATAGCTCTCTCAGTGTTTCTGGCATTTGGGGGCATCACTGGAGACAATCTGCAAGCTGAGAGTCTGTCATCATCACCAGTTGTGAGCATAAAATTAAATGTACTGCAGGGCAGTGTGAGTGATGGAGGAGCAAAATGAACGTTGTTACATTTCTGTGTCTTGCGCTCTGGTGAAAGCAGTTATGAAGTACGGGCAGCAAGATGGTAAATGAAGTAAATGTCTGTATTGCTGATAAATATTACTATATAGCAAAAGGAGAAATGGATTTTGCCACCAGAAGACAGATAATTTTTTTCCACATACATGGTTACATTTCAAGAAATACATCAGAAAATTGTACTGTAATGTGCAGTTTATGCCACAGTTAAAAGCAAGAGTGAGACTCAGCATTGCTGGACTGTATTACATACGGCTGGAGAAAGGCTTTGATTTTTAAGATTTCATTCACATTTATTTCTATTTTACCTACAGAGGCTATACAAGGTGTGACACCTTGCAGCATTTCCTAAGAAATTTGTGAGTATGCCCCTAAAATTCTGAATATGAGCAAGTGAGATTAGAAAATATGGAGGTAAGTCAATGACTTATAAATCTTATTGTCTTGTAAAAGCCCAGAGTGCTGAAAACATGTAGCGGTGAGAATAAATAAGGCCTGCCCCACTTGCACGAGGGGACTACTGCAGGAGTTTGTCCACTAGGTAAAGCAGCTCCCCACTTCACTGTGAAACATATTGAGTGAGACTCCTTTCACGTAAGTAGAGGTCACCTGGCAGCAAACCTCCTTGTGCGACCCCCGGGGACATCCTTACGGGTGATGGAGGCAAATGCAATTTCAGGGCGTGAGCATCTGGCCTGCTTCAGACATTTACAATAGTGTAAAAAGAATCTCATCCCAGAAATGGCTTCTTCCCCTCTCTGTTCATAAACAGGGGGAACCAATCCCCAAATGTACTTTAGGGAAGGCAGAGCCTCAGCTGTGCCAGACAGCGAGGGGGCAGCACTTCACTTTTGGAAAGGCTGCACTTGAAATGGAACTCAGGATTCCAAGTGGAGAGGTCTAGAGACGTTTGACGATGCGACAAAGACCAGAGGCGGAGAATTAAGAGCCGAGAGGGCTGATCTGGGGACCCTCTGTACAAAGATGATGATCGGAACCACTGTAATGAGTGAGGTAGCAAAGAAATAGGAGAGCAGTGGGGAGGTGTGTGAGCATCAGAGAGCCAAAGAGACACACACTGCAAAAGGCAAGCATGGGTGTGAAGATCCCCTGAAAAATCTGCTTAGCTATGCAAATTTCAAGGAAATAATTGGCAGTTGCTTTGGGTGGATTTCTGTCTCACTCAGAAATGTTTATACTGAGTATTTAACGTATCCTCAGGCCCAGCATCTTGAGGCAGGGTCTGGGGGGTCATACGAAACCGCCCGTGCCACACAGACACACAGAGACCAAGCGATGTCTCCCCTCCTCAATGGCAAATTTAGCTTCAGGTTTGCTGCTTCAACTGTGAGACTGGCAATCCGGGTCTGGTGATGCTTACAGTAAGGGGTGATGACAATGTCACAGCTACGGAAGTGAAAATGTTTCTGACTAATAGGATGCAGCAATATGCATGCTAATAAATGGCTGGATGTTAAATAGGAAAAACAAAACAACCCTAGGTGAAATCCATCAGCAACAGAGCAAAATAAAACTTTGTCATTACTATAATTAACACTGCAATCTGACTGGCCTGCAGATGCATGGTATGCCAGTTAGGACAGGCTTTCAGCAAAGAGGTTATGTCAAAATAAACACTGCCAATAAATCGTAAATGTTTTGGAAGACTTCAGTGTTGCGCAGCTCCAGATATGGTCCTGGGGAGGAGTGGGGTTAATATGTATGTGTGTGTGCCTGTGTCTGCATGCCCACACGTGCACACACGTGGTGTCTATCAAAATGCCGCTGCTGGCCACTTGCGTAGTTTGGATTGATTCCTACACACTAGACCCATATGTTTTGGATTCCCAGTCAGAGAGATCCCAGCCACGCATCAGCCTTTGTTTTGGGGGATATTTTTACTTCAGGACCAGACACAGAGAAACGGCCCTACAACCAGCACAAACTGCTGAGAGCAGGAGGTTTTCCTCACCCGCAGTATTGCCAAAAGCTCCGCAATGGCTCGCAGCTTGAGAGGGTCCGTCCATGAGATGGAGTCTCGTGAGCTTTCTGTTCCATCTCGTCTCTTTTTAAATGCTTGCTGGTGGTAGCAAATGGTTTTGCAGAACATTTCTAAGACAGTACTGATTTCAGAGAGGAAGGTAGAATAAGAAATACTAAATCCCTTCCCCAGTCCCCCACCATTCTTGGACATGTTGTAGGATTCATGTCAGTGCCCTCTTGGGGACTAATGCTTCTTCCAACAAATCCTTTCCTTTGCATCAAGCTGCTTCTATGAATCATGGAGCAAGTCCCCATCTCAAGTTAGCTTTTGGACCTTAGCTGGTCTCACGGCTTTCCTTGCTTTCTCTCCCTCACTTTGTGAGTCCCTTTGACTTCTGATACGCTCACACAAGCACATAGTTCCTAAGGCTATCCGTGAACTGGGAGCTCTTCTCAGCTGCTGGCTTCCAGCTCAATACTGGTGGGGGCAGTGGGGTACCCTTGTCCCTTCCAAGCATCCTGCTCTCCACACAAAGAAAACAAGAATAGATGGGCTAAATGGGAGCTATGGCCACCCTAGTTGTAGTGAGTCATGTGGTGGCCAAGACTTCGGGATGTGGCCTCGGCATTGACCATCTAAATTGCACAACCACAGGTTTATTCAGCTGTATGTTTGTGAGAATTAAATGGCAAATAAATGAGCTGCAGTTTATGAAAGGTTTAGATAAACAATCATAGGATGTTTCATCTTCTATTTGGATCAGCTGGGCAGCTAGCTCAGCAGATCATGGGCTGAATTTAAACTTCTCCTGGGTCTCAGCCAGGCTTGTCTTTGCCAGATTTTGTTTTGAAGAAACATCTTTATTTATAAACTCCAAGCAGAATTTATCAGTCAACATAGTTTATGCCACATTTAAACCTATTTAAATATATCACAAAATGGAATAAGTATCTGAAGGAATGAATATGTAGGAAATACATATTTCTGGTACTCCTGGGTAAAGTATGCACACTCGTTGAGCCATAATGGTCCCAGGCTTGGGAAATGTAGGCAGTAGTAGAGGGTGATGCATCTCCTGAAACACCTACCTAAGCCAGGACATACTAATCTGCCTTTTTACTGCTGTGTACTACAAAGGGAGGTAAACTGACTAATTTGTCTGCTTTGAAGCCATGGCCACTGGATGAACCCAAGCTTACAGTGACCCCTTTAACGTAACTGAGACATCTCCCTGGCTCATCTCACTCTGCCGACAACATCCTATGAACAAAACTATGAAGAATTACATTAAAAACAGGTTTTGGAAGAGTTGAACTAGGGCCAACTAGACCTGCGTGCTCTCTCTGATAGTGGCCCAAATGGCTTCTTATAAGAGCAGGAAAGCATATATATATATATATATATGTTCAATTGTCTCCTAGCCACCAATCATTTTCAGGTCAAGGACTTCTTGACCAAATTTAGCATCTCTGAAATTAACAGGGCTTTTCATGGGCTTTTTTTCTTCTTTGAATTTACCCAGTTGCTCCTTGAACTTAAGTATTAACTTCTAGTACCTTTTAGCTTAACTGTGACAAAAGTTTCATGAACACAACAGGAAACAAACTCTTTTTGGCTGTTTCGAGTTGGACGCCTTCTAGTTTCATTTAAGCATGCCTAGTTCTTACATTGGAAGAGATACTGAACAACAAGTCCCTGCTCATCTTCATGCAACTCCTGATTTCATGGTGCCCTATCATTTGTATCTCTCTTCTCTCTGTCTGTACCCGGCGGAAGAGCATGAGACTGTTCAGTAAGCATCTGTGTCTTTGATTATCCTGGTTGAGCTTGCCTGCAGTATTTCTCATTCTGCTACATCTTTCTTTGGAGATGGGAGGACCAGGGCTGCCCACAGTACTCAATACACAAGCACACCGAGGATTTGTATGGTGAATACGAGTGATGTTTTCCAAGCTGCTTACTGTTCCTTTCATAGTATTTCCTAGAACTCAGTTCTGGATTTTTCTGACCAGTTCTGTGCACAAATCTGACATTTCCATAAAATTATCTATTCTAATGGCAAGATCTCATTTCCAAGTAGCAATAGTCAACTCAGAACTCAGCACAGTGTATAGAAAGTTAAGATTGGGCTTCCCCCCTCCTGGCGTGCCTCACTTTAAATTTATCTAAGCTGAATTTCGTCTGTCGTTTCATTGCCATCACTCCGTGTCATCAGGGTCTTCTGCAATTCACAGTCAGCCCTTGTCTTTAGTACCCTGAATAATTTAGCACTATTCTCCAGCACAGATAAGTGTCCCCAGAGCTCATTCTGCAACCTGCCTAGGCAGCGGGGGAGCAGAACTTGAGGCAAGCTGACATAACATCCCGGTAGCAGATATAAAGGCTTCATTTGCCTTCCCAACCATTTTGATGAAAGTGCTGAGATGTATGCTGCCATTCTGCTGCTCTTGCCATGGAGCTGAAAAATCAGTTTTTATTAGTGTTGAAATTGCTTTTCACACAGGTTGCCATTAACAGAAAGGTATTGCTTTTTTGCTTCGTTCTTTTAGCAGAAAGTCATACTGAAAGGGTGTTTAATCCCCTTTCTCACCTGTATTATCAGATTCTTTAAAAACTTTTGAAATTATATTGGTGCTTCCCTCTTTCACAGGCAAATTTTGACAAACGGAAATTTCTGTCTTTCCAGCGCATAAGCAGCTCCCCTCTTCACTTGGTCTCTCTGCTGTAAGGCTATAAACAAAGGCATATTGAGCGAGCTGGCAGTGAAATTACAGAAAGCTGAAAAGGTCAGAATCTTAAATCATAGATCAGATAAAGAATTTCAGATATCTCACAGCAAATAAGGTACAGAGAATGTGATGAACACTGTGTATAACACAGCATGAAACCATATATGGAAAAATGTGAAGTGCTATAAACTTCCTTTTCTGATTTAATTTGCTCCAACTGCATTTAGAAATTATAGCAAAAATGCATTGATAGCCACATTATTATTTACACGCAGTAGGAAGCAAGGCTGAGCTACATGCAGAGATTGTCAAGAAGGGGGGGTGCTTTTAGTTCTGCAAAAATCTCATTAATTGTATTTTGGTTTGGAAGCTCAAAAATCAAACTTGCCACCCTAGCAGCTGCCAGAAAGGTATAATTACAATGATTTAATGCTTATATTTCAATAGCATGCAAGAATTCAGGCTCGTTTACTTCTCTGGCTGTCTGCGGTAGGGAGACATGCGTGAGGAGGCACCCACTCTAGAAGCCGTAAAAAGTGGGATAAGCTGAGACACCTTGCTATAGCCCAGTCTGTATCGGTGGTGGTTTTTCTCCAGGAGCGTGCAGATGACCCAGGATTGGTGCTCAAGGAGACCAAAGGCACTTTGAGGTGAATTACCCCAATTCCTCACTTGGTGAAAGCAAGCCAGCCTTCATCATGAGCAAAAGCTGTTTTCATAAACTCATCGCCCAGAAATCCCAGATTAGAAGGAGAAAAGTAGCAGCTGAAAGTTAGGTGAGCATCTTTCTCCTCGCGGTCAGTTCCTGGAGAGTAAGCAAGAGGTGGCTGGAGAAAGGAGCTGTTGCAGGGGGAGTTAGGTGACTTTTGGGGTGAAACCATCCCTCTCGCTTTGCCCATTTTGCTGCAGAGAGAGCAGCTGCCTGGTGGCCGGACAGCCCGGGGATCAAGCTGGTTTACAGCAGAGGTGAGCTGGGGAAGAATCAGGTTAACAGATTTTGGCAGTATTGTGGAGCATTATTTTCTTCAGCTTTTGCCTCTAAGGCTCAAGGACAAGAACTTTAACGTTTCTTCTTAAAATATAAGACTTAACTTCTTATTTATGAGCTGTTTCTGGAACTGAAAGTGTCTCACAGCCTTACTTCAAAATCCCAGTGTTTGGCTTAGCCTATAAATAATACAGCAGTATGAGGAGATGCATTTCCGTGCCAAGGCTGTAAATACGTAGCGAATATTGATACACTCTCTCTTAAAGCAGACAGCAAAAGCTGCCGGGCCACGGGTTTGGGGTGACTCCGGAGTGGGCTTGGAAGGTCAAGGGGGATCCTTCTGCCCGGTGGGAATTTTGGGTTCTGGTTGCTTCATGCATTTAGCGCACTGCTTTGGCTCTTGCCAAAACCCCAGGTAAGGAACCTCAAGCTGACAGATGTTTTAAGGTCTGCAACAATAGATCTGACTTTGCGTCTGTCATGACCTAGACTGGACAGACCAGGGAGTCGTGTTTAATTTGAAATTCCCTCGGGCTAAATTGAGGTGAAAGGGCACCAAACGGTCAGTTAAAGATTTTATTCATGACAGAAGCCAACTGAACTGGCGAGGCGTGGTAGTAGGTGGCAGGGTTTCTCACAACAGGAATTGGCGTAAGACTGCTTCTGTAAACCGTGTAACCATGTACATCGATTCAGGGAATAAGGAGATCCCTCCTGTTGAGTCCGGAGGTTCAGAGCAGACCCCCTCGCTTTCCAGACTCCTCCTCAGAGAAGGGTCTAGGGGCAGCTGGATCCACTCTTCGTCTCAGACTTGGTCAACAGTTTATGTCTTGAAACAGATGAGGGGTAGGGATTGTGGAAAAGGAAAGAGAGAAGACAGGGAGAGAAGAAGGAAGGGAGAAAGATTTCATGGGTCCTGGGTCCAGCGTTGGTTCAGTCAGCCCAGGGGTCCAGTCCCGGTGGGCTTGTGCACCCGGGGCTTCAGTTTGTGTCCTTTTATCATCCTTGCCCCTCCTTCGGGCAGGCACCCAAACTCGTCAGGTTAATGAGCAGTCTGTGAGCCTTTGGGCTTTTGGGTTGTTTGGGGAAAAACTTCTCCTTGCCTGCAGACACTGCCATTGTTTGATCTTTGTATCAGAACAGGGAGCTGCGCACCCTCCAGCACCCGTCCCCCTCCTGTTGCTGGTGTCTGAGCTGATGGGCTTTTCACCTGGGTTCCTTGCTGTGCAGGGTTTGCCTTTAAGCAGAACTTGCCCCACCACAATGTTTGAGACATTAGCTCTTTCAGTCTCTCACAGCTTCTTAGTGGAGAGTTAATTCAAGACTGTTAATTAGCAGTGAGCAAGACAACGTGCCTGAAACCCTGAGTACCTTCTCACTCCTCAGTGGGGAGGTCTCGGTACAGCAGGTGAGGGGTGCAGCATAGAAAAAAAAAAAAAAAAATCACATGTGTTGTACCTGTGCACCATCCGTCAAGGGAAATCCCTTGGAGGTTTTTTGAAGTATGCCCCAAAACATCACCAAAACATCAGAATTAAAATAAAACTCCCTGAGTCCACATCAGGCAACATCTACCCCCACGCAGCTGCAGTGATGGGAAGAAACGTGCGCTGCAGGGACGTTTTTCCATGTCCTCCCCTGCACACGAAAAACTTCTTCAGGCCACGTGTCATTCACGTGCACGAAATTGCAATGGACCGTCCCTGCAAGCCACCCACTTTCTGGTTTGACTTTACAGTTCATCACAGCAAAACAGGCCCAGTGGAGGCAATGGAAAGGGTCTGGACCCACTTTTGGGGAGGAATTTCCAGTGACACAAGGCAGGGAGGAGGGAAGCCGAGAGGGGCTTGCGGGACACCAGGTCAAATGTGTAGGAGGCAGGCAAAATCAGACTATTCATGAAGAAAGCATTCGCAGTGAGCAACAGCTAACTGTACTCAGTACTTTCAACCACATGGAGAAAAAAAGCCAGGTAGACAGCAGGAATTGCTGGAGGCCTGGTGACATCAATTATTGACTTCCTAATTCCACTGGAAAAATGTTTTCAGAGAAGTCTGTAGAGCCAACGATGTGGTCTTGAAGTGCAGTAATCAAAACAGAGTAATCTCGGGGACCGGGAATGGTATTTTCTAGGCTGTAATTAGTCAGTAAGCTCTCTGCTGATTCTCTCTTCTCAGTGCCCTCCCTTTTCTGGCAAAAATTGTTAAAACTCCCAAAATCTTTGTTCAAATACTTAAACCTGTGAAGACCCCCACTGTTATCAGAAATAGTGTAATTAGAGTGCATGGTCATGTAGCTTTCAACTTTGCCTCTTAGATATTAGCAAAATGGCTGAATCTTTGATTAAAAAAATAAAATCCAAGGGACCAAAGCTGCTCTCTGGCGATGCAGAGAGCATCCCATGGAGCAATTACTATTTAAAGTCTGTGGTAACTGTCATGCCAGGAGGCCAGAAGAAAATCTTAGTCCCTGAGAAACTTATCAGGGACTTAGAAAAGGTGAGAGAGACACACTCTCCTTCTCTCTGCTCATCAAAGATATGAGATAAATCCCAAGGAGCCATGTGCGTTAACCCCATCGTTGCTGCAGCTATATGGGAAGCAGGAGCCATTGCACAGGTTCCTCCCTCAGATTTGCTCTCTGTGCCCTGCCAGTTTGCAAGAGCTGTAACCTTTCCTCTGGACAAGGATGCGTCAGCTGTTGTTTTTAATCTGCATCATTAGTGGGAAGACCATTAACAAATTATACGCTGCAATGCGTCAGTTAAGTTTACATCAGAAGTCATCTGTTTGTGGGAGTCGCAGGAGTCCCACGCGGCGCTTCCGAGGGCTGCAAACGAACAGAAGAACAAAAATCCCAGATCCTTCCAGCAAATCCACATTAGAGCAAGCGACGGCAAACAGCCCAAGGTCTGCATCCTAACACACTGCTTTAGCTAGTCCCCATCCTTCCCTGCATTAATTCACGGCATCTGTGCCTGGGCTAAACCCCAGCCCTAATCCTGCCCTTGTCGAAGTGGCTGCGTGACCTGGCCCTGGCACTGCGTGGGGTTGCTCATGTGTGTCAGGTGGAACAGGACGGGGGCGTTGGGGTGTGTTTTTATATTATGCTTGATCTCCTCTAACAGGGGAGAAGCCAGGTTTGCTCTCCACTGCCTGCGTGCCCTGACCCCCCCAGTACCGGAGCCAGCGGTCTTGTGGCCACCAGGTAGATGGCAAACACTGGAAGAGCTGGAGAAGGGGCTCAAGCTGACCCCCACTCCCTCTGTGGGTGCTCAAGTGCCTGACGGCAGGGAACAGGGGGACAGGGAAGGTTGGGGGTATCTCTTCCAGCAGCATCGTGCAGTGAGACCGCAGCAAGCACCAAGCGTGCTGGTCTCCCAGGGTACGTTTGTATTGACCGTAGCACGATGGCCCTGAGCATTACCGAAGCCTAAGTTTGCTGAAGATAACTGCCGAATAAAGACACTGATTAAAAAGGAAAAGCAGGCAAGAGAGGGTTAAGAGCTTCTGTTCAAGCAAGCTTGGATTTTTGGTTATTCCCCTTTTTTGAATTCAGGGTGTGGAAATATTTTGACTTCCAGTGTCTGCGTTTGATTAGATAGATACCTGAGCTCTGTCTTTTCCCTAGGATATATCACTAAAACGGTATTTCCTTTTTAATTTACTCTACACATGACACCTTGTCTTCTTGCTCAACTTGCAAGATATTTTCCCCGGCTCTCTGTGTGACTATTTACCTGTTGGAACTTTGATGCTCCAGCACGGGCAGCTGCTCTTGGCAGCTTTCCTTTCAGACCCAGTGGGCCAGACTTTGAACTTTTTCAGCTTGAAAAGGTCAGGCCATTACAGAAACTGACAATTTTTAATTTGGTGACTTCTGTGGGGAGCTGAATGGTACTCACTGAACAAATAAATTAGTGTGAGACTGACTGCTTTAACGAAGCTGCAGTTGTCATTTGGGGGAAGAAGTAAATTAATTCCAATAAACAAAGAGAAATCCTTGATGCCCTTCTGACAACACTGGGATCTCAGTGAGGAGGGAAAGAAATTTAGCTTATTAATTGTTTAAGTCTCTGGCAAACTCCCAAAGTTTATCTTTTCTGTTTGGGTAACACTAATGTTTTGCTGTTGTGTAGACAGAAGAGACTCTCAGCCATTAACAGCCCCTTCGCCACGCAGCGGGCTGGCGGGACATTGCGCACGGTGGGACATTGCGCGTGGGACGTCACCCCCTCGGGAACAGTTACAGCAGTTTGGGTGGCTCACGGCCACAATATCTCACGCAGGAGGCCAATTAACCTGGCACAGAGAAAGCATTTTGGACAAGGCTGCCGCCTCTCATTTCCTCGCCTTGTGTTTCAGCCCTGTCGCGAGCGAGAGGAGAGGTCGGCGGCGGTCGCCGAGGCGTTCTGAGGCCAGCTGGGGAAGGGTATCTTGCTTCTGCGGAGGGAAAGAGCAGAAGGAGAGCCAGGAGAGCTGCTGCAAACCCAGGCAGATCCCTCCTGCCGCGGCTGCTGCTGGGCGGGCGATGCGGCGCCAGCTGCGGGCAGCTGCAGGCAGGGGAAGAGGCTCGCCGCTTGGTTCGTCGAAGCCCTCCAGATTTCTTGCTGGCACCAGGCTCAAGGGAAACCATCCTGTTTATCCCTTCTCCTGCCTCTGAGAGGTGGATACATCCCTCTCTGGGGTGACAAGTGCTGTCCCCGGTGGGTCGTCTGAGACAAGTGAAACAAGGTAAAGCATTTGCAAAATGCCTTCAGTTGCAATAAGCTTCACAGGCTTTCTTTAGACAGATGTTGTCACAGAGTTTCTTCTACCTTTTTTTTTTTTTTTTTAAATAAAATCTCATCTGTAAGGGAGGTGAAAATCAGTGTTTCAGCTGCAGGATTTTTAATGGCTATGGTTGTGTGACTGAGATGTGTCACTGGTGTCTCTGTAGACTTTTGTACCCTAAGCGTAGAGGAGCAGACCTCTGCTGGAAAGGCCAATGCCAAGGCAGTACGCCAGGTCAAATGCAGAATATTTCCTTAACTACCAGCCACTGAGACAACAGGTTTTGTGATATTCACACCGAAATGCCTAAAAGTTGGCACTCAGCTCCTGGAGCGGGACTTACAGTGTTGAGTTAGGGGTTGGTGGGGAGCACGGAGAGCTCCAGTGGGACCCGTCACATTGAGCCCTGGAACAGCCGGTCTGAAATGCCGAAGAGGGCAGTGCCCAGAGCCTCTGCCTTCCCTCTGCCTTGGCATCCAGCCCCTACCTAACCACAATGGGGCATCTCTGCCAAACTGGGGTGCATCATTCCCTGGGATGCTCTGGTGCCAACCTTGTGCCTGTGGGTCTGGATGCCCTGCACCTCTCTTCTTTGCGAACGTGGCGGGAGGTGGAAGTGAGATTAAAATATATGAATGTAGATTGTAAATACTTCTGACCCAAGGAGCTTCGAGCCTAATGGTCTTTCTTCCTAAGAGCCTGGCATGGCCATCCGTTCAGCTGAGGGCAGGGTCGAGCTGAAGGGGGAGGAGGAGGGTTAATAACAGGTAAGCAACCTTCTCTGCTCCGTTCTCAGCTGAGCTGGGGGACTGTGAAGGAGATAATGATAGCCTCTTAGATGTTCATCTCAACAAAGAAGTTTGGGTACCTGTGTTTCCTAGGGAGAGTGGTTGGCTGAGGTCTGTGGGTTTGTTTGGATTGCCCTCTTCAATTCATCTCCATATGGAGGGTTTTTTTGGTTCTGACCTCATGTTCTTTTTGCCACGGAGATCTTACTTTTAATCTTGGTTTGCTTTCAAGTTAGAATAAATTATCCAGCACAGAGAGACATATTTTCTTACACACAAGCTGCCGTTTCAAGGTCGGTGTTTGGTATGCGGCTCTCGCACTTCAGCATTGTTTCAGAGATCTCACTCCATCTCCAAGGATGTATACCTTAAGCACTAGCAAACACAAGATCCAGGCCTGCAGGTGGATCAGTCTAACATGAGATAGACCTGAAAAATGGCAGGGAAAACGTTATCATTCTTTTCTATGAGGGTCAGCTTGAATATGAAGAGGCGTGATTCCCCCTCCCCTACCAAACATTGAGGTCTGAATCATCTTGTCTTACGTTTGCATACTTTACCTTAGGTGCCGATTTACTGTATGGAGCCATCTGTTGCAGTCACCATCTCTGGGTCCCTGCTGAAGCACAGAAAACACACATGAGACCACTGTAGCTCTGTAACCTGCTGCTGACTGAACATAAGCCACCAGCTAAAGAATGGTTTTGAAGGAGGACAGGAGTCCATCATTGGTACTGAGAAAGGTCAAGAGCTGGTCTTGGCCAGGCAGGTCCAGTGCAATGGCACTGCACCTCCTGCTTGGAGAGGTCCAGCATCTAATGACTCTGCTGACAGGGTGCCCGGGAGCGGGACTATCTGGGGAGAAAATTGTGGGATTTGGAGGAGTTTGTCAGAAAAAGTTGTGGGGGTGAGGACAGGATGGTAAAGTAAGATGGGGGGTGTGTGTGTGTGTGTGTTAATCTCCGTAGCTTACTTCAGTTTCTGTTTTGTAAGTGGAAGACACTTTAGGTTTAGGACCTCCCAAACCTATACTTGTGTTAATACAGAAGCTGTTATTTGGCATAACACAGCCCTTACCAGAACCGCTATAATAAAACAGAGCATTTAATGTTTCCTTTCAATAAAACTGGAAATGAGACCTTGTGTCCTGTTCTCCAACTGGCTAGATATATATCGCAGTGGTTTTAAGCTCTATTCTGTAAATCAGCATTCAAATTCATGCAATCTGCCAGGCAGGTAATGAATATCAAGGATGTTTCCAGGAAAACTATGGCAAGTTGAATTCTTTAGCTACTGTAATTGATATGGCCTGTCTTAAGAAATAATAAACATCATGTTTTTAGGGAGCAGAAGTCTAAAGACAGTAAAGCCCTTTGAAGGAGAACGGTGCAGGGGATAGCAACAGAGCAGCAAGTTAAAACCTAGGATGTCCTGCCTTTCACGTCATTAGGTGGTCAACACAACCACGCACAGGCTATACCGTTGTTGAATATACATCACCCAAGAGCTAAAAAGGCCACTCCTAGTGCCAGAGCCCTGCATGTGGTGATGCCTCGCCTAGCCATTCAGTTTTTTAGCCCACTCCTGAAATGATAGTAAGTGAACATGGTGGCATTTTCTGCTGATGATTTCTGACAAGGTGATGGAGAAGTTGCTCTCCCTTCCCTACTTAATCTGAGCTTCAAACTCAGGGCTCAGGGCTTGATGTACAGTTCATCTGATGAAAGCGTTTTGTCTAAGAGGTAGTTTAGGATGTCTGAGGTATAGAAATGGGCTATTACTGTCTTCATTTGCACAGTAGCTACCTACTCGTTGTAGCTCATAGATCTTCCTCTGTGGCCAGATCTTGAACGTGCCTCACACGCGTGGCTCTCCAGCGTGGTACAGTGAAATGTCATTTTGGGGATGATTCAGTTCCTGGGGCTACAGCAGCCAGGTTGTGGGAGCACGCTGAAATGGTCCTGCAAAGTCCTGGCGGACATCTGAATTTATAGCGTGAGCAGGAATTGCCACAACCCTTAAACACAGATAATGACAGATGTGGTTTTGTAAGGGAAGGTCCCAGCTCGGTCGGCTGAAGATGAGACGGTGGCACAAGAGGACGGGTGGGCAGGGATTGCACAAATAACGCCTGTGCCACGGCTCGCACTTTGGCCCCACGGTCATGTCCACGCGGTCAGACGCCGTTCCCTCCTCCCAAACCAGGCTGACTCTCCCTGTGCAACTCCTTAGGAGCTGCTCCTGGACGGTGCCAGCCCCTAAACTACCCCCAGGCAGCGTCTGGGAGAACGCCGGGTCAGACCTGTGCTGGGGAGCACATTAACAAGGTAACGGCACCTCAGTTTGGACCTGGCCCACTTTAGACCACCCGTGTAGACGCAGCCAGCTGCATCCTCCGTTCCCCCGCACAAAATAGCTCACGGATTCGCCCAGGCTGAGCCGACAGGGGCTGGCAGCAGGCTAGGAGACACCAGAGATGTTTGCCCAAAACCTTGAACAGCTGGTAGGAACAGTGCATAACTCAGGGGAAAAAAACCCGAAAAGGTACGTATGTTCTTCACGCTGAGCAGGTGCCTTTTCTGAAGAAGAAAGCGTTCGAGGGCAAAGATTTCCACTCCTCCCTGGAGTTTCTGCAGTTACAGCTTAGCAACAGGTACAAAGAGCAGCGGTGACCGAGGAGTCTGGGTCACAACCTCATGAAAGAGTTTGATAAGGAAAGAGAGAGCAAAGCTGGCTTCCTTCAGCTGCCAGGCGTCTCGCTGACGGGCAGCAAAATGGGTTTGACTAGAGCATAGCGGGGCTGCTGCGTTTCAGGAGTTCGGCTTTCCTCAGAGCGGGCGATAAAGCAGAAAAGTTGAAAAGCGTCTGCGGTCGCAAGCGTAGCTGCTCTTCTCTTGTCGGGCACGCTCTCCATTTGCTCCTCTGCTCCCCAGGGACTCACCGTGCCCTCTGCACCCTGTCTGAGACCCAGGACCTCCCTGCTGAGACCCATCGCCTTGGCCCCTGTCCGGAGATACTGGAGGTGTAGGAGAAAGCCATTGGCAAGCTGTCGATTTTTAGCGTCGCGGACTGCCCAAACATCACGATCCATGCTCCTAGCAGCGAAATCAAAAATGTAATGTGCTTTATCTTCCCTGCCTTTACAAGCATTGTCATCCGCTGCCTGAAACGGATCTTTAAATAATGAATGCGCTGTCACGTCTCACGCTTTTTTAGCTATGAAATGTGAGACCGAGGCACCATCTCTCAGAAACATGGCTAATAAGTTTTTGCTTTCATTTGATATCACTTGCCCTGGCCGTGGCTCTCCCAGTCTGACCAGGGGCACGCGTGCTAAATGCCGCACGATGTAGGAGTCGGGGGGTGTCGGGGTGTCCTTCCCTCTTGTCCCTTGCGGGGAAAGCCACCAGGAGAAGCAGAGCAGCTCTGTGTTATGGAGGTTTCTAGCAAGCGGTGAATGAGGGTGCAAAGGTGATGCGAGATCTGCATAACCTGCATATGTCAATTTAATTGAGAGATGTAATGGCCATTTTACTCGCTGGCAATTTTGTGTTCAGTATGCACAAGGAGTATAAGTGCTACTAATGGAGAAGCCTTTTCAGTGATGGGTTACTGCTTTTTGAAAAAAAGTTGCATTGCACTCAACCGAGACTAATGTACTTAGGCTAAACTACGCCTTCAAAATGTGTCTAATTGTACATTTTTATGCTGGGTGCAAA
The DNA here is from genome assembly GCF_964188355.1 of Buteo buteo. Lineage (NCBI taxonomy): Eukaryota > Metazoa > Chordata > Aves > Accipitriformes > Accipitridae > Buteo > Buteo buteo. Next base: position 5,842,069 of record NC_134184.1, on the reverse strand, counting down.
CCGTAAAAAAAAAAAAAAAAGAAAAATGCCTACAAACCTTCAGTACAGCTTCGTACAAAGGAAGGCAGGGACGTGCCCCTTGGGCTGAGCGGTGCCGGGATCCGACAGCAGCAGCTCAAAACCAGCAGCTGGCGGGAGGTTTGCTCAAAGGCAGGAGGGGTAGGTGGGTACTGCAGTCACGCGTGTGGAGGCTACTGACTCAGGAAGGTACCTCTGGAGATGTAGCTCTGGTAAATTGCCGTTGAAAGGGACTTTCTGTGCTATTTTACGTTAAAATAAAACCAAACCATTGATGGGGCTTGTGCCACCGTGAGTCTGAGCAGGAAGACGGTGAGGAAAAAAGGAATAAAAAGCCATCTGAAGGGGCAGACAGGTGACTGCGGGTCTGCGAAGCGATCGAGCGCCGGCCCGGCTTGCCCTGCCGCTAACTGCATGTCCCAAACCTGAGGTGGGCTCACGCTGGGCAGCGCTCGGTGCCTACACCCGTGTGCGCACACAAGGCTGTCCCCGTTGCTGTCCGTGCCTGTCTGCTTCTCGGGCGGCTCTGGCATCCCCCCCACGCCCCCAGTGAGAGGCTGGGGGGGGGGGGCTGCGACCCTCCCCAAAGCAGGCAAGGGCGACCAGAGCGCATCTTTCAAACCCGGATCAAACTTTTCTCTGTGACGAAAAAGAAAAAGCACTTTTTCTGCCTTTCCGTCTTGTGTTTACCGTTTCAGGGGGACCCCCAGTTGCTCAATTCCTCCCCCAAACTGCAGCTATATGGAGGTGAACTTGCATTCTCCATTTTCGGTAGGACTCATGGGGCAATTCACCTTTTTTTTTTTCTTTTTTTTTTTTTGCCATTTATATGTGATAATCACATTGGGACCTCACAGTTACTGCAGACTTAAGGATGCTGAGATATGAAATGCTGTCTCTGATGGTTGTAACACGGAAAGCCTTAAAAACAGGCCCACTCATTTAAAGGTGTATCTATGGCTATAAGTTGTGATAGGTAAACTGTGGAAAATCTATACTGTAGAAATGTTTGTGAGCAGAGCTGTGGTTTGATCATGCTGCTGCCAGTTTTTTAAATTTATATTTGGCTACTGCAAATTCTTGCTATAAATTCTGGCTACAGTAATCTGCATTCTTATTAACAGCTTGGTTTAAGAAAAGAGGGACATGTGGGAGGTAAAGGATTAAAGAACAGTACATGCATGCCTCAGATACCTCTTCTTAGCAAAAGCTTGCTTAAATGAAACAACAAGAAGTCCTTATATCCTCAGGGGGGCTGGCTAGAAGCTGGAAAGGGAAAAAATCACATGCAGCTGTGGGGTGATGGGCTGAGACATCAGGTGAAGCTGTTTGCAGTGAGCTAGGAAGGATTTAGAAAACAGTCTATGCTTTTGATAAACAGCCACATCATCACAGACGAAGATAATATGCCAGAAGAAAACCAGCTTAGGAGATATCTTCTAAGGACACCCATGGGCTGCTTGCGGAGGGGATGCTGTTGCCTGTGGTAGGGGACGGGAGGTCGCTGCTCCCCGCTCCCCTGCCTACCCCGGCGGTTTCACCCAGAGATGCTCCCGTGCTAACGTGGAGCAAGGGGCAAAATGGCACCGTGGGCCTTCCCCCTCCCTGCTCCCCCTCCTGGAAGTCAGGCTTGTGCCCGTCCCCCGCCAACGTGCAGCCAGATTGATGCTGAGGGGACCAATCCCCAAAACATTCTCTCATTTAAGGTGACCGAGGTGACCTTTTAAGTATCATAATGTACTTTTTATACTGTGATTTTTTTCTTCCAAGTTCTTGTAGCAGTTCTCCTGACACTGTTTTGGTTTTTTTAAAATTATTATTTCAAAAGTGACTCAACCATTAAAGTCACCAGGTTTTAAATTCAGCTCAAATGCAGGTCTCCTCAGATTTGGAGGAGTACCAGGCGCTCTCATCTGGGCAAATGTTATCCATTACCAAGAGAGCCTTGATGGAAATAAAGCGTATAAAATTTAACCTGGTAATTTCAGTGGCAAACGTCTTTTTTCACCGCAAATGCCAGAAACACAACTATAGCTATATCTACGTCGCACACGGGGGCTGGGATCTGGCCCAGCAGAGCTCTCAGCCTCTAATTGCTGTATCCAAATTAACAGACAGCCAGACCCCGCGTCTCAGCTGGGAGGCAGCAGCCACTAATGGCAAAGAGGCACTAAAGCACTTAAACCTTCTCTGAGCCATGCCTAATTGCGCAAAGGCTCCTCTCCTGGCCGCACTCGCGGAGTTTAAATGAACACATTTTTGTTGTTGTTGTGCTGAAGCAGAAGGTGAGTATTTACACCGACAGGAGGAAGGAGGAACTTCACACCTCAACAGGGACAGCTTCTTAAGCCCCCCGGCTTTCTGCGGTAGCCGTCCAGCCATTGATTCCAGGCTTTCTCCATGCAATATCCGAGACGTTGGCATAAATCACCGTTAACATCTGACTTTGCTGTGCAATGGGCTAAAACCGCTCGCCGCCAGACATAGATGAGAGACAGTTTAAGAAGCTCTTCCTCACCTCCTCTTATTAAAGGCGGGGGCCAGTCTGCCTAAATTGGGATTAGAGGCTGACAGCCTTGCAATTACAGATTAAAATTGGACAGCAGAAGCTTCTTCCCACCCCCCCAGCCCTTCACCTTGTCCTCTGGCTCGTCAGAGGTGGCTGCCGCCGAGGCAGAGGCACCCGAGCCGCTCGCCAAGCAGCGGGGTTGCCTGCAGCCTGGTGCACCGGGCGGAAGGGAAACCCCCAAAAAAAAGAAGATGCAGAAGGGAGCCGGTGCTTAGCCCAGGTGCTGCGCTCTCCCGGCGGTCCCTCCTGCCCAAACCGTCTCCAATTCGGTGAGGATTTGGTGCCGAACGCACGCCCCAGCAGCCACCCCCTCCCGGAGGAGCAGACGGCTCGAGGGTCTCGGGATGAGACCAGCGTCCAGCTTCTGTGGGACGTGTGGAGGGGGTCCCTCTCTCCAAAACACCCCAGGACACCTCCTGGCCACCAGCATGTTTAAAACCGAGAGCGCTCAGCTTGCCCTCCCCGCCTCTTGGGGAAGGTAGAAGTACCGACCAGTCCACGCTATCTGTCATTTAAAGAAGGTGGCCCTATGCATTAGGTGTCTCTGCTGAAAAAATGCACAGGCAAACCAGATCTTAAGAGGACAGAGGTGCCTAGTATTTCCTCTTACTTAGTCCGGATCAACCTCTGGGTGTCTTTACAGCAGCCCAATTCTCCCTCCGCTGGAAATGGAGATGCGTAGGGCACCAGACCTTTCCCTCCAGGCTTGTGTGCAAGGGGTGCTAGCTCCGATGTTGGGTTACATTCCTGATGATAGCCACCCGACCTCTCCCGTTACTCCGTATCATTGCTTTTGCAATGCGGATGGGAGGCAGTTTTTTCTTGCCAAGTATCCTCTGCTCTCGGGGACCATGAGGATTTCAGGCTGTGCGCTAAGGGTTGGCACAGCGTGGAGGTGGAGGGTTAATCACACAGACAGAAGTGAGATTAAAGAAAGGCAATAGTTTGGGCTCAGTGATGTGTCGTACAGACATGTGATATATGAACATACAGAAGTGGTAACTTCATAGCACTGTCCTTGTAGCGTAGAGGACTAGTAGCTTTGTGCCAAAATTAAGGGCTTCTGTTTAAATGAAAGCTTTATCTTTGGGTATTTTTCCAGTTCTTCGTAAAATTACATTGTTCTTCAGTGTCTGTCTTTTAATGAAACACATATAAAAACCAAAGACTGTACGCTAAGGCTGATGACTGCAGAATTATTATTTCAGTTCCAGTAAGAGGCTTTTGAAGTCCCCATCATCCTCGAGATGCTGAGACAGTCAGGTCTCCTTGGCAGGCAGGTCCTTACTGCGATGCTCAATGGGGAGCAGCTGCCTTGTTGCTCCTATTCCATTTTCTCCCAATTTGTTGTAAACCTGAGCAATCTAGTTCTTGCTGTGCTTTTCAGGAAGGCTCCCTGGCGAGAGCACTTGCGAGGGGAGAAAAAGGCAATTTGGGCTAAAAGACTTAAAATCAGCTGCGAGCCAAGCTGCTGACATGAGTGGGAGTGGAGTGAATTCAGCACTCAAGAAAGTAACCACCACCTCACAGGCTCTGAAAGAACAGTTCATCTGCGAAACGGTGAGTAATAATTCTGGTTATATCACTGGCTGTCCTTGGAGAAAACTAAATATATCCTGCTCCTGATATCATTGCTCCTCAGTTTGCTCTTTAATTGCGCTTCTTGCATTTATGCTCAACAAAGCACTGATGCCTTGCCCAGAATTAGCCATGGAAATCAAGGAGGCCGGTCGCTCCAGTTGCTCCAGCAAGCATCTGCACTGGGTCCCGCTTGCTGATGCTGCTAAGCCCTGTCAGCATCCTGCTCCCCGCGTCTCTGTGCTTCTGCTGGAGCTCACAGAGAGAGAAAAGAGGGAAACCTTGCAGAGTCCGTGTATTCGCAGGGCACATGGGGCTACTTCTGTTGGTGCTCTCAGATAGCATCTCTGTCTCCCAAGGTATGATTAGCAGGCAGCTGTTTGCCTTAACCAGTTATCGCTGTGCTTGCTAACCATGTTTATGAACAAATAGTTTTTGGAATGAGCTGAGGTCTGCTTGCTTGGAATATGGCATTATCACTGGGAGGCGACCATGCACTCGCCTTGCTCCAGCACAAAGGAAGACGTGGTCATCCCTGTGCCTTTTGGGGGCCTTAAATTGGGGAGAGGGATCTTGGGAAGAAGTGGTGATTTACCTGGGTGACCACTGGATGTCATAATATCCCACAGTGCTGCCACAGAAGCCCATGGGATCACAGAAGCAAATGTGATTTAAAAAGGGCATCGTGCTGCCGGAGCTTGTTATGGCCATGTTAAAAGCCGCGAGGGTAGCTGAGCTCTTTGGGTCTTAAAACAGGATGGGGATAAGTATGGAGAAGCGTGACTAGAGATCTGGAAGAAAAACCGATCGACTTGAGCTTTGTTGGGATGGATGGGGAGGGCAGGGTGGCCTCCGGGCTGGGGGGTGCCTGCTGCTGGCCCCCCTTTGCCGCAGGGAGGAGAAAGCATGTGTGGAATGGGGCTCCCTGTCAGGATCTCACGTCCACTGCCCAAGGCTGCTCCGTCTCTCCCGTGTCCCCTTTGGCAGCTGGGGACTGCTGGCCGGTAACTTGTGCCAGGACATCACTTAACGCCTTATAGCACGTAACAACCTGCCAACCACATCTGCTTGCTCCAACACCTCAGATATTACTTGAACATTGAAAAGAATAGATTCAAACCTCACACGTGCCGACTGGGGAGACCCGAGAGCACTGCAAAGCCCTGAAGGACAGCGACCACGCTGGCTGGAGTACGGAAAGTGTTGGTATATGCTGGGAAAGAGGGAGAGGCTGCTTGTTCCTGCTGGTGATGCTCACGGCATGCACCTCGGGAGAAGGGCTGGGCGGCACGCTTTCCATCTCCTACCCCTCATACTTTGGCAGCACTGGCCTTTCCCGTACCTGCACTTTTCCACCCACCCCGTGTCTCACAGACGCACAGAGTCCCAGCTACACATCGCATACCGGCCGGCGGTGTGTGCCTCACGGGGCAAACCTCCGCAGTTCAGACTCAGCAGTGATTTCTTCCATCGCTGAAAACCAGAAAGGCCCTAAGCGAGGGCAGCCGAACCAACAAGCGGGAAGAGCGTTGGGAAGAGGGAGGAGCAGGGCACCGCTACGGGGGAACGTGACGTGGGCTGAGACCAGGGCAGCCGCCTCTGGCCCCAGCTGTGCTCGCGTTATCCATCGCAGCAGCACCAGCACGCACGGCTCTCCAGGCAGCTCCTTAGATTGACCAGTTTAAGAGTACCAAATTCTCTCACCCAGCTGGGGAGCAGAGCTGGGCACACACCGGTGCGAGTGCAGCTTGGCTCGTAGGAGCCCGGTGCAGTGCAGGGGAGGCACCAGTGCAACAACAGGACCCACCTTTTGTTGTTGATTTTGGTCCTCCAGCAATTTTAAAGGCAAGAAGGGGCTGTGTGTTACACACCAACTGTATCACGAGATTGCGGCATCAAGCCTGTAACTTCTTGTTGAGCTATGACATGGCCTTTGAAAAGGCATCCAGCCTTGATTTCAACACCTCGAGTACTGGGGAATCGACCGTGTCTGCGCACCTCATTTTGAATCTCAATTAATTTAGTTTCTGTTTCCTGCCCAGAGGCTGTGCTTGCTATGCATGTGTTTGTTGGATTAAAGAATTTGCTATCAGCATTGATTTCATCATGAAGCTACACCTCAAATGGGACTAACCCAACATAGCCCTTTCTTTGCTAAGCCGAATAGGTTGAACATCAGGGGTTCCTCAGTACGTTTGCTCCCATAACTGTGTTTTGAAACCTGCATTTAACATCCATTTGAAGTGCGGGCACCCAAAGTGGACACTGCTGTCTGGTACCGATCCCGACGGTGCTGCTTGCAGGAGCGACACCGCCGCCTTCTGCATAGGCGAAATCCCCATCCTTTGCCTGGGGACTGCCTGAGCGCTCTCACGTCCCTTTCTGCAAGCAGACGGGCCAATTTCGTGGCTTCTCGTTGCTTTTTGATGCGGATGGGGTGAGGCTTTAGCCCTTTCCCTGCTCCCCTGTGTGTCTCCGCTCCTCTCCCTGAACTCCCTACAAGCTTGCGCAGGCTCAGCTTTTATTCAAGCTCCCGGGTGAGCTGCTTCAATTGACTCCAACAGCAGAAAACTACACAGGTTGAGGTTTTTTTCTGAGGTAGTTTTCTGCAATTATGTGAGGGAAAGTGGCTCACAGGGGTCTGTCACTCACTGGCACAAGGCAAGCAGCAGCAGTAAAGGGTCTTTTAAAATGGGTTGTGCATCTTTCTTTGCAAATACGTGGTCCCCCATGGCAACTATGGGATGAACGGTTCCATCCCCATACCCAGAGGAGAAAACATAGTGACAGCACGTCATGCTTACAAATCGCTGTCTGTAGGGACTTACCCAAAGATTTTTGCAAAGATGAGCCTGTCCCCTTTTATACATACACAAAGAAGTTAAACTGACTTGTTTGGTGGCTCAGCAGTGAAGTCAGAAGAGAGTCCAGCTGACACCGTGGAAGAACAATTTCACCAGCCTGTTTTTCCACCACAAGCTGCGGAAGATGTTTTTAATCACCCAGGATTTTGTATTGAGCCAGGTACAATCCTGGGCAGCTGCAACAAAACTAGCTCCTTTTCTAGCTTATAAATGCTGAGAAACTTCTCGGCATCCTCTTGCGAGAGAGAATAATACGGTGGATGCATTGTTATCATCAGCTATTCACAACGCATTGCACCTGGATCCCATCTTTACAGAGCCCTCAGTGCTTTAGATAAGACAGTGATAAGAAAGATGAGTGTATGTTTTTGTATGTGTGTAAGCCTAGCTTTCAGGGCATTAAATCTGCCTCCTTGTGAAGAATTTCTTAAGAACTGTATGCCAGTTTATTATTCTTTGCTTCAACTCTGGATACTCGGTGAGTGACTACTTCCACCTATTTGTTCCGGAATTATGGCAGCTTTATTTAGGTGAAAAAAGGAGCGCTGTGCTGTTTTATGAAGCTGTAATCCAATTCCCAAGTGGATGAATACTCTCCAAGGCTGTGTAGTTTATCCTGATGATGCAAGGAACTGAATTACTGACCAGAAAAATACTGGTGTTCCTGCTTATGTTGTTATGCTCCAATTCTCCAGTATTTGGGCTAAATAAATGTTCAAGGTATTTGTGGCGTGAGAAGGAAGAGCACAGGGAGAGGGTGGGAATGACACTGAGGAGCAGACTGGCAGAAGGAGCTGGAGGTGGGGATATTTTGTTGTTTGCTTCTTAATTATTTCAGTAATCTCTTGAGGATATGACAAGGAATTTCAGACAAGGAATGCATCTTCAAGTAAAGTCCACTGGCTCGGGGTTAGACTTCAGCTAAACAATTTCCCTAGGCCCAAAGAGCTGAGAGGTAAACGCTATTCACAGTTGGCAGAGTCCAATCTGTAGCTGAACGTCCCATGGGATAAAAATTCTCCAGCTCTTGCACTGTGCAGGTTCAGGGCTCCTTGCACATGGTGTGGCACAGGCCGGCTCCGCTTTTTTTCTCTGCTTTGCTTTGTCGTCCTGCTTGCTTTTGAGAGGGATCTTGAACTGATTTTTTTTTGTTTTAAATATTAGGGTTTTGATGTAAATGTGCAGGTCGTACGAGTATGCATTATGCAACAAATAAACACCTACCTGGTGGCTGCATGCGCGAGCTGAACTGTGCAGCCCTCGGTACTGTTGGGGTGCAGAGGGTGCAGCTCGGGACTGGGGCCATAGTCTTTAATTAGAGGGATGTTCATTACCTGACAAAAAGTCCTCCCAGTAAAACAAGCTAGGAGTGAGACCAGGCTTTTATAGCGGATGCCTGAATTCACTGACTCTCCTCGCCTGTTAATGTATGTTACAGCCTGCAAGAAATACGGTGCTGAGAACTGTTACGCTCCCTCTCTTGTTCTGAGGCTTTGTGCGTCTCTGCTGGCAATGTTTGTGCAAGCCCGGTTGGAGCTAGTTTGGATTGGGTATATAAACGGCAGCTTACCTTAAGCATTGCATAGATGGCGATTGTATCTTAGGGCCAGCTTATTTCACAACACCGGTGGAGGATGTTTTCTGCAGGCCGTTGGTTTAATACCTCGCTCTGATACCGTCAGACACCGACATCATCCATCACCTCTGCGCTGACCTAAGGGCAGGATTTTCCCTCTAGGATTAGGGGGGGGATCCTGGGAACCAGAGGTTAGCTGGTTGCTTCTCAGCCCCAGCTCCCGGAGTCAGGTGAATTTTGAGGGGTCGGGGGGGTTGCCCTCTAGCCACTACAGAGAGAGCCACAGCTCACGGTTCAGCCCAAAGGTTCAGGACAGAAGGGAGAAAATCTGTAGCTGTCGCCAGAGGCGGCCAACACCTCGAAAAGAGCCTGCAGGGAACAAGACTCCATTTTGTGAGTTTGCAGAGCACTGAAATACTAACTAAAATGACAATGAATTAAAAAAACAGATAAATATTACCTCTTCCAGTATACTTATATATTCATTCCTGGTTTGAGCATGCAGATTTGATTCTGGCCTCCTTTTTCCTTCAGACTACTTAAATGTTCAGGTTCACTAAGCCCTGACAACTCCTAGGTCCTGTTGGGGTTGATATGAAAAAGCATTTGATAAATGTACTGTCTTTACTGTTTAGTCATTATTTAATAGTGTTTATCAAAATTATCAATGTGGTAAAAACACAATTGGCTGAAAAAGCTCCATGTTAAAATTCTAACCTATGTAATATACATAGAGGTATTTACCTAAATCCCAATTGTAAAGCAGTTAAATAAAACTCACTGACGGTGGGTTTAAATATGAGCTGTCTTCCTTATTTACATCAGTGTAGTTGTAGCCTCTGTTTAGACCACAGATTTTCTTGTTTGGGCAGTATAGCGCTGCTCACTCACACTTACCTGAGTGTTTGAATCCATACCAGTGAACCCAATATCAGTTTGTCTTAATGCGTTTATTGTGACCATTTGGTCAACCCCCCAGTTCAGTTTCTTACCGAAACAAGAACCATCTGATCTCCCTGTTGCGGTAAGCGTAAGTAAGCCTGGCCGTGGTACTCCAGTGTTATGCCAGAGGGAGGCTGCGTACTCAGGCACCAAATCTGTTGTTGACTTTATCTTCTGCTGGTGGCTCATTAGTACCTTTCAGAAGAGCAGTAGTGTCCCAACTGCTCGGCTAGGAATGTTTTAGAATTTTTTTATTTTTTTTTTTTAAATAAAATTAAGCAATTAGTCCAGGAGCTATTTAAACTTACCATTTGGTTTTCTAGGGTGGCACAAGAATCATGTTTAAGGTAGGATTCATTTATCTCTTGGTGACGAATCTACGTAACTGACGTGCAATTTTGAGGGTAGATGCAGGTGCTTATTCAAATAATAGTCACGGATAGAAGATATGTACATTAATTACCTTATGACAGCTGCAGCCAGATTTAACAAAACATTTCTCCACCTAGAATAAGGTAAATAAACGCTCTTGCTCCAAGGGCTGCTTTTGGCACGGTACTTTCCACACGCCTGAGAAGCACATCTTCTGATAACCAGTGCCGCTGGTGATCGCAAAGCATGTGCGAGGAACAAGTCCTGGTGAAGCTGTTTAAAGGGATGAAAGAAGATGTTGGCACTAGCTGGGAGCTGTCCTGGATTAGTATTCATCACTGCTCCGGTCCTTTTTTCATTGACCTTGCCACTGAGTCAGTAGTTACACTTAAATATGCTGTCTCAGTGGTGAGGCAAGAGCTGACAGTGGTAGCCTTAAGTCAGCCCCAGTGTCATTAGTCTGTGTCAGAAAAACCCTCTACCAGACAAGTGAGGGTGAAAACCACATGATAATATTTATAGAGATACATACTTTGTGACAAATGACCACTGCCTCAGAAGTGAAAGCTGAATAATAAGTAAATCTTCACCTTAAAATAGAAGTAAAAGGGATCACATGGGTATTCAAGCGAACGATGAAGGTAAACCTGAAAGTAAGGGGCTCCAGGCAGAAGGAAGAGGTTCCTGGTGCAGGACTTTTGGGGCGAAGGGAGAGATGAATAAGCTGGTAGGGAGGTAGCTGGTGGCTGTCACAGCCGCTGGGAATGGCAGGGTGACCCTGCAAGCCCTGTCCCCCCGCACGGACGGTGAGCTATGCCTGTTTGCAAGAGATACTCAAGCTGAAGTGCCCTTGGTCTCACCAGGCTGAGCCCAAGGTCCAGGCTTTTCCGCATGTTTTGAGGGTGATGTAGCCACCTCAAGCTTAGCTTCTCTGTATGTAGAACAGAGAAGTTGTGGATGCCCCATCCCTGGAAGTGTTCAAGGTCAGGTTGGATGGGGCTTTGAGCAGCCTGGTCTAGTAAAAGATGTTGGACTAGATGACCTTTGAGGGTGCCTTCCAACCCAAACCATTCTATGATACCCTGGTGTTGTCCACGCGCAGGTGTGTATCCTGTGGATGTCCAGGTGCCTGGAAATGAGACTCCATGGGTGCTTCATGGAGCTGGCTTAGGAGGAAACAAATCCCTTCGGGCATGCCTGCCTCCTTCCACTAACTGGAGGCAGGACCAAGTGGATGAGCTCAGACCATGGGTCAGAGCTGTGGATGGATAAAGAAAGGGCCCTTCCTCCCCCAGCCTTCAAGGGTACCTGCCTTTCTCCTCCGGTGGATGGAGGGACTTGACGTTTTGGCCACTGATTTTCCACCCTCTGAGATGTAGGCACACGGTAGGTCCCATCCTGAGCAGATGGATTTCGGTGCATGGTTGCGAGGAACCCTGCGATCTGCTGGGCTGGATTGCAGAGGGGTCCCTCCAGCTTGTGAACTCGCAGGAGTCCCCAGGGTGGAGGAAAAGCACAGTTCTCTTAGGGAAACAACACTGTAAACAAGATGGGAAAATTTATCAGAATGACCTGTATTTATGAGCCCTTTTATGTGTCTGAATAAATTTAGATTATGTAGAGCTAGGGCAGATTATTTGAAAACGGATCCTGTGAGTAGATAAGGGGCTCTCTAATCTCCTAATTTGTTGCTGTGGATGGCAGGCATCTGCCTATAAATTTTAAAGGACAAAGGTAATGTTGAACGGACAGTGTAAAAACAGCTGGATCAACAAGACACGGCGAAGGCTTCATGACATGAGGAATAAGTCACATACATCCTTCTTTAGCTCTCTCCTCCGTGTTCATCTCGCAATGTTTGTTTAAACCAACATGTTGCATTATCCTTGTGTAAATGGAGGATATTTTTGTACCACATCCTTTGATGTGGGCATTGCTTGGGTGCAACTGAGACAGATTTTCAGCTGTGTCAGTTTTTAACTACACATGTAGCTTAGAGATTACTAAGCATTAGGAAGGAGCATTAATGCTTGTCAGTTCAGGAGCAGGTCCCACAGGTGGTGAAGATATCTCTCCAGCAGCTGTCATCCTGCGGGCTGCCACTCACTTTAATCTCCCTGTCACCTATATTTCTCAGGAACTTGGCAGTCCCTCAATTTTGCTGCCGAAAATGATGTGCTTCAGAAGTTTCATGGAGAAATTTAATAGTTTGGTTACATTACAGACAGGAATCTCCCATAAATCTTACTTCTGAATTTCCTTAATATTTTTTTAATACCTCATTTAGGGCATCAGTCACAGCGTGTCCCTTCTCAGAGCTATGGCAAATTAAAGGGGTCTAATGAGAAATCTTTTTTGGACAAGCTCCTCTAAGGGTCATTCAGAAAAGTTCTCCAGCAAACTCAGAAAGTTTGGAGAGGTACAGAGCAGCGACACTTCAAATGAGCACAAAAAGGACTCGGGCATAAGCAACCCCTCTGAACAGCTCCTCCAGCTCTTAACTCCGTGTATGTGTGTGTGTGTGTACCTATGTTGACACACTGGAGTCTTTCTCTGCCTGCTTATTTTATTTATTTTTTTCCTCTTAACTTTTCATACTTTTTTCAAACCCTGTAAGCTCTTTTTTTTTTTTTTTCCCCCTTTCTTCTTGTAACTCACCAGGCTCTTTCTTTTTAGGCCTAGAAAGGGCTCCTGTCATCCTTCCCAATTCCCTTCTTGCTGCTCTCTGGTGCCCAAAGCCAAATCCTAGCAGAGTTCCCTCCCTTGGCCTGCCCTGCACTCCCCACGCAGGGGGGTCCCATCAGCACTTGGCTTGCACAAGTGGATCGACCCCTTAAGCGGGGTGTATGTCCCTGTGGGTGTGCGCAGGGAGGGTGGGATGCTCCCCGAGAACTGGGGATGGGGGCAGAGCCTGGGACACCCCAGCTCCCACGTACCACATATTTGAGCCGGGGCTTGTCCTTAAAGGTTTTAACACTTACTCTTATTTCTTCACAATTCCATGTGTTCTATTATATATTCTCTCAATATATAGAATACATAGAGGGGAGACATATAGGATATTCTATATTCTTCTTTTCTGCACAACTGTAGCCTCTCATTTAGCAAGGCACATGAATATAAACCAGACTTCTTAAACTAGGTTACCTGAAGATAATGATGATTCAGAGGACATATTGTAAAAATTCACCAAAAAGTGCCCTGCAGATATAGTGTAAAAAATTGTCATGATATCAAAACCTACGCCTCTTTTTTTGACAAATTTTTCATATAGAAATAACAGTCAACCTACAGATGAGACACAGTGGACCGGGTTCGTCATGTCAAAGCCTGAACATTGAAGTCAGAAGTGTGGACACCACTGGCTCCCTGTGCAGGCAGTTCTAAGGCACAGTTCATCTGCCCCCCCTTGGGGTCAGGGATTAATTGGACCCTCCAACCTCCCATTTCTCCCTGCTGACTATAAAAACACCCTAGACAGCTGTCTCAGAGCTAGGCCTATATGTTATCTGAAGTTAGTTGAGAAAATTTTGCCCAGAATGACTGCTAAGAAAAAAATGAAAATTTAAAATAAAACAAAAAGGGATGACAGAGACACTTTTTTTTTTTCCAGAGGACAAAAAACCAGTTCCTTTATAGTAAGTGCAGCAAAAATAGTCACCTTAAGAGGGTGATATATCTCAATGTAATGTAAGATATATATTTAAAACAGGTGAGATGAGAATGCTCTTTGTATTCTAAGTATGTGAATAAGCCTAAACTGCTGGGACGGTGAGATACACTCTGTTTTGCAGTGCAGAAATGAGCCACGCAATCGTCTAGAAATATCAACATCTTAACAGCAAAATTTACCTCAAAATTTACGCAAGCAAATATCCCAGACTTGAATAGCCTACCCTTGAATAGACATCCAAATCCATTTAATTTATCATTATCATTATCCATTATCATTTATCACACAGGCAAATACAGCTTGTTTCCATTGCACAAAAAAAAAAGAAGTTAAATAGCTAGGTGCTACGGATATTAAATATAAATAAAACAGCATACGTAGAGACTAGTCTTTGAATCAGTAGTAAAACTTTATTAATTTGTATATAGCAGAAAATGATATCTGAAAAATATAAAACTTTTGAAAACTGCTTCAGAAGATTTTGCACATTGCCACAAGTACTTTTGTAACAGTTGTTTTTTGTCCTGAAAAGTGATTTCTGTTCAGCCAACTTCTGTCCGCAGTGTCACGCTATTTTTATTCTGCAGGAGAGAAAAGGAGCAAGTAAAATGTATATTCATATCCAAAGGAAGAGGCTTAAACACAACATAGCGCTGTTATTTTAAAAGAGTTATATTTTTGCATTAGGCACTGCTTCCCCGTGCATGTGTATCTGCATATGTGCGTTTATGTGTCTCTATACGCACAAATGATAAGTAGCTACATCGTTTACATTTTTATGGCTGAAGCCCTTGATTGAATTTTCATAATGCCGGGAGGGCCCATTTGGGATTCAGGTCCTGCTGTGCAAACACTCGCTAAGACATCTGCCCCAAAGAGCTTGTAACTCTAAGAGGATAAAATGTGGCAGGGGAATTAATTAGGGGGAGATGAAGTGACTCTCTCTCTTTAGATGGGAGGGTCAGTCAGCTCCAGGACCAGAACAAGCATTTGTACTTGCCCAGCACTGATTTATTGGTAAATCGGCAGCACCAGCCCGGCTTTATACTGGGCTCCCGGCCAGATTGTCCCTCCCGCTTCTGCTGGGGGGTGGCAGAATGTCCCTGGCCTCAGCTGAGCTGCACAGCGATATCACCCCCTCCCAGAGAAGGTCCCCCATGGTATAAATCAGCCCTGGTTCTCCACATGCACACCTGCTAGGAATCACGCCCGCGACTCGTGTAAAGAAAAGGTTTTGCTGTTGTTGGACTTCTTTTTGAGGTAGGAGGGGGAAAGAAAATGTTTCCCTGCTACAGGCTTGTTTCTCCATCACACGTAAAAGGAAGGGCAGGTACGAGGAGGATGTGGACCCCCAATGTCTGTCCCCACGGGGACATCGCTGTCAGCCGGGAACACCCAAGGAGCGGTGAGCTCTGGGGCATCCCCACGTGCCGCCTTTCCCGACTCTGCGTGTCAGCCTGCTGAAACGCTCTCCCAAAACGCCAGCATCTCCATGCCTGAAGTCCAGGCCTGTATCTCCAACACGCGGCCACAGCCGGGCAGGGAACGAGGGAGGTCGCCTTGAGCACTGGATGAGGCGACGTGAAAAGCGAGGCACAGGGACACCCCTGAAGCCCCAGCCCTCTCTGGAGCCAAAGTGGCAGAACCAGCCTGAAAATCAGGCACCTGCGTTTGCTCAGGTTTGGTTTGCATTGGTGACTCTTGCGGAAGATTTCTACCGCTGCATTTATATTTTTTGTCAGCCCTGCTGCTTTCGGGACGAGCCAGACCACCACTGCTGATGTCCTCAGGTCAGCCCCGCTGTGCGTAGTGGAGGAGAAACACGGTGGTACAAATGCAGCCGGTTTTGGCCTTTTCTGTTGCCCCCGTGTTTCTGTATCTCTGGTGAGAGAAAGAGTTAAACGGACTGCTTTCTTAACAGACTGCTTTCTTAAGCCTGCTCAAGTCACTTTTGAAGAGCAGTAGGAACTATACCTTCTGTCGTGGTTGTGGTATGCAGCAATGAGAATAAAAGCTGCAAACTGGTGTGGTTGTCCACTGTACCTCCACTGGTGGATTTACATAAAATTCAGAAACTCCTAAGACCCTCATTTCTTTCTACTACAAAAACCACATGATGTATTTTAGTGTTGCCACCATCCCTGTGATGCTGGCCCAAGATGCCACAGGAGTTTAGGACGGCTTTAGATGATAGATTCAAAATTTCGGCGTAATTTGTGGCTAATGCCTGAACCCCTGTTTCGTGTTCTCAGCTTAGTGCATGTGCTTTCTTGCAAGTTAAGTCATCCTTGTCTCTGTTCCTCAGGGTTTGCATATGCAAACCCATGAGCAGCCACTGAGGTTAATGTTTAGGTAGGTTTTACAAAGTGTAAATCTGCTGATGGATGTATGGGTGTATTCTAAATGGCTATTTGCATTGGATTTGTACAAAAAGAAAGGTTACTGGCAGTCATAGTTTTTAAATACAGTGCTTAAATAATGTTATATTTAATTGAGGTTCAGGTTTACTCCTTGGCAATGGACACAGTTGGTGAACTGGCAGAAACTTCACTGCAGCTGCAAGACCAAATAGCATTTTGTATGTCTATCCTTGTGCGGTTACAC
This sequence comes from Buteo buteo, assembly GCF_964188355.1. Taxonomy (NCBI): domain Eukaryota; kingdom Metazoa; phylum Chordata; class Aves; order Accipitriformes; family Accipitridae; genus Buteo; species Buteo buteo. Next base: position 5,825,873 of record NC_134184.1, on the reverse strand, counting down.
TCCTAAACCAAATGTAACCGACTGACTTGGTTTTGTGGGTTGCTCTACAAAGTCTTTGTGTGCAGTGGTTTCGCTCCCCACAGCCGTGCTGGGCATGCAGAGCCACCCATAGCTCCTGCTCCCCATGGGGTCTGCAGAGGTATCCCAGAGCACAGCCTGCCCGAGAAAAAAGAAAACAATATTAAAGAAGCAAAAGAAAAGGGGGGTGGGGAGTGCCATATTCATTCAGAGAAGACGAAAGTCTCATCAAAGTTGAGTTGCATTTTCCTCTCCCCATTTCTTTGTCCCTTATGCACTCCCATGCATAACACACATATAGGTCTGCAGTAAGTTCAGGCTATTTCCTTAGGTAGGCTTGGACTACCTGCTGGGCTCTTTAAGCATCCTAAAAATAGATCTTTCTCCTTAGAGATGGGGATCAAATGAGGTGCCTGTGTTGTAGACCCCTTTTTCACTGGCACAGTTGCGAAGTCCCCGAGCCCCACATTGCTGACAGGCAATGCCGGCCAACCTGCCACAGTCACGCTGCTGGCACCGCCTGGGTTTCTCCTTGAATGGGTTTCTCCTGTGTTTGTGTAAAAAGGTTTCTCACGCTGCTGCAAAGATTCCAAAGATCGGCCTGAAGATGAGAGCAGAACACGTGCAAGATGGTACACAGTGATGCTCCTAAGACAGACTTACTGTTTGCTTTACAGGAGTGATCGCTGTTGGAAGGAATTATTTTAGGAACTGTCATGTTTGTTTTAATCAGACACCAGAGAAATTCTGTACTGGCTGAGAAAAAGTCATTCTTGTCCTCTTCTAGTACGTTGTTTCCTCCTGCGCATTGGCGCAGGCGGGCGCTGAGGTTAGAGGTATGGATCTGGGACTTTCCTGGGAACCGTAAACCACATATTTTGACTTTATGTCTCTGGGGTTTGTATGTGGATGTGCTAACGCTCTGGCCTCGTGTGAACATTACAAACGTAAGCAGTAAATGATCACAGTATGATACTTACCGAAGGATTGGTGCCTTAGCCATAGCGGATGGAGTATATAGACCTGTCCTTTACTCCTTGAACACGGTTAGTTTCTTTCTCCTGAAGACCAACATATTAGAGGTTGATGGAAGAAATCTCAAGCCTCTGCACTGTAGCAGTTCTGACAAACTTAGAGGAACATTTAAAATTAAAGCTAAAAAGCAAATATAACTCTCAGAGCTGTCCAATAAATAGTAAAATATGAATATGACTGACCTGTTGTCCCTATCTGCAGTGATGTAGATCTTAAAATACGAGGATCATGTTCTGCTGTTGGACCTGACTGTAATGTCAGCTGGTAGCAGCTTCTTGATGACATTTTTATAGTCTTTCCCTTTTTTTACCCTAGCTCAGCTGAGGATGAATTGTAATGAGGTGAAGGGAGAGTTGAATGGATGCTGACAACTTCACAGTACCCTCGACTGCTGTCTTTGGTTGGCTAATGTCACACCATAAGACACCGGGTTAGGGATGAACCTGCCAACAGTTATGGCCCTATAGCGATCAGCGTGGCAGACACGCAGAGAAGCAGCGGGACTCGAGGGCAAGAGAAAAATGCAAGTGTGTACCCACAGAAGACATGTGAAAGGGGTAGGTTATTGCAGCATGGAGCAATAGGAAAGGGGGAGGCCAGTATTGATCGGAAGGTGGGCAGGTGAGCAGGCAGGACTCTTGTGTAGATCTCTTTTTCTCTTTTTTTATGACTTCAATTGAAATTGTAACTGTACCGTTTATAATGAAGTAGCTTGTGGGTTTGTTCTTCACAGTTTGTAGAAAAATATGAGAAACCAAGATCTGGTTCATCCCCTTGCCAGCTCAGGATGATACCTGCCCAGATCATTCCAGGCAACGATGCTATACTGAAGATGTTCCAGTCATCTTGCATTTAAAAAAAGAGTACATAGCCTGGATATAAGAACAAAGCAATGTGATGAGTAATTTATCCAGAAAATATCAAGTAGAGCTGAAAGGGGACTAATACAGAGCTTCATTCAAAGTTGAAAGCAAAAACTGCTCCTTTATTGTTGCAAAACCAGAGGCAGTTCCTTTTCTATCTATCACCTCAAACACCAGAAGAACCAGACTCCACAATGTAGATGTTTAGGTAGGACTCAACTGGAGTGAATAAAACTCTTGTGTCTATATGCAGTAGAGGCTTAACAGATAATGTATCAGCAGCCTGATTTTGCTAAAAAAACCTTGGCGGTTTGTTGATAGGACACCCTAAACTGAAAGAACAGCTAAGATGCCATGGTCAGAATTGCCTTCTCGTGGTAGATCAGCTGCCTCTGGTGTCTCAGGAGCAAGTGGCTGTGAGCAGCACTGGAAGTGTGGTAGAAAAGGTGGTGTTGACCCTTGGAGACTGGCAAAACCAATGTAGCCTGTGGGGTGGAAGGCATTTTCTTTACATTTTTTTGGATGTTTGCCTCATGAAACATCTCTCCAGGCCTGCGTTAGGTGACCTTCCCTCTTCACCTAAATTGCTTATCCACAATTTGAGGATGGATAGTGGTCACAGAGGAGAGGAAATCATGCTGCACCATGCAGTTTTAAAAGTTACCTTGATGAATACTTAAGGATTAAATTCAAATGGACTATTTCTGCCAGGAAATGTCTTCCTCCTCTGCTTTCTGCCAGAACTTTTCCTTCACAGCCCATCTTCTACCCTATCCCAGACAAACGCTGTTCTTCCTTTCCCCATCTTGCTCCTTCCTATGTCAGTGACGGTTTCTTATCTACTCTCATTCCCTCAACACACCCGTTGCTTGCTGTTGCCTGTTGTTCTCCCCAGGCTGGCCCTGAGAGAGGCCACAGAAGAGTCACAGGCTGTCTGCCGGTCACTCAGGCGTGTGCTTAATGGGAATGGTGGTCTGGTGGTCTTGGTCTGGTGGTCACTTGAAGACCGGGCCATGCATAGAGGGGTTGGATAAGGAGAAGGGTCGCATGAGAGCCTTGCAGCAGCATGTGTTGCCATTGATTAATGGACATTTTGGAGTGGAGACCAAAAGTAATGAAACATGAAATAAGGTTGTTATAAAAATATATTGGAGGATTCACTCTGTGGTCATACTTTTGGGCTCTGAATATTATGTTGTTAATAGTTTTGCATTGCTGTTGGTTGGGGTACCTCAGCTGGTCCTGGGACCTCTCTAGATGATATCTGCAAGTACTGGACTCACATTTTCCTCTGAGTCTATCTTTTTTTTTCCTGTGAGACAGCCCGTATTGCCTGTCAGATGTGTTATTACCCAAAGCTGTTCCTCACCTGGTGTGACCAAGCAGAGCTTCACTGAGTAAAGAAATGGGTGAAAATGACTTTGTATTTTCTATGGCTTGCAGAGAAGGACTTGGCAGTACTGGTGGATGAAAAGCTGGACATGAGCCGGCAATGTGTGCTCTCACAGCCCAGAAGCCAATCGTCTCCTGGGCTGCATAAAAAGAAATGTGGCCAGCAGGTTGAGGGAGGTGATTCTGACCTTCTACTCCGCTCTGGTGAGACCCCACCTGCAGTACTGCGTCCAGCTCTGGGGTCCTCAGGATGGGAGAGACATGGACCTGTTGGAGCGGGTCCAGAGGAAGGGCATAAAAATGGTCAGAGGGCTGGAACACCTCTGCTGTGAGGACAGGCTGAGAGAGTTGGGGTTGTTCAGCCTGGAGAAGAGGAGTCTCCAGGGAGACCTGATTGTGGCCTTTCAACATTTAAAGGGGGCTTAGAAGAAAGATACTGTTTAATAGGGCCTGTAGCAATAGCACAAGCGGTGATGGTTTTAAACTAAATGAGGGTAGATTCAGACTAGATATAAGGAAGAAATTTTTTACGATGAGGGTCGTGAAACAACTGGAACAAGTTGCCTAGAGAAGTGTTATGTGCCCCATCCCTGCAAACGTTCAAGGTCAGGTTGGATGGGGCTTTGAGCAACCTGATCTAATTGAAGATGTCCCTGCTCATTGCACAGGGGTTGGACTAGATGACCTTTAAAGGTCCCTTCCAACCCAAACCACTCTGTGATTCGATGATTCTGGCACATTTATGCATCCATTCACTTCTCACCTCTGGACTAAAATTAATGCAGAAATTACAGTTAGTAGTATGGAAAACACTTAAGGAGTGGTCTTGTATTATTGCACCATTAATCTTCAGGCAATCACTGAAGGCACTGAACAGGGTCTTATTGTGTAAGCCCCCCTTTTAGCCACCTCTGGAGAGTGATCCATCCCACCCTGTGCTAGAGCTGGGCCTCAGCTGTGTAAAGGCAGGCATGGACATTTGGGGCTGTGTCTGATCCACTTACCTTTTACGGTCGGTGGAGGGAAACAGGCACTTCTAGGTCATGATTCATCTTGTCCAAATGTAGGCATCAAGAATAATTAGGTGAATCACACTCTAAAACTGCTTATTTCTCTCCATTAGAATGGAAAATTATAAAGGGGGAACAAGGTGATTAGCTTATATGCATACACCTACCCTGTCAAGGTCTCCAGGGAGGTGAGATGAACCTCCTACAGGTCTAAGACAGGTGTGATGAATTGCCCTCTGGAGGGTCTTACCCCCATTGCTGAGGAAACAAGTCAAAGGCAGGCACCTAGCTTAGACTAGACACTTAACTTCTAAGTTACTAAAATTAAATTAAATTACTCCCACCCTGAATCTGTATATGCCACTAATAAGCAACTGGTTTTTTCTGGAACTGTTGTCTCCAAAAGAGGTATCAAGGATTCAGGAAACAAATGCAGAGAAATTTCTGAGAAGTTTCACATTACTTTTTTTAATATTTTATTGAAAGCTTTTTATTTTAAATTAGAAGTTTTCTCTTTTGATGATCCATTTGTAACTCCAAAACACAGAACAGATTAGCTCTCCCTTGGCGCTGGCAGGGTTAACCTGAGTACTCTGATGGCAGGGAGGCTGTGACTGGCTGGTTGAGGGCAGGTTTGGACCCTTCCTCCGTGACTCTTCGATGGCACCAGTCTCTTCAAGTTCTTGTTTGTCTGAAACTTGAGGAGCGAGAGGATCGCCTGCTGGAAGTTGTCTCCCGTCACTACGTAGAGCAGTAAGTTTCCAAAAGTATTTAACGCTGCTATAGGTTTAGCTATAATGAACATAAAAAGAATTGTGTTCTTCAAGTGGCAGCTAACTGGTCGTACTCGGAGCTCCAGCCGAATCCCTCGAAAGACGTGGTAGGGGAGGAAGCACACGTAGAAGACCACCAAGAGGATGACAGCAAGTCTGCGAGCCTTTAGCTTGTAGCAAGCCCGCGCGTGGGGCCCGATAGCCAAGGTGTAAATAATGAGCGTGTAGCACAGGGTCACCGTCAGCAAGGGCAAGAAGAAGGCCAGGCCAGTCAGCAGCCAGTTATACCACCGACTAGCGTCAAGGTCCTCAGCGGCAGCCAGGTCCAGGCAGATCGTCCTGTTCTGCGTCCGCCTCGTGGCAATCAAGATGCCCAAGGGGCTGATGGCTGCCAGGGAAATCGTCCAAACTACTGTGCAAGTCACCACTGCCCATCTCCGGTTTTGAACAAAAAAGCATTTAATTGGGTGGACAACTACAAAAAAGCGGAAGACGCTGAAGCAGCTAAGGAAGATGATACCGCTGTACATGTTGAAGTAGAAACAAAGGTGAACAAACTTGCACATGAAGTCTCCAAAAATCCAGTTATTTCCGTTAGCAGAGTAGTGTATAAAGAAAGGAAGCGTGGCTATATACAATAGGTCAGTGATAGCCAGGTTTAACATCATGATGGTGCTGCTTTTCCAGGGCCTCATCTTGACAAAGTAAACAAAAATTGTCACGATATTGCCTGGGAAGCACACCAGGAAGATTAGGCCGTAAAGGACGGAGACATAAGATTTCACCTGTAAGAAATCTTCATCCTTGCAGCTTGTCAGCGGGTGTGCGCGGCCTGGCAGAGTAGTAAAATTGCCGGTGCATGCAGATGCCATGTTTGCAGAAATCTCCTTAAAGCTTTACAAAAATCAGATGTTTAGTTTTAACTGATTTGTTGGGACAAATGCATTCAGTTAAATCTTTTGTCACTGGAGCAAATGTCATATGTTTGACAAGGCGTAGTAGAGGAAGGGAATGGGGATTTGCTAACGTACCCAGCTCTGACCTAGATAGCCCCACTCAAATCTTTAATTTCACCCTTCCCTCTCCTTTATGTTTAATTTTGATAATGATTAATTTTACTCTTGCTTTATTTAACCTCCTACGTTGAAGAAGATAATTACTGCTTATCTGCAAACCTTCAGGAATAGGAAGCACACATTTGGAGAGCTAGAGCACATTTGGGCTTAGATTTTGCAAAACCGTGAATTAGTCTTAGCCTTTCAGAAAGTAGAACCATACCCATATCTTATCTTCATTAATCTGAAGTAATCAGGGGTTTGTGCTCATGAAACCAGAGATGCTGTTCTGGTTCTATGAAAACCAAACGATGTTAGGTTCAGATACAGATCTCAGGACGTGATGCTCCCATAACCTGACAATCATGGCTCTTTCCCTGAATATGATCTCATTCTCTTGGAGTCATCAGAGTATAAAATGAGAATAAATGCATTTATAAAAAAAAAAAATCAGGCTTTATAGCAGCATAAAACTGATTTAAATGATTAAGACTGTTTCTCAAAATGCAGAGATAAGATGGAAAACACAGATACTGAGTGAAAGCACTGAACTTTCTTCCTGTTTTGTGTGAATTGGAGCTAGATAGACTTGTCTCTGAAATGGTTTCTCATCCGCCATAGCCAATTTGGATCTCTCCACAGTGAGTTCAAGAAATAACTTTTCTTGGTAGTGTTTTAACCTGAAAGAATGGTAACCAAGGATGAAAAATCATCTCATCTAACTTAAGATATCAGAAAGTTAGGTGCTTAAAATGGAGCCAGACCTCCTTAAGCCACCCTTTATCATCAAGGGAGACATATAGGTTCCTCCAGAACATAATATATCTTCCTATAAGGTTTCCTTTCCTATGAGGTTTCTAAGATGATTTACTTTTCTGGCATACCTATTTCCTTCCATTGATGACAAAGGCAGCCCAAGGTGACTAGTTCAGACCTGGTGTCTAACCTTCAGATGTCTCAAGTGAGGCAAGAGGTGTGCCTCTGTGGGTCTTCAGCATCTCAGGTGAGCACCACTCCTCCAGATCCTAACCTAGTCCATCTGAGAAAATCTTTTAAAAAGTGACTTCATAAAGTGCTAGACAGGGTACTATTGAGCCCAAATCCCTCTCTGTTGTCCCAGAAACACAGTCTTTAAACTAAATCAGTGTTACACTGAACATCCAGGATAAAGCCATCACATTAAAAAATAAAAATAAAAAAAAGAAGAGTCAGAATTGTACCTTATTGCAGTCCTGGAAATCCTTTGTATAGAATTAGGTTTTGATGTGATTCGGTTAACAGCATTTCGCACGTTACCTGTATGGATGTTTCTATATTATCCCAATGACTGGTAGAACATGAAAAATTTTCTCTGACAAAACCAGTCATTAAAGCTGGGACACAACAGGAGTTATTTGATCATATCCAGTCAGAAGGATGGGTATCAGTTTGTTTCTCAGGAGCACGTCAGAGAGAAATTTGAACAGTCTCCCCATAATTTAGTTAAAAAGCTAATGCTTTTCAACATGAATGTTAGCTCTGGTATAGCAGCTTTGCAAAAAAAGATGAGTTAGGTAAAGGCTATGAAGCTTGTTTTAAACAAATCCAGATTTAGGTTCAGACAAAAGCTAGGGATATACACGTTTTCTCTCTTTTCTGCTGCTCAGTGATACCACCGTCACCCGCATTTATGCCCCTCACTGGTATATTTCAAGTAAAGTTATGCAAATTTTCTAGAATATTTGATTCATCCCCAGTTTAGTTTTCCTGCACTGCTGATCAGTTCTCCACTGCAATCTTGAACCTTCCAAATTGAAAATGGAGAAATACTGCTTACCTGAAAACTTGCAATTCTGCTTCTCCCTTTGATATTGCTTTGAGCAAAGAGCACTACAAATGAAACGTATTTCTGTCCTCCTCACAGTGAAGCAGGTTTTAGTATGGCTTTGCAACCATATACATTCACTCCCTGGCAGACTGAGACTCCATGTGGCCGTAAATTAGGAGGCTGGTAGAAAACCTCAGTTACTGGCTCAGATATCAGCTCTTAGACCTGGGTATCTGGATGAGATCTCTTTTGCCCGTTGTCATTCATGCTGTCTTGCCTTCAGTGGACAGATCATGCTTTGCTGGCAGCAGTTCTGCGTGCTGAGGTAGACTTGTATTATTCAAATAGCAGCAGATCACATTTAAATTAGTGTGTAAGTGTGTGTGCATGTGTTTATAAAAGAGAAAATTAAATTTATTCTCCATTTCCTGTGAAGTGAAACATGATGACCAAAGTGAGTAAGGCATCTTGCCATTTTGAGGTCAGGTGAAAAATGTTATGACGTACTGTCTTCATTAAAAACAAATTTCCAATTAAGTACAATTTTCATCAGATGTAAGAAATGAAGGTTTCTTTTGGCACGATGAGCTTTTCAGGAACCGTGGCATACTTTCTGCTTATTTTTGGTGAATAAAATAGCTACAATTAGTGTTGGCTGGTTATTACTGGGGTAGCTGAAGTTGCAAACTTGTTTTCTTTTGAGCCTTTGCTTTCAGGCTTCATGATTCACAAGAGCTGCAATTTTCCATGCTTCTTGAACTAAAAGACTGCTCTTGAATAAAAATCTCATTATCATCCTTAGCTTGAGGAACAAGATCAAAAGAGATTATCATTCAAAAAGAAAAAAAGTCATAGTATCTTGAATTTTGAAACTGTAGGCTTCAGTCTCTGAGCTTGCAACCTGGTCCATGCCAAGAGGCCCCAGGTGCCCAGCGTGGCTGGCAGCCTTTTGCCCTTGGTACATATTATAGGTCCTCCTCGCTGATGAAGCTTGTGATCCGGTATTAAACAAGTAAGATTTCATTTCTGAACATTACGTATGTCAGTGTAGTTACTGAGAACCACACAGATAAGGATGTTTTTTGGAAGACTGTCCTACTCTCTTTGGGTGCCTGTACCGTAGGGATGAGTTGGGAGAAGGCTATCTGTTTTGCTAATCATACTGCAGGGAAAGAGTGGTAACGGGGTTAATCAAGACTGGGGCAGCAGTAATGTCTGACAACTACAACATTATCTATATGTTACCATTAGGGGAATGGCATCATCTCTGTTCTCATCTGACCAAGCTTTTCCCTAGGTCAATGCCTACTTCTAAAAAATGTCTGAAGTTTCTCAATAATTGTAAAATACACTGTCGTGTAGCAGCTCAGGGATCAGCAACTGTTTAAGTAGCTATTACCCTGTTCCTAGACACTGCATGTGTCATTAGAAACCCTTTGTATGAGGCTGTAGTGCTATAAGCACAGGGGGAGCTCATTGTAGTTAGGCATCATTTAATGTGTCCACTACTTAATCCATTATACCCCTGAGCAATAGAAAACCTGGGCAGCAGTGGCTGGTATTTATCCTTCCTTGGTGGTGGCAGTGCCTTATGTGAAGCAGAAATGGGCATTCCCGGCACTGTGGCCCTGAAGTGCCTGGGATTTGGGGCACTGGGGTCTTGAGTAGGCACTGGGGTCACCTCTGAGTATCTGACTCTGGGCAAGAAAAGAAAATAAAACACCCAGTTTCAGACCAATTTCAAGAGAGGGTGACTAATAGAAGGTTGTTCATGCAGAGCTGCTCTGCATGGAGACCGAGCTATGCTCCTTAGCTTACCCAAATCTTGTCTCATCATCAGCTGTAGAGATGATGTGGGTCCTGCCTCCCTCCAGCCTCCAGGCACCCTTCACCAGGGTTTCAGCAAATCCTCATTGCACATGGACCTCTGGAAACATGGGCTTCGATTGCAGCCATGCCACTGGCCCAGGGACTTGTGTCATGGGCTTGGGAAATCATAGATAAACTAACAAGGGCCAATTGCGAATATCTGATTGAAATCGCTTGCTTGGCATCTTGTAGGATCTCTACGAATAAAGGCTTATCCTGCAGTGTAACTTTCAGCTCTTTAGTCTGTGGGCCTTTTTCTTCACCAGTCGTTTCTCCACCTCACATCCATGGACTTTTTAAATCTGGCCATAGGTAGACCAATCTGATCCTTACCAAAAATGTGGCTCTTTTTGTGCTTTAAGGCTATCCTCACCCCACTCCCCTCCACAGCCATTGGAGGGAAATCAAAATACCCTGTAATTTCACAGTCAGCTTAAGTGAGTTTAATTTCAGGCTGCTGTCGAAAGACGCGGCAGCACCACCTCCCTCCTCTCATCCTAAACCACCTTTTCAACAGCCCCAGTGCTTGCGCAATCATGGGATGTGTTGGATAAGTGAGCTGACTGAAAGCAAACCAGTTTTCTTACTCTTGCGTTAGCTTTCTGGCAATTTGGTGAGGGGCTACGGCTCCTTTTGTGGGTGCGCGGGCTCCAGGGCTTACGGGAAGCGGTGACGGGGACGGACCGGGGCAAGAGGAGGACCACAGAGGTAGACCAGCTCACGCTGGCAGCGAGGTTGGACGTGGGCTCCTGCTGTGGAGTGGTGTTTCTCTCGCCGTTACCAGCAGCCAGCCACCCTCAGCTGAAGCTGGTCTCCAGCAACGTGCCCCCCGGAGACAGCACTCATCTCTTGTTTCAACAGTCTTCCAGGCAGGCTGGATTGATTTGTCAGATGGGCTGTCATTTTCCCCAGTTTGATGACTATTGATAAGAATTGCAAGGACCACTAATCCAACAGCAAAAAGCTAGCTAGTTGCACCTTTCCTGAAACAACCATTATAAAATCCTACAGAGTTCATCTGTGTGTATAAATGTTGCTCTTAGTCACTGTATAGAAAGGAAACAGGAATAATTTGGTGGCAGGATTATTAATTAAATACTTCCTCTTGAAACTTTATACTGTAGGCTGGGTCAGCTATCACAGAGTGCATGATGTAAATAGGATCATCTTTTCATATTGTATTTTTCCTTCTGTGATGGCAGGGTGTGCAGGATACACAGGATGATAGATGACTTTGCGCACCTGGAGCACGCAATCTGTTTAAAATACCGAAGTGGAGAACAAAGTCCAATGCTTTTGTTTTGCTTTGTTCTGTTAAATCACATGAGGCTGGTTGCAAACAATGTCTCTTTCCTCTGAACGGGCTGGCTGTTAGCTTTTGTGGGCACTGGGGTGGGAGAGGTGGTAGCAGGGCTTATTTTGGTGTCCCCGCATCACCACTGAACTTGACTGTAATTAGGACTCATAAGCATGAGGCTCCCCAAGTTGCTTCTCCAGCGCAGGGGCCATTCTCATCTCATAAAACCTGATCTAATATCCACAGGCATGAGTGGAAGACTCATTTCAGAGTCAGACCTTCAGACATGACAGCACCTGGTGTGGTGCAGTAGAAATGGCGAGGATAGCTCTGACTAATAACTGTGCAGGAAAATAGGCAGTTTGTTGGGCAAGGGCTAGGCTCCAAGTGTTAAGAGCTTTCATTATACATTTTGCTTTTGGTTCAGCAAACATATAATCTTTCCATGGGCTATTTCCCTTAGCAGACATATATTTGTTTGGCTGATCTTACTCTGTGTGTGATTGAATACCTAATTACAGTTGTTATCAGACCACCATCGGGAGATGCTCAGTTCTGCTGAGAATGATACCGTGCATCTTCATCAGGTAGGGAAATCAACTCCAGCTCTCCCTTTGTATTTCTCCCCTGAGACAGACTCGTAAGGGCAGCATTTTTTTAATCCCTAAATGCACAGTAACTCTAAATTAATCACAGTTAAATGCTGCCATCCAATTATGTAGGTAATAGAGACTGTTAATGAAAACTTCTGGAAAGGAATATTTTACCTTAGGAAAATTGCATATATAATCTGGAATACAAGCAGCGCTGCTGCCACATCAGCTGAGCAGAAGTAGTTCGATATGGTTCCAAAAATAACCTGTATGGATCTGAGGCACTATTTTATGGCTAATATTAGTCCTTGAAGTGAATTGGTGCTCATCGACTACAGGGCATAGAAGATAAAATCTACTGCAGCCTTTAGATGAGGGCTGAACTTTCAGAAGGTGAGTTGCCCTGTGGGGAGTGAGGAGAGGAAAGACAAGGGGACAATTTGCCTGCTCAAAGCCAGTATGTGCACAGGTGCCTTGGTACAGCACAGGCAAGACCATAAACCAATGAATAAAAAACACCACAGGAGCACCCAGCTATGAAGTGGCCTTAAACACAGCACCTGAAGTTTTCCCAGCAGACGCTAAAAGCCAAACTAAACTCATTGGAGATGTGACAACAGTTGTAATTGTTTTAGGTAATGGGGCATTTCCTGAAAATGACCCAGCTTAGTCGGTCTGAAAACAGAAAGGACTAATATGCTGCCTTGTTATTTGGGGTTTTTTTCAATTCCAAGATGAAGCAGCCTCTAAACTCTCGTGAGAGGAGATCTACATCCTTGGCTTCCAGCCACGTGTCAGTACAGGATTCGGCAAAGGGTGCTGTTAACGTGGCCTCCAGCGTACAAGGGAGTTTTCAGTCATTGAAGATACATTCTGTCGTGGTGCCGTTGCTCTCGTAATTTGTTTGCAGGGTGCTATGGCACGCGAAGGAAGGCCAGCCCTTTGCCTGAGGTCACTCTAACAAAGCTTTGTCTTCAGCAAGTGACTTGTACCATCACAGCGCTCTACGCACAAATTTAATATACACAGCCAAAGATGAGCCTTTCTCTTAGCCGGATACCGTTCCTTCAGCTAACACCAGCCCTTAGCTAATGCCTGGCTCTTGGCAGAAGGACCTTGGGCTCTTGGCAGAAGGACCCTGGGTCACTTCGTCACTGCGCTGCTCTGCAGTCCTGCTACCCCCAGCCCCTCGCTTGCTCCCACCTGCACCCCTCATCCCTCCAGACCCAGCTCCCACCTGCCGAAATTCCTCCCGGGCTTTGGAAATCAGCCTTTCCCAGTGGGACTGGTGCCAAGAGGAGCACGAGGAGGACAGGGAAGGAAGCTCAGCCACGTAGGATACACTTCATATTTTAAAAGCATCATTTCCCTTCCAAGCTTATCTCTTTTAATTCTTTTCTTCACACAGTCACTGGAGTTATAAACTGATATATTAGTTGTTTGCATTACTAGTGCTTGTTTCTGATAAGGTAAGGTAATTATCAAGCAGAATTTTACTACCATAAAGCAGAAATAATTCCCAGTCAAAGTTAAATTAGGAGGTTGCTTGACCACAGCGACAAAATAGACAGAACTAGAAACCCACAAGGAAACGCTCTGCAAATCGTCGCTTGACTGCAGAGTCAAGTATTTTTTCGGAGCAACCTCCCTTGCTTTCATGCAGAGAGCTGTGCAAACGGGGAAGGTGTTCAGGGTCCTTGTCCCAAACCCTTCCTATTCCATCCCTCCTGGTAGAGAAACCCCTCTACCAGCATGGGAACGTGGAGGCAGCTCTCTCCGCTCCCCTGCCTGCTGAGACTGCTCTGCTGGCCTCACCCCGAGACTCCTTCATCTTCCCTGCATCGGAAAGAGTCTTGTGTTCTTTAAGTGATGCTTAAATGCTAAGCATTATTATCCTCAGGCAATCAAATAGCTCTCCAACTATTCAGATTGTTGAAGTAGCCTTCAAAGCGATAATTCATGCAAACCGAGCCTGTGGAATGCATACTTTCATTTTTTTTTTAAATCTAACCTTTTTCCTCTGGCTATTTTGTGCTCATCTAAATCAAATATATGAAGGGGAGGTGCTCTTCTCTGCAGAGGCTTTCTCTTGCTTTGCCTTTCTATGCTACCTTTCACCAAGAGCTTCAGGGCCACTCCTGGGCTTTGGTCAGATCTTCTCCCTCTGAGCTTTGCAGGACTTGAAGTAACACAGCATCGTCAGGCTTAGCCATCACCCTAGGGTCAGCTGGGGATCTCTGCTGTAAGCCGATATATCGTATTTGTCTCCATCAGCGCACGAGTTTCAGCTAAAACACCAGCACTTCATTACATGTGAGTGTCATTCTGTCATTTTGAAGACAGAGCAGTGGACTGACTGCTTTAGTTCATATAGTTTGGTTTATATAGTCCAAATGCAAAAATGGTGGAGCGATGGAAAATCAGAGTCACATAATGCAGAAAGTAACATTTTGCCACCATCTGAGGTGGAACTGGCTTCTGCTGGAGCAGTATCTTTGAAGCTAAATACCTAATAAAGCATGAGATGAGGGTGCGCGTTTCGCTCTCTCTACCCAAGCAGAGAGTTAACAGAAAGTAATTAACCTCGTTACCTTCACAAGCAAATGTTCTGTAAACCCAGCGGTACAGAATAATGATGCGGTGTATTTTCATCATTGCTCTCAGAGCTGGCACTGCCTATTCTAAATATTGTGACAGTATTTTATCAAAGTTTGCAATAGTAAGGAAACAGGGAAGAAATCACATCACCGTGGGACAGAAGATTACACTTCTCAAGAAAAAAGGGTTAGAAGAAGCTCTGTGCGCTTGACCCTGGCTGCTTATTTTTAAAAGGGAGCTGTTTAATAGTTCGTGATAAAATGAAATGATACAATGCGTTAAAGAACGCAAAAAATACAATGCCCTGCTTGTTCAGGCTGTTTGGGGTCAGGCCAGGTATTTAGCCACTACTCTGCATTTTGCCAACATACAAATCTCCCACTGCAATTTGGCATGATTGATGGCCTGCTGGAACCTGAGGAGGGAATCGCTAACCAGGTTTTTGCATCAGATTTTGCACATCGTATCCTAAGGAGGTGTAAACTGGTGCATTGCCACTGGCTTTGGAGCCAAGTTAATCCACCCCAGCAGGGTACCTAATCCACTGGCTTTCGTGGCACAGTCACTGCAGGGAGCTGAGCGCAGACATCTCCCCTCTCTGAGGGATTATCCTGGTGCGCACACCGAGATGCTTGTCTCTCCTGAAAACCTCTGTCCTGACCCAAAAGAGTTGTACCCACGGCATTGCAGGAGGTGGGGTAGGAGGAAACTCCTCAGGACACGCCGTCCATCTGCTGCCCCAGACAGAGTCATAGCCTTGGCAGTCCCAGCTGACGCTTTTCCAACCTCTTCTAAAACCTTCTCTCTGCCAAACTACTCTTCTGCTTCTCTGCACCCACAGGACGTGTTGCCTCATGCCTGAGATCCTCCTGATCTAGTCCTAGCCAGGGGCATCCTGCTTTCTGGATACAGGTCACCATCATCTTACCTTCAGCGGTGCTTCTCCTAGATTGCACAACTCTCGGTCCCACCAACTTTTCTTTTTCGGTTTTGTTTTTTTTGAAGCTCGGTTCTGCTCCCTGTCCAGCAGGTCCCCCTCCTTCTTGAAGTGCGGTGTGGGACCAGACATGCCCCCCCAGGAGACACGTTACCAAAGCAGAAGGGTTACTCATCCTGCCTGGCAGTCTGTGCTCTTCTTTCTATGTCCCATTCTGCTGTTTGCCCTTTTCACAACAGCACGACGTATTTGACTGATGTTCAGCTTGTGGCCGGCGTAGCCCTTCGATTTGTTACTGAGTACTGCTGCCTAAGCAGATAGTCTGGATTTGTGCAGGTTTTATTACTTTCTTACAAACATAAATTTTGCATTTGTCCTCATTGTATTGCATCCTGGATTTTTTCAGACCAATTTCTCCAATTTCTGTAAATTGTTTTGATTCTAATGCTGTCCACCAACGTGCCGGCAGTCCCCTCACTTGTCGTCTGCATGCTTAAAGGGTATACTTCCTACTCCATTGCCCAAATTGTTGTCCTAAAAGCGGATTCCTTACCCGGTGTGCTATAGACCAATCCCCCACACGCAGGAGCAATACTGCTCTTTATTCAGGCCCGGGTGCTTGGAGGGCTTCCCACAAATCAAGCACACCAGATTCATCAGGTGTGTCCCTGTTATACACTAACGATTGCATCTAATTTATTAAACTACTCCTACCTAGTACATATTCAAACTATTTAATGCATATGCATAGGACTATATAACCATGACACATCAAATGCCTTCTCCGCATGCGTGAGGGTCTCGGGTGGTCTTTGGTGGCCGTTTGGGGAGGTATCCCCTCCTCACTTTGACCGCTAAGGCCCTCTGTATCAGGTCAATGGTAGTTTTCCTGCCAAGAGAGACACATCATCAATCAGGAAGAATAGAAAGGATCAGAATGATCTTGGTTACTTCTCTAGGTATTATAAAATTTGTTTGAAGTTGAAAATTATTAACTAACTTAATTTAAAACAGGATTTTCTATATCTGACACCAGTTTTTCTCCCTTTGAGACTTATGATGGTATTTAATATCCATCCTAAGTCTCTCAGCATTCCTTTTTAAATTCCTGGTCTACATAATAGCTTATTATTCTCCACCCAAATTGTCAAAATATTTATAACAACTAGCAACTTCATTATTGTTTCTGTAAGAATACTATACTGTAACTTAATACTGGGTTTTCTTCAGTTTCAATTTTAAAGGTCCTTTGGTGTCAAAGTCCATAAGGGGGGTGGTATCTCCTTTATTCTAGTATAGTGAACCCAGGATTCAACTCCCTGCAGCTTCCCTGCAGTGTCTGTAGTCAGCAGCGCTTGATAGGGTCCTGCCCACTTCTCCGCGCGTGGTTCGTCTTTCCATGTCCCCAGATATACTGAGTCTCCTGGCTTGAAGGGCTGCACCGGTGAATCCAAAGGCACAGGAGCTTTAACCTGGATGTATCTATGGAGAGAGTTAATGACTTTGCCCAAAGACATTAAATAATCCCCCAAGATCTGTTCTCCTTTCAGGTGCATCTGACTACCTTTTCCTGTCAAATTTGTAACATAAGGCCTTCCATACAATATTTCAAAGGGACTAATCTTCTCTTTTGTCCTAGGTGCTATTCTGATTTTAAGTAATGCCAGAGGTAAGAATTCAATCCATTTCATCTGAGTTTCCTGACATAATTTTCTAATTTGTTGTTTAATTGTTTGATTCATTCTTTCTACTTTCCCACTAGACTGTGGTCTCCATGGATTGTGTAAATCCCATTTTATCTGTAACAATTTAGAAATTTCCTGTATGATTTCTGCTACAAAATGGGGTCCCGTATCTGAAGAAAGTCCTTTGGGAACTCCAAACCTAGGTACTATTTCTTTCAAAAGCACTTTTACTACCTCCCTGGCTTTGTTGGTGTGACACGGGAAAGCTTCTGGCAATCTGAAAAGGTATCAACAATTACTAATAAATATTTATAACCTATACATTTTGGTAATTCAGAGAAATCAATTTGCCAATAATTCCCAGGTATAAAACCTCTTCTTACCTCTCCTGGCAAGGGTCTTTTTTTAATTTTGGGATTATTCTTCAAGCAGATTTCACAACCTTGTGTAATACCTTTAGCCATTTTTAGGCATGTTAATGCCTATTGCATATGTTCTCACCATTTCTGCCAGGGCCTCAGCTCCCATATGAGTGGTACCATGTGTTCTTTTCATAAGTTCCCTCATTATTTGAGGGGTAACTATACATTGTCCATCTGAAGTTTTCCACCATCCTTCGGGAGTCTTAATACGTTTTAGAAACTCAACCAATTTATCTTCTTTCTCTATATATTTGGGGATATTAACATTAAAAGCTCTTTCAGGAACTAAGGCTGCAATACTTGTAAATGAAGCAGCTCTTTTTGCAGTTTCATCGGCCTTTCGATTTCCCTTGATTATATCAGTCTGTCCAGATTGGTGTGCTCTGCAATGTATTACTGCCACTTCCTTTGGTTTATTGACTGCTTCGAGTAATCTCAAAATTTCTCTGCTATATTTTATAGCATTTCCTTGTGGTGATAGTAATCCTCTCTCCTTCCAAATTGCACCATGTGCATGCATTATTCCAAAGGCATACTTTGAGTTAGTGTATATGTTGGCCCGCTTTCCTTCCAAAATCTCTAAAGCTTGGGTTAATGCAATTAGTTCAGCCTTCTGAGCAGAAGTGTTCACTGGCAGCAACGTTGCCTCTCTCTCTTCTTCTAGCAGCCGTGTCTGCCCCCAGCAGTATGTCATCTACGTGCTGTAACGAGGTAATATTAGCTTCCCTACCTTGCCACTGCTTCATTTTTTTCGCAAGTACATTACCAAAAATGGTGGGGCTATTCTTGAATCCTTGGGGAAGCACTGTCCAGCATAACTGCATCTTTTGTCCCGCCGAGGGACTTTCCCATTCAAAAGCAAACAGTTTCTGGCCTTGTTCTTCTATAGGGATGCAGAAGAAAGCATCCTTCAAGTCCAGGACTGTAAAATAAACATTAGAATCAATAACAGTAGTTAGCAAGGTATAGGGATTAGGTACCACTGGATGGACATCCACTACTATTTGGTTGATAGCTCTTAGATCTTTTACTAATCTATATTTCTGTGAATGTGGCTTTTTGACAGATAGAATTGGGGTGTTATATTCTGACTGGCACTCTTGCAACAGTCCGTGCTTAAGGAAGTTGTTTATGATAGATTTCAATCCAACACAGGCTTCCAATTTTATAGGACACTGTTTCCGTCTTACTGGCTTAGCTCTTGCCTTCAATTCTATTTTTACAGATTCAGCAGATTTAGCTCTTCCAGGTTTCTCAGTTGCCCATACGAAGGGAGTTACAGCATCTTCTATTTCCGCAATGGAGTTGAGTTCCTTTTCTTTGTCTTCTGCTGTCCCAAGTAGTTCCTGTAACACATATATCTGTGCTTGCCAGACATTATTTTGCAGAATATGGACTCTTATTTTATTTGCATCAAAAGTTATTTGTGCCCCTAATTTATTCAACAAGTTCCTTCCCATTAGAGGTAGTGAGGATTCTGGAATGTATAAAAATTCATGTACAAATATCTTGTTACCAATTTTACACTCAATTGGTGAGAAAAAGGGTCTAACCTCTCATTTTTCCCATTGCACCAACAACAACCATAGAATATTTACTCATAGGTCCTTTACAACTATTTAATACCAAACAAGTTGCTCCTATGTCAACTAAAAACTTAACTAACTACATCATTCCCCATTTTAATTTCAACCAGGGGTTCCGCTGGGGACTCTATCTTTTCAACCCCCCGTCCCTGTCAGTCGGAGTCTTCATAAACCAATTAATTCCTCCGGTATAGGTGTCACTGTAGGAGTTAAAATCTGATTAGACTGTCTTTTGGGGCATTAATTTTTCCAATGTCCTCTTTCTTGCAAATAGCACACTGGTCTTTATCTAAGAGGGCCCTAAATTCCAGATTTCTTCCCATCCCTCAGCTCTGCCCTTGTCCTCATCCCCTTCTAAAATCTCGACCTCTAGTTGAGGTCTGAGCCTTGACACAAGCAGCAGCCAATAGTGCTGCTTTTTGCTTTCTACCCTTCAATTTTTCCTTTTCATTTTATTTTTTCTCAACCTTCTCTCTATTACTGTATACTTTGTATGCAATTTCAATCAGCTGGGATACTGTCGTCCCAGACATTCCATTCACCTTCTGTAATTTCCTTCTTATATCAGGTGCTGATCGTCCTACAAACAGGGTGGTAAAAGTCATTTTATTAGCTTCATCTTCAGGGTCTAAATCTGTCCATTTCCTGGCCATCTCACATAATTGTTCATAAAAAGCAGATGGATCTTCTGTTTTACCTTGTACCACTTGATATAATTTAGCAAGGTTTTTTGGTCTAGATAACCCCAGCTTTTTATTTTCTTTTATTCTGTACAGAATTAGCTGGCGGTATTGCTAAATCATTAACCTCCCTGTACCTGAATTTGGGTTCCAATTAGGCTCCTGAATTGGCATAAACCTGTCAGGGCCATCTCTGGCATTCTGCTGTTCATTCTCCTCCCTTGCCTTTTCTATAACCATTCTTTTTGATTCTGGTGTGAAAAAATTATTTAACAATACTTGAATATCCTGCCAGTCCAGGTTATGGTTTTCAATAATCGTCCTAAAAGTTCTATATATTTTATCAAGGTTATCTCGATATGATCTGGCAGACTCCTTCCAATTCATTAAATCCGATGTTGTAAATGGTACTTTCACATATACCGGTGTACCATCTGGACCCACTGCTTGGCGAAGGGGTGCCTGAATTACAGGATGCTGTTGTGCTTGAGTTCTGCCTGTTATTGGACTAAAAGCTTCATGACCTCTGTCGCTACCTCCCCCCTCGCTATCTCCCCCCCTCTAGCAACACTTTCCTTATCTGGAGCTACTAACATCTGGATATCCTCCTCATCTTCTTCCACTTTTAGGCACCTTTTCCCAATACTACAAGCAGACCAACACCTTGGTGCCTTCTTAATATCCTCCATCATCGTCATTACATTTGAATCAGAAGTTAACAAATTACTTTTCCAAATTTCATGATTGTTCCTTAATGAGAAAAACAAATCAACATACAGCAGCCCCTTCTTCCAAAGGTCATAAACTCTCCTTTTTTCCCTGAGTTCCAGCCAAAGCTCTCTGTTCAGCCAGGCCGGTCTTCTTCCCTGCCGGCTCCTCTTTCAGCACACGGGGACAGCCCGCTCCTGCCCCTTTAGGATTCCCTTCCTGAAGAATGTCCAGCCTTCCTGGACTCCTCTGCCCTTCAGGGCTGCCTCCTAAGGGACTCTGTCAACCAGCCTCCTAAACTGCCCAGAGTCTGCCCTCCAGAAGTCTAAGGTAGCAATTCTGCTGATCACCCTCCTCACTTCTCCAAGAATAAAACCCACTACTGTGTACCAGAGAGGGCTGTGCAGGTAACAGAAAGAGGGATTCAGCAGTGACATAGTTTATTCTTTCTTTGAAAACCTGGTTCAGAAGCTGCTTAGTGTAGCATTTCACCCTCCAGTACCTCTAGCTTATCTGCCTGGGAACAGAAAGGTTTAGGGTGGAAACTTGTCTTGATGAGATGATGCGTTTTATGGACCCCAGAAAGACGGCAACAAGGAGGACTTAGTGTACAGCTGAAGCCAGCTCTGTGGTTTAAGCTTTGTTAAACAGATGGAACAGCCTTCAATTTCTCCAAAGGCCTCAAAAGTGAATAGGTAAGAGGGTCCCAGAATAAAGATCATCTCTCTATATTTCAATATCTTTAGTTCACGCAAGAAAAGGAAATTTTGTACGAAATTTAACATCAGCTGCCCCACTGAGGCAACTACTTGGTGAAAGAGCACAGCTGCTGAGATCCATCTGTTCCTTACAGAACTCAGCTTCTTGACTCCCTGCAAAAGAGATTTTCTACTTTTCACCTACTGTCACAGACTTTCATATAACAACAACTCTTTCTTCAATAAAATATTACCTTTTTTTTCACAGTGATGAAGACAGGAGATTTTTTGCATGAGATCTACATCACTTGAAGTAGTTCTCCCAGTTATCACGGCAAGGACAGGTGGTAGAGGTATTGATAACCACAAGGTAGAGAAATGTGGTCTCTTGAAATAGTCTAGCAGATACCAAATGCAGCCCTGTGCCAAATTCCAGATACCTCTCCTTAGTTCATGCCAGCATCCAGCAGAGCTGTCATTCACAACTTACAGTACAAGTCAGATAAAGAATACATAATTTAACCTCATTTGGCATGGCTGTATTTCAAGATTAATGTTTCTTCCTTCGTTCCCAGTATTGTGCTGTGAAAATCTCTTTGCGATGCGTTCGCGTGCTTTAATGCAGTGAAAACACATGCGGCTGCGTCTTTGGCTCATTAGGGCCACAAATGTAATCCTTCTCGGGGCACACCTCCTATTTAGCTTTTGATGTGACAGCTGTGGAGACTAGTGCCACTTTCATCAACTCACTTGACCGGAGAGAGAGTCGTTGCCACCCACCAGACTATGTGGGACCAGCAGATGGGACCCATCCAGAACAGAGGGGCAACGCTTCCTTTCAAAAACCCACATCTATTTAGGGGGGAGGTGAGATAGTGCAGCTCTTGTGGCAGCAAACGTTGCCATGCCTGTCTTCCAAAGTCCAGTTAATTCAGCCTTTAATTATCCTGGCTGTGGGAGATGTCCCAGCTGCAGGAATGGCTCTGGGAGCTCCGCTGCTATGATGGGCCTTCTTTGGTTCTGTCAGCATAAACAAATTACCTTTAAGAAGATCAAATCAAATCCTTGCTTAGCATTCAAAAATGGCTTTTAGCTCACACAGGTGAGGCTTCTGAGTCTTAGGGCATCTTTGGAGATCTGGGACTAAATTAGAAAATAAGCTCTGAATTGCTTTGGCTTCCCTAGCATTGGGCATGTTGAATTAGTGTGAAAGCCTGCTTTGGAGAAGTCAGCTACGTGGTGAGAAAATCTTTTCCCAGTGCCCTTATTTGCAATGCAGGGAGCTCCCTGAGACAGTCAGGCTCACCTGGAGAAGGATCTGCTCTTTCAGGGAGAGGAAGATGTGTTGATGCCTACAGCCATACTTTCCACTCCCGCAGCAAGGTTCAGAGAAACCCGCCTGCATTGCAGCAGTGGAGGAATGTGCAAGGAGAAAACTCAAGCCATTATTTCCTGCAAAGTGGTCAATAATAAAAGAGAAAGAGAAACCCACCATTTGATGTTTCTGGCTAGACAGTCAGGAGAGGGAGAATTCACTGTTGCCTTGAAGTGAATAAACTCTAATCCCCTATATTTATCCTTTCTAGCTGTTTGACATACTTAATTGGCTCCTATCACTGTTTGTAAGATAACATCTGTAGGGGCAAGATCAGCTGTATTTGATTTATGATTTACATGTTTATACCCACATAGCCACTCTAGCTGTATTTGATTTAAAAGTATAAAGAGTGATTGGGTTTCTTTAAAGAAAGTTGGAACAATGCTCCCACCTTGCTCTCACAGATGGTAAGAACACCATTCCCATCTTCCTTTTCCTCCTCTCTGCTGCTTCTCCAGCACAGACCTCCTTTTCCAAATCAGGCACTGTTTTCCCGCATTCTTATGCTTTTCCAGGGTGATGCTTTTACTGGAAGAGTTTTGTCTACCCTCTAGTGGGAATATGAATTCTAGCACCTGCAGTGCTAAGCTGCGGGAGTACAGCAGGCTGGAATAGGCACATCTTAGAATTACTGCAGGACCAGTCTTCAGTCTTCGGGGTGTTTCCAGCAAAGCCAATGCCCCATTCCTGTCCTTCCCCTCCCTCGGTGAGAGTCAGGTTTGCATTTTGGGAAAAAGGATGGGGGCTATGTTTGCTAGGATTTTGTTCTGGTAGAGGACAGATTATGATTTTTCACTGGTGTTTGTTGCCCAAATATTTAGCTCTGATAAGTAAATGTAGCTGCATTAATCATGCTGAGTCGAAGTCGGGATGGAAATTTAGAAGATGTATGATAAATCTGCATCTTAACTCCATTTGCCCTTCTGCCAGTAGGAGAAAAGCGCTGACATCAGTATCTGAAGGCAGAACATGGGCCACTGGCTCTGAATTAGGGTGTGCTGAGAAGGGACCTGGCCCCAGCTCTGAGGCGCGTGAGCGGAACCCACGCGCTCTCCCAGCATCAGCACACGTACGTGGCGAGCGGTGGTGCCTGCCCCTTGGGTGAAGGCAGCTTGCTAGTCATGGAACTTATTTCTGACCTTTGCAGCCCATGGAGAAGAACCTCCCCACCTGTGGTGCGATGCACACGTTTCAGCCTGAAAGGCTCTCCCATATGCTGCTGATATTTCGTGTTAACCTGCAAATTAACAACTACTTGATTCAAAGCTCTAAATGGGATGAATACAGCTAATTACTGGCTCTTGGCAGAGATCACAGGCAGTGGTAGCCAAATAACCTTGGTGATAAAGAGCTGGTCCCCCCAAACCTTCTCTGAAGGAAACCAGAAGTGCTCCTTCCACAGATGCAGAGTACACCGTTGGGCATGAACCAGGGCCTGAGTAGCGCAGACAGTGCTCTAACTCAACTTTTATTACTGAAGTGCCACAACTGAGCAATCAAGACTCCCTTGAAAATCTTACCCTAAGCCTAAAATGCAGTTTGTAAAAGCTCTGGGCTGGGAACTGATCTCTTCCCTGCTTGGCTGCTAATTTGCTTTGTAACCGGAGGCAAGTCACTTAACTCCACTGTGCCTCAGTTTCATCACCTGTAAAATAGGAGCGATATATAAGTATCTCGGAGCAGCTTACTAGGAAAAAGGTAAATGTGAGAAAAGTCCTATAGGCAGGTGCTGCTGCCTTGTCTGTTAAGATAACTTCCCGTTGATAAAAAGCATCATGAAGTGAAGGGAGAAGGGGATTTTCAAAAAGATTTATTCCTTGAAATTGTTGCACAGTGCATTTGTATGCCACCGTCTATTAGGTCTTCTTCATTACTGCTGAGGCCATAAGTGATTGGGCCAGCCTGGCTCACTCAGTGGAAAATTGCCCCTTTAGGATCATTTGGGGCTGGAAATAAATCCACCCATAACGCTTCTCCACTTTGTGCCAAGTCACCTCCTTTTTGCCCAGCTTAACAGATCTGTAACAAAGGCAGAGCAGGAGGCTTTGCCTTGGATGCCCTTTGAGGCTCCCCAAGAGAAGGTGTCTTCTAGCCCTCTCAGCTGCAGGCCCTAGGGCATCACTTTGCACCGTGAAAGTCCGTGAAAGCTGGAGCAGAGATGCAAGAAAATCACAGGGTGCTCTTGTGGTAAAACCAAAATACCTTGTCACAGATCCACTGGCAAAATAGGGATTCTGCCAGATGCTTGAAAGTGCCCTGGGATGCAGTCAACTAGCTCGTGCCTATCGGGGGCAAATGGGAACCACAAAGATTTTAGCAGAACCATTAGAAGGGACAGAATGAATTTCCTAATCATTTTTTCCCAAAAGTGGATGGGTCTTGAGCAACAGGCTGCATGCAGCGAAGGCAGAGGGAAGGACTGAGTAACCTGGTATCAGGTGTGCTAGCTCGGGTAGCAGGGATCGTGCTGGAAATACAACCGCATTTAATGAAAACATGCGAAGGAAGATGTCTCCAGGAACTCTACCTTCTACCTTGCTTTATTAGGACTCACTATGGCATTGTCTGTCTGTCCACAAAGTTGTATTTCTTTCTTCTTCACCTTATCTTCTTTCACTATTTTATGAAGTAAAAGGAAATCCATAAAAGTAATTTGGAAAACACTTCTTTCATATTTTTTTTTTTTAAAAAGAAGCTCAGAACGTTGTTTTCCTTGTAAGAGTGGAGAGCATCAGCAGTACTATAGCTTCCAGGCAACCACCTCTCTTTTGGTTTAGAAATCAGTGATATCAACCATTTGGGGGAACAAAGAAACCAAGGAGACATCTTAAAGATAAAATAACTTTTAATTCACATGCCTTTTAAGGTTCCAGCAATGATGAATCAAACATACTCTGCATTATACTTGCCTGCAGCAGCCCTGAAAAATCATATTCCCTCTGTGTTTTAAAAAAGCAGCATTTGAGCTTTAAATTTTATTTTGGAAAGACACTTAGCTCAGTGTTTATCAGCTTTACTTTTTCTCCTTCTGGGCCCCAAAGTACAGCTCTGACTAAAAGCAGGAATGTATTTTTTCTCCTGCTTTAGGAGGCATCCAACTCCCTCTGCTTT
The DNA here is from genome assembly GCF_964188355.1 of Buteo buteo. Taxonomy (NCBI): domain Eukaryota; kingdom Metazoa; phylum Chordata; class Aves; order Accipitriformes; family Accipitridae; genus Buteo; species Buteo buteo. The sequence goes on along the minus strand of NC_134184.1, from coordinate 5,800,358 downwards.
CCACCGCAGCACCCAGTAGGCAAGGGCATCAAGTCAGCAAGACACCTTAGTCAAAAGTACTGCTCTTTTCCAGTCACTATTCAGAAAACGGGCCTTGAAATACATTTTCTTTAGAGTAAATTTTTTTTTTCCCTCCTAGACTTAATTGTGTGGCCTTTATGTTGAAGTGGCATCAGCTAGCACTGTTGAATGCCTCTACTGTCACAAAACGAAAGGGAGCTTTAAGGGAACACACGAAGTATTTTCCTTTACATCTCTTCTCCTGTTCTGCTAGCAGGAAAAAGCAAATACAGTTTGGGGCTGGTAGGAGTTGAATAGTGATGTGTTCATTTGTTGTTTGCTGCTTTAAAGTTTAGGTTCACTTAACCTGCATTTTCAAAGTAGAAAATATTGACAGATGAAAGCAGTCCTTCAAAGTTTATTCTGCTCACTTAGCCTTACCAGCAAAAGGACAACATCTACTTGAGGTCTAAATGACTCAGTGGTGAGCCTGGCACTAAACCCCACTGCATGCGCTGGATCACTACTCTACAGTTACACTGGACAGCGAATGCAGCAGCAGCCCAGCTGCACATACCAGTGCATCGGGATAAAATTGCAGCCTTGTCTCACATCAATATCCAACACAGACCTTGTAAGAGTAGACCATTCCCAAGCTATTTTAGCCTTTCTCTCTACTAGCTGTTTACCAAGCTATTCATTTTGATGCTCCATGCAGTCTGCTTCACACTTTCTTCTTAGGTGTTCAGTGCAACACAGAATTGCTTGAAAGGCAGCTGGATGCAGCCAGATTAGGACAGATTTTGCGATTTATTTTTTTTTAATGCAGAATATTACAGTCAGTATTTTTGCTCTCTGGGAGGTTTGAGTACAAGGAGAGCTTTTTGCTTTCACTTCTTGTGGGAGCACATGATTTGGAGAGAAAAGGAAAAAAATTGCTGATTGCCTTCCTGGACAATTAAGGGTAGAAAATAGCTCTGCTGCCATCTCTGACAGTACGTGAGTCACTGTGAAGAGTAAGGTTCGACATACCTACAAGAGCAGTCGGCAATTCCAAAACTTCATCCTTAGTATTATAAGACTTAACATGCCCCCGAGAGGTTTACCTTGCAAATTTATTCTCTTGGTCCCTCTGTGGTCCCAGGCAGCGAGCAACTTGAGCTGACATGACTGTCTCTGCAGACAAACCTACTAGAGACCTTTGACAGAAGCCTGGTTACTGGAGCATAACTATGCTGTGAATTAGCCTGCAATGGTGTAGTAATTTATGTAGCTGTGTTGTCACACTGTGTACAGAGCTTGGAAAGTGTCTCCTGTTTACTGCAATTGAAGCACTTACCCTTGTTTCAGCAGTAAACTTAACAGCTGCTAAAAATAGAAGCCATCGAGATGTCACCCTTCACAGTAAGCAAAAGGAATGAGTCACATGAGATAATGATCTCTCAGTCCTGCAGAGCACCTGAGCAGTCCCTGAGTGATTTAAAAATGCCTGCGTCGAGGTCGAGATTTTCTCCTTTTCCAGACCCAGCCATGCTGCTGGAAGATGTGACTGCCCTTCTGCTGGAGGTTCTTGCCCCACCAGCGAACGACAGCTCCCAGGAGCATTCCCTAATCTACTTCAGCATTTCAAAATCAGCTAGTTTAGCCTAAACTAAAGAAAGAGAGGTGGTGGACGAGCAGGTGAGATAGGAAGAAGGCAAGGAAAAAGACTATGTTAAGGAAAGAGAGGAGGAGGAGGCAAAAAGGTAGCCCCTTTCCAAGTCACTGAAACTGTGTGACTGTCACTCTTGCTGTTAGAGACTGAAAGGCTTGAACACTTCCATTTCACACTTTTTACCTTTAGCTGCTCCATTTTATATTGTATGTGTAGTTGTATTGACGAGCTTCTGCTCGTGTGCGATAAGCTCAGCTTGGGCTTGAGAAGGAAAAGCTTCTGAGAGCAAGAATTAAAAATGCTCTGAGAGAGGAAAGAAAGATAATTTTTAATCCACTCCTTCAGATGTGTGAGTGGTAGACACATCTTGTGCTTTCACACAGAGGAAGAGAATTTGTGCAGCATGTTTGTGTATTTTGCTCATGTTGGAGAGCTGGGATGTTACGAATCTATGTCAGAAAAGATTTGTTTCATGTGAATCGTCTTGTGTATTTGTGTAACTTGTGGATTTGAATGAACCATGTGTATGTGAAACCAAGTCCCTTGACCATGATTGATCACCATCTAGTGGCAACCTGTAAAATTCAGACTTTGACAACAATGCAGAAGAGGATGATCTAAACCAGAAAACATGTCAAAAGGCCTGTGGCACTGAAAGATGGATCTGATGGTTGAGCCTTTACTAAATGAAGTGTTTTAAATATCCGCAAGGCACGTTAAACACTACGGTGTCACCGTTCGTCCTACTTAGGTGCCTGTGTGCGCTGGGGCTCGGGGCTAACCGCTCCCGAGAGCCCTGGCAGTGCGGTGGGATGCGCTCCGGCACCGGCGATGCTCGCGGGCACTGCTTGTTTTGCTAGCACCAATGTTACCAGCCATGTATGCCTAATCCCAGAGCCTCATGGCCAGAATGGACCTCCGGTGGCCAGGCAGGCTTGTGTCCCTCTTGCTCCTAGAGACACGCAGCGGTGGAGGCTCCTCTTGTCCTTACCAGGGCTTCATCGTCTGTCCTGGGAGAAAGCCCTTCCTGATATCCACCCTTGAGGGGTTCGAATACCATTTGGTTTTCTGTCCGGTTCCTTCCCCTTGGGACGTTTGGCCGAGTGCTCTCACCGCGCTCCTCTCATCTGTGTCTTCCCTGAAGGGCAGCCCCAAGGCTGGACGCGGTGCTCCAGCTGGGAGGGTAACAACGCTGCAAAGGGTGTAAAGGCTGCTACGCCAATCTCGCACGTTATATTCTCATTTACACATCACAGCGTTGCATCTGCCCTTTTTGCCACAGCAGACACTGTCAGCCCACTGAAACTGTCGGCTCCTGTCCAGCCTGTGGTTCACAGTAACCACAGATCTTTCTCTGCCGAACTGCTGACTAAATAGGGTTTTTTTCTCCTTTTGTGTTTGCACAGTTCATTATTTCTACTTAAACATAGAACTTTGCACCTGTCACCGTCTAATAGCATCCTGTGTTTTTTCCGAGCATAGGTGCAATTTTGTCCTCTCAGCTTCATGGCATCTGCAAATATAACAACCAGACTTTATTTCATCATCCAATTTGTTAATGAAAACACTAAATATCCCTAAATCCAGGACAGACTGGTCAAATCCCCACTCAGTGGCTCCCCCTACTCTGATAGTAGATCACTAATACCTCCTCTCTCAGCACAACTCTGTAACCGGTAAAAATAGTTTCCTCCAGCCTGTTTCTGTAGCTTACAAGGGTGTCATCTCAGACAGCATCAAAACTTCTTCTGGAGTCAAGTTATATGACATTATCTTTTTCTTCATGTACAAGCCTGTTAATTTGTTGTAGTAGGAAATGAGAATGATCTGGGATTGTGCATAGCTGATAGATCCATGCTGGCTGGTACTCACCTGTATTCATCTTCTGTAGACTTATCATCTGATTGTCTCTTTCAGTATTTTTCTGAGATGGACATTAACGTGACTGGTAATTCCTTGTTCCTCCATTTTTTCCATATATATCTATATCTATATCTATATCTCCTTGTGTATATATGTAGATCTCCTTGTATTCACCATGTATGTCCTCCTCTGGTGCTCCTCTCATCCTCCCCTAGGCCAGCCCTGAGATTTCACCATTCAGTTCCTCAGTGCCCTATGCTGAAGTTCATCTTGTCCATCTAATCTGAAAACATCTGATTTATCTAGGTGCTTTCTAAGTATGTAATTCAGTGGTTTCAGCAACCGTGACAATATCTGCTGTGTTTCGCTCGGGCTGTAATAAACAAAGCACTACATCAGTGACAACACTGAAATCAATGGAAGTTGCTCCCACATCCAGACTAAGCTCTCGATGTTTCTATAATCAACGGCAAAGCCCGGAGCGAGAGAACCCTGTGTTTTGGGGAACAGTCTGGTTGGGTGGTTTGAAATTTCACCTTTGAGGTGGCTTACAAACTTTTCTTTTCATTCCTCTTTCTTTGGTTGCTAAGAGAGCTATATATAAACCTGCTCCCGAGACAGCTTTTTGACAAGTGCTCAACTGCGGGGAGAGGGCGAAGCCAGCTGCAATTCTTGCTACTGAATAAACACACCTACCTTTGCAGGAGCTGACAGCACCAGAGCCATCCTGGGTTTGCTGGGATTTTCTTCAAGGGATTCCTTCATAACCTTAATGCAATTTCTGGCTTGGTCAGGTAATTGTTTCTCCGGGGCTGCTGGACATATTTGCTCCATTTACACCTTGAAAGAGAGAGCATGGCCCGCTGGAAGTTACCTCCGATCACAACATAAAGTAGTAGGTTGCCACACGTGTTGAGTGCAGCCAGGGGCCGGGAGATGATATAGGCAGCGTGGATTTGCTTCTCCATGCGACAGCTGGCTGGATGCAACCGTAGTTCAACCCGAGCCACCCGAAAGACGTGGAAGGGGAGGAAGCACACATAGAAGACCACCAAGAGGACGACAGCGAGTCTGCGAGCCTTTTGTTTGTAGCAAGCCCGCGTGGGGGGGCCGGTAGCCAACGTGCAAATAATGAGCGTGTAGCACAGGGTCACTGTCAGCAAGGGCAAGAAGAAGGCCAGGCCAGTCAGCAGCCAGTTATACCACCTGGTTGTGCCCAGGTTTTCAGAGCTGGTAAGGTCGAGGCATAAGGATCTGTTTTGTGCCTTTTTTGAGGAGATCAAGAAGTTGACGGGGCTGACGGCTGCCAGTGAGATCACCCAAACGGCTGCGCAAGCCACCGCTGTCCACCGCTTCCTCTGGATGTGGAAGAACTTCATAGGGTGGACGACCACCGCGTAGCGGAAGGCGCTGAAGCAGGTGAGGAAGAGGATGCTGCTGTACAAGTTGAAGTGGAAGCCGAAGCGGATGAACTTACACATGAACCCACCGAAGATCCAGTGCTCCCCGCTGGCGTAGTAGTGTATCAGGAAGGGAAGGCTGGCGAGGTAGAGCAGGTCTGTGAGTGCCAGGTTCAGCATGATTATGGTGCTGCTCTTCCAAGGCCTCATCTTGAAGCTGTAAACACAAATCGCAATGACATTTCCTGGGAAGCCCACCAGGAAGATGATGCTATACGTAATGGGGAGGTACAAAGTCTTCAGACCGACTTCCACATCAGTGCAGTTGGGAAAATCACCTTCAGTGTCTTGCCAGGTGGTGGGGTTGGCTAAGTCGTCATTTGTTGTGTTCATGTTTTTCCCTTAGCGCTTAAGGAAGAGAGAAATGTTTAGTGTTCACTGACACATAAGACCTTCTTGTAGCCCTTTAAAAGCAAATAATAACCAGGTCTTTCCTTTCAACTTCCCATCAGTGCCACTATTAAAATGCCTTTATTGACTAAGGAAAGGCCTTGCTGCTTTGATGAGAAGTGATCCTCATCCAGAGGCCTTTTATCATACCTATGGATAGGTACAGTTTTATTTTAAAATGCGTATTTTCAGGGAACAGTCTGCACAGGCACAATGAAGCTGTAATAGAAGGAATTCCCAGCCCCACAGTGCGTGTGATGTGTCCCCCCTGGTATACAAAGTTCGTTTTCTGCTCTCATCAGGGGTCAAGTGGAGCAGGACAGACTAGTTGTGTTGTGCTACTGACCAAAAGCATAGAGGTGAATGTCCAGAACATAACTGCTCCATAAAAGCTATTTGCAGCCTTGTTAATTAAGTGGAAAACAGGACAGATGTTGAAATGTTTTCATATTCTTTTTGATACTGGAGTTGGTTAAAATTTTTCTCCCTGCTCCATGGAAACAACTGATAGAGGAATATTTCATTCTTTTAGTTCATTAACAAGATTGATGTTGCAAAGAAATAGGTTATTTTTAGGCTTGTCATTAGCTGCTATGTAAATGTCTATCCCTGCAAAATTTTTAAATAATGTTTTGCTTTGACATTCGTCTTAGATAGAAGTTTTCTGAAACATCAGAATAAATTAATCCAACTTTGCAAAGCAGCCATTTGCAAGATATACAACGTTGGACTTGAGCAGGATTCAAGGGAAGTAAAGATAGCCCAGCATATAATCTCTACAACACAAAATACGGGGCCACTGAAGCACATGGCAAATAACTGCTAACATGGCATCCAGTAAGTGCATTTGTGTGAATGCCTTCTTTCTTTTGAAGTGGAGTAAATGTTTGGATGGAAAAAAAAAAAAAAATATTTCTAGTGTAATTTTTTCCAGAGGAATGCAACTTCTTACAGGATGATGCCTGTCCTCAAATTACTGTGGCCTGGATCTGTTAAAATGGATCCTACTGAATCACCGCTTCTATTTCTTGTTCCACTCTGAATTTTCTTGATGTAGCTTCTACCCTCACTCACTGTGAGATCTCGCAGAGACAGGTTGCAGGATTGGATTCAAATTTGTGCAGAACATTTGGCTCAAACATATTTAAAACACTTTGAAAACTGAAGCTGGAGCTTGAGGAGGCACATGCCAAACGCTGGCATTTGTTTTTGAAGAGCAAAACACCTTCAAACCTCTTCTCGTGGCTGGGGATGGTGCAGGGGATGGTTTGGATAAATCCGTTGGCTCTAATTCAGTTAAGAAGTAACGCAGCGATACCGTCGTCCCCAAGCAAACTTGAAGCCTCTGGTGTGGCTAATGGATAACCAGGCTAATGGAAAAGGCCCCATCCTGCGTTAGCAGGTCGCGGCACGCTCCCTGCCCCAGGGCTGCGCACACTGCGGTGTTCACAGCGAAAACAGCCAGAAAGCGAGCTGAAGGGCACGGCTGGGTGCTGCTCCCCGCATCACTTTCTTCACAGTTTTGCAGGACGATCATTTTGTCAGCAGCTTTTTTTTTTTCCCACCAACCGGCGCGCTGCTGCAGCAAACGTACAGGGGCTGGAGAGTAAATACCTGCGACCGCCAAAGAGCACGGCGGGGTGGTGCTCAGCCACACGCTCTCAGGTGCTTTCGGAGCCGTCCCCTTTGCTATCGGTGAGGTAGGGCTGGATTTGGGTCAAGGAACTCCCTCGCAGGCCAGGCCACCCCCCAAGCTCTGCACTGGTTATGGGAACGTGAACTGGGGACGAGTATTGCGAGAAAAGTGCGTGGGAGTGAGGTCTGGGTTCTGAACTGCCCTGAGATTGCATCC